>NC_063051.1:32795600-33148149 GCF_018812025.1 Megalobrama amblycephala
AGATTTTGGCCTTTCCCCATTCAAGTACATTTTAGCTATACTTTTAAGTTTACAAGTGCACAGTCAGAAGAAAATTTGTAACTGTAGGGTACAACTGTACCTTAGTATAGCTTGTCACTTATGTAGTACCCTTAAAAGAACAACTCTGTACCATGTACACTCTAAAAAATGCTGGGTCAAAAACAACCCAAGTTGGGTTAAATATGGACAAAGCCAGCAGGTTTGGTTAAAGGGCACCTATTATGCCCTCTTTCACAAGATGTAATATAAGACTCTGGTCTGGTCAAGTTTCAGCTTAAAATACCCCACAAATTTGCCCCTATTTGGGGGTGAGCAAAAACATGCCTTTTTCTATATTGCTATATTGCTGGCTAAAAAAATAAATCCAAAATTGGTTGAAAAAAATGGCTGGGTGAAAACAACCCAATCCCTGGGTTTGTCCATATTTAACCCAGCATTTTTTAGAGTGTATCCACCCCTAAAAGGTGCATATTAGTATTTTCGAGTAGTAATATGTATCCTTAACCCCTTAAAGGTGGGGTAAGTCATATTTCAAAGATGCTGTTGGATATTGTTGATATTTGAAATCAACCCAAGCAAACACACCTCTCTCTTCATTGCTCCGCCTCTAAAACTCACCCTCAATACTAACCACCCTGCTCTGAAAGCATCAGCTAAAGCGCTTGCCCAGTCATGAACCTTCATTCCAGTGATATTCTTTTGAGCTCTTTTGTATTGTGTCTCATCTCTCTTTATGCAGCCTTTCTTCAAATTCTCTCTCCTCGACCGTCAAACGCCCCCTAATGCTGATTGGCTAAACGTTTGTTGATGGCGTTGGCCCGACTAACTTGTGTTTTTGAAATATGATTTACCCACTCCTTTAACTGTCACCGTCCCGCTAGCGGGATGCTTGGCGCTGTTTTTATTTATTGCATTTTTTTTTTCGCATCACATATTTCAGTAATCATCATAAATTAGGTATCATTCGAAAGCTTAAAAACACAGCATTCATCCGGTGAAAACCGTTTTGAAATTGGACATTGCCGTTACCATGGAAATAGTACTTTAAATCGTTTCAGCGGGCTCCTTTCCCTTGTAGGGCTGTCAAACGATTAATCCCGATTAATCGCATACAAAATAAAAGTTTGAGTTTGCCTAATATATGTGGGTGTACTGTGTAATTATTATGTATATATAAATACAAACACATTCATGTATATATTTGAGAAATATTTACAAGTATATGTATTTATTTATATTTTTATATAATTTATTTTATATATAAATAAAAATATTTTGTACATAACATATTTCTCTTAAATATATACATTAATTTGTGTATTTACATATACATAATAATTACACACAGTACACCCACATATATTATGCAAACTCTTTTATTTTGTGTACGATTAATCACGATTAATCGTTTGACAGCCCTACTTTATAGTCAAAACTTATCTACTCTTGACAAAACACATATCGTCGGAATTGTCTGAATCTCAAGCTTCCATATTTGGCATCTGTTTTTGATAGAAGTGATATCTGGAGAGAAATTTATTAATTTGTTACAGTAGAATGCATCAATCCAATGTGGGTGACACCCGGTGGCCTAAACAAAATCTCACGGGAACTTCAATTTTTGTCATATCAACTTCAAATTTGGAACACAACTTGGTTAGACATATGGCTTTGATTTTTTTAATCAATTTTGTAAAATATACATTTTATATAAAATATAAACTTTTGATTTACAGTAAATTTAAACTTCTATAACTTTTTCATACTTTCATTTTTGCTGAGTGTCTTCTTTAAAACAAGCCCAAACTTCAGAAAAGCTTCCAAAGCATTCTTGAATTGCAACAATTTAAGTTTGGATAGAGCATTTTCACATCTATGCTCAGGGACTACTATGAACCTTTTAGGTGTAAATATGGTAGAAAGATGTCTCTTCGAGGTAACTGCCCCAGTGGCAAGCTGTTGTGCCCCTAAAGGTAAAATTTTTGCACATTTTTTGCAGCCAAGAGAACAGACTTGTTTAAATCAAACACTTACAAAGTTCCATTTGTGTTAGAATGCAGCCGCCTATGTAGACATTAGAAAGGGTTTTAAAACAGAGCAACGGTGATCAGTTACTGCAAGGCCCCATCGAAGATGTGCTGATCTAGATGGAGAGATCACGCTAAAAGAGAGGGTCTGAGACAGAGAGATCATATTAAATGTGTAGCTGTGAACTGGAGGTGTAGCAGCCGCAATGTATTTGTGTGTAATGAGCTCATGTTCTGTTGTCCTAGCTAAATAAAGCCTGAAGGCACCATCTCTCTCTCTCTCTCTCTCTCTCTTTCTCAGTCTCGGACTTTTCCATCCACCTCTCTCTCCACCTAAAATGCTGTCTTTGTTTTTCCTTGTTCTTTTTTAGAACAGAGCTTCTTTCTTTAGTTAACGTAATGGCATAATTAGGCATTCGTTTAAAGAGATAGTCTTTTAGCTTTATGCATTCTCTGAGTCTCTCAGAGCGCCTTCCGCACGGCTCGTTCCTTCCCAACAGAAAGCCAATTATGTGAAGTTTATGTGGCTTTGCAAGCCAAATATAGGCAAGACCGTTCATCTCTGATGATAACATGCATGAGTCATAATGTGTGTGTGTCTTTGTGGTTGCGCGAGTGTGTCAAGTTACAAAGACACCCATGGTGCATCTAATGAGATGAATGTTGCTTATTTATTTATTTGTTTGTTTGTTTACTTATACGCAACTTTTAGAGAGCTGTATAAATACTTTTTGATAAAGATTGCTGTTGTGTTGCTTTATCCAGTGGGTCAAAGGTCACTGACAGCCAGCAGACATCCGATTGGCCGTTTCATCATCAGTCTGTAACAATGACCTGCTTCATCTCCACTGATTTGTCCTGGACACTGATTCCAGTTATTTTTCATTCAAGACAGGTTATCTATCAGCGACAGAACACATTAAAGGCACGGGATCAGTTAAAAGCACCCAGCGTGCGGACACACACGCAGCAGGTGAGCAGCCAGCTGTCATATCCTCACGCCTAGTCCAGGGAACATCGCTCTGACATTTCAGGAGCGGCAGAGACAGCCGAGCGGAGCTGTGTGAAATGGCGGCGTGAGTGTGATCTCCAGACACACACACACACACACATATATACACACACAAGTGCGGTGGATTCAGGGGTTTGAAATGGCGACTGGACTGCCATCTCTTCATAATCACTCAAACCACACACACACACACACATACACGCTTATCCACCCACTCATATACACACACTAACACACACTCTCAGGCTTCTCTAGATATTATCTCCCCTGATTAGCATAATCTAATCAATTTCACAAAATTGTCTTTTAATTACCAGGAGCTCCTCCGGTGTGAAACCCTCGGAGGGCCGTGGAGGAGAGAGATCTTCGGGCGCCCCTCACCGGTTCACTGGCACCTGCTCTTTGCCTGTTCACGTTTGTTTACAAAACGTAAACACGGTAGCATTAGCATTACGCCGTTTCATTGGTTTAATGGCAGCTAAAAATAATCCTGGACTGATTACAAATCATTCTCCAAAAAAAGATTTTCTACTTTAACACAATTTACAGCCGTTCAATCACTCTTTGTTTGTTTATGAGATTTTGAAGTGTTTACAGGCAGAGACTAATGACTAAAAGTCAGGCTGTAAACACGCTCTTAATAAAACTAGCCCTGTGTAGCAGTGAGTAATCACGGCTGATCCTGCCAGTTTGCTAGTGCGAGAGTGTGTGTTTGTGATCGTGTGTGTGTGTGTGTGTGTGTGTGTACTTTGCCCGTGTGGGAAATGATTAACATCCAGTGACTCACAGCCCCCAACAATAACACGTAAGAGGTAAGACAACACACACAAGTGAGGTAAACGCACAAACACGCTAAATCTAGGCCGTGCAACACACTGCCCGCATGCACCTCATCCTCCTGCGAGAGCTAAAAACCACAGCGCAGGATGACATGAAAGCTGTTTCTGCTCAAATATAAGAGAGTTAACAAGCGAAGGTCTGCATCTGAACAAACTCGAGCGGAAATCCGACCGTCTATGTCTCTCTTGGGAGAGTGATTGTCCTTAGGGAACTCTTGCTCAAACAGCGGACTGTGCGACTCGGTTGTGAAGTTTATCGAGTTTATTTCGTTACAAAACAACCGACTGAGGGAGTGACACTTCAACCGGTAACCTTTAACCTACATGCATGTCCGTCAAATCAGATTCAGCCATTTCTGAATAACAGGATCACTCTTTTCTTGTACTTTAGTCGTGTTTATTAGCCGTTGCTAACACACATGGGAACATTTTTAAGGCTCAGCTTCCTCTTCTGTGGGCTTTTAAGACCCTCGTCACGTGGCTTGGGGCAAACTACAGAAGCACTGGTACTCCTGACATCCCTAAGGTGAACAACAAACACATTTTACTACGCTACTTTTCCATTGTTTGTCTATGTAAGCACTTGCTACATGAGCATCTTTGACCATTGCTCTCGCATCTTTTTTTTATTATTATTCAACTGCTTGCGTCTCACATTTTTAGATGAAAATGTGAAAATGGCCCCTAAAGGTGCAACAGGTTCAGGAAATGCAAGCTGATAAATGCTTATGCGCACGTAAGCATTTATCAGCTTGCATTTCCTGAACCTGTTGCACCTTTATGGGCCATTTTCACATTTTTCACAGCTAGGCCATGGCTCTGACAATGTTTCTCTCTTTCAAAGAATCACTCAAATCGCCTTTAGAGCCAAATACAAACCGGCAGGGAAAATCAGGCCGAGGTCAATATAATCTAAAAATGATTTTACACTGAGCTTTATCTGAAGGGAGAAACAGTGAGAGACAGACAATTCAAAAGAATCAGACAGAGTTCCCTCTGATTACTCCTCATCTCTCCTTCTATATACTCTTTCCCTTTGTCCTCCCCCTCTCATCTGATCATTTCATCCAATCAAGGTCCCTCACAGCTGCCACACACAGATGTGGACGCTGAACCCAATTCAAGCTTGAGAGAGAAAGAGAGAAAACGAGTGAATAAACCTTGAAGCAGCTGTGTGTGACAATGGAAACAACAAATAAAATGCTCACACGCTCTTTAAAAATCACATCGGTCGCTCCTCACACACATACAGTGTTCACATTGTGTCCATCTACACAGTTTTGATAAGCTCCTCTCTGTGAGATAGCAAGACACTTAGAATTCAGTTTGAGGAGTAACAGACATTCTCTGCTGTGGACTGCACCGCAAACACTTACTATTGGCCTGTTTTATCTGTTTCCAAATGAATGAATCCAATCTAAACTGAATCCTGCCCCAAACAAATCCTGCTCACAATCAACCCTTGGCGATGTGAGGTGACTATGAGGAGCTCTAAACCCTGGCCTTGTCAAACAAACAACCAGCCATATTAGGAGTGGCTTTCTTATGTGCTCAACATATGACACAATGCAACCATTTAACATACGTTCAAAGCAACTAAAGGCGCTTTCACATGACGAGCATCAGGACATCCATCCACTCTGCCCTCCTCATGAAAAGTGTAGCCTTGCTGATAATGTTCCAGTTTAAATCCATATTAAAAGACGCATCTCTTTAGCCAAGCATTCACATAATGCATCTCATATCAGATCAATTGCACACGACATCTTTGCTTAACGTTATGAACAGCAGCTATGCTAATTATTCTCCATTTGCTTTTCTGTTTTATCTCGGGTGACTAGAGCGGACATCAGCTTCAGTTTGGATCCAGCCTCTTAAGAAGACCTCAGATGACCAACACCTTTGAAGACACGGCGCCAACTCCTGCGAGACTTCATATGACGCAACATCTGGATCAACATGCACATTCACAAATTTCTATATATCCTAATTATTGTTAATATATTATTTCCAGGAGCTCATTGTTTCTACCTTCAATTAAATTGCCTAAATTTTTATATTGTTAGCTAACTGCATGATTATATGTACATTTCTGAAACCACATACATTGGACAGTCACCTCCGATACCAGATTCTCGAAATTGTAATGTTGACATGCATTCTCTGTAAAGCTGCTTTGAAATGATATGTATTGTAAAAAGTGCTATAAATAAATGTGAATTGATTTGAAGTGTTGGTCATGGAAGGATGATTTTACTATTTATTAATTCACATACAACTACTAATGTGCATATAATGATTATTTGATGAAGAACAATAAAAATAAACAAATATTTTAAATAAACGAATCATTCTAGTTCACAACCTACTTTCCTGCCCGTGTAGACTGACTCTATAGCACTAGCAAACAAAGGAAAGTGAAAGCATATTTTTTTGGTTCGATTGAACGAATATGCCCACGTCACTGTTTTGATTCCGTCGCGGAGCAGCACTGAATGAGAGTGAATGAACAAGATTTCGTTTGTGAGCTAGGATCTGCTGACTGACTGACTGACTGACTGACGTTTGATTACTTCACCATGTGAGTCAATCGCGTTCACAACAAAGGATTATGAATGGGTAAAACTTTCTGATTATCATACACAATTAATATGAAGTATAGGAACGTTACTGAAACTCTTAACTTATTTAGGCTATTACCCAGCTTTTTGGAGTTTATTGGTAGATTTATAGGTGGCAATTTCAATAAACCATAATGAGACTCGTTTGGTCGTAAATTCATCGATTTTAACAAATTGAATGATGAATAATAACACAATAACTTCTGCCACCTACTGGAATAACAATGTCACCGGCAAAAACATTCACCAAATTAATCAATCAACGAATGTGAACAAATCTTGGTTACACTTATTTGATGGTCTACTTTAGACACTCTACTAACTATAAAGTAACTTTTCAACTATATGCCAACTAGCAGTCTGTAGTAGATAAAATCTCCACCACTGCCCTGAACATGCCTTTGAGATTTTGTCAAATAACTCAATGTATTATCATTTCTCTTCGGTTTTGCATTGGCACCACCTCATACAGTTGGTAATGTTGACACGAGTTATTTTACAGGGAAAGTCCCTCTGGAGAAACCTGAGGTTAAGTGCCAATGGTAGCTCAAGGATCACTCCTTGTGGAGTTCAAACATATGACCTTTCGGTCAATAGCCCAGATATTTAACCACTACTCCATACCATCCCAATGATGAACGCAAGCAAACTTAAATGGCAAGTGTAAAATTACCAAATTGTTGTATTTAGCAGACACATTTTTATTCAAAGTGACTTACAGTACACTAATTACAGGCACAGTCCCACTGGAGCAACCTGAGGTTAACATCCGTGCTGAAGGGTAAAGCGGCCACAGAGCAGGACTGTGGCTTTTCTGCTCCTGTGTTATATACTAGGGATTAAACTTGTTTCTATTCTCCTTTTAGAAATTGTAACACATGTAACATGTTGTCTGGGGTTAAACCAGGAAATGTAGTTAGCTGTTACATAACATGACTACAGCAAAGCTCTAAGGATACATGGGCATGTTCAGAACAGCATACTACCATAGTACTATGACTATTGCTGCAGGATATAGTATGCATGCCATGCATAGTATGCAAATATGCTGTATTTGGAAATACCTGGATATTTTTTTGGCAAAATGTTCCCCAGTGCACTGGGTTTCCTACAATGCAATGCGGTCAAGCTGGCCTTACATTTCCTGTGCTATAAAAATAAGCTTAACTTTTTGACTTTAAAAAAAAAAAAAAAACTCTTCCTAACTGAATACTGAAACGAACTGCCAAAAACTGTAATTTCTGTACTAACAGCATCAAACAAAACTGTACAAATAATGATTGTTTTCAAAAAGGTTTGAAACAAACACTCCCCTTGTCTTCTATTGGTCAGATAAACAGATATCTCTGCCCCAAACTTATGTCATTGGTTAAGCCAATGTTGCGATGTCAGGCTGGGTGAAATTCTCAAACAAAGTAAAGTTTTGGAAGTGCTACAGAGTGACTTGTGTTTACACTTTTCAGGGATCTTAAAAATATAATCAGTGATCTTACAAATGGCTTACTGACTCTGAATATTAAACTGGGATAGGAAAAAAACTAAGACAATTTTACACACTGATTTAATGATTACTTTTTTATTAAATAACTAGTAAAGTAATGGATTACTTTTTCAATTTACAACAAAATATCCAAGTTTCTTTTTCACATTTATTGACACAGCTCTTCTGTCCTCATGTTGAGAGAAATAAAGTGCAGAGGTGTTGTGTGTGCTGTGTGAACATGATGGGTATTGTAATTCTACACTAACATGCATTTACTCATCTCACATTCAGTATTTCTTAAAATGAATAAAAACAGTGAAATGCAATCTCAGAATTTTATGCAAACCTGTAATATACAACTATATTAAATTACACAAATATACTTTATGCATTTATTCTCACTTTATTAACCAATGTCTTTGCTGCTGACCTTCAATGACCTAATTCAACCATACTAATAAGCAAAAATTACTTTATATTTTGAAATAAGAGTGCTGAACTTCCTTCTCCTGTATCCTATTCTTCTTTAATCCACAATGGCAGCACAGCTGAAAGGTATGTTTGAGCTGCGCCTTCTACTGTACAGGCATTTCCTTCAGCCTGAGGCTTATTCATTTCACTTTTGGTGTGAAAGGGCCTTTACATTTGCCAAAAACATAACTTTTTTTGTTGTTATAAAAAAAAAAAAAAAAAAGCAAGACTAGCCCAGGTGAGAAAAAGTAATGCAAAAGTAATGTAATGCATTACTTTTCATAAAAAGTAACTAAGTAATGCACATTTTTAAAAAATGAAAATGAAAAGTAACTCTCCCCAACACTGGATTTAAAATGCAAAAGAAAACATTTATTTCAAGGTCTGCACAACTACTTAAATAAAAATGTAATCTCGATACAGCTTACTGCGAAAGGCATTTAATTAAACAAATACATGTGGTGCATTTCATAGTAAAGCGCAGAACTCTGTGCTTTTATACACTCTGTTCAGCATCCCTGAGCAGCTCGGTGTGCAGTAAATGCTGCTCCCTCTCTCAAAATGAAGAAATTAATATATACATTTCTTCAGAATACTACCGTTTCATATTTGATTTAAAAATGTTTTACACAGATATACTGTGCAGTATCTAGTAAGCAGAAGGCTTGTGTTCCATTCTGTACACAGCCAGGGTTCTTCGCACTTTACTTAACATGGTCTCTCTGTTGTCTCCCTCTAGCTCTCTCTCTCTTTGAGCTTTTTAGCTATTCTTTAAACATTCATTAACATTGAGCCGTCCCACAGCCAAATGCTGAGCTCAGTCTTTAGAGCGTTCAGAGAGGTCGCTGACCTCTGAGGAGACGGAATCGAATAATGTTTCCATTTCTGTCCCTTCAGCCAATCAGGCGAGCGAGGGGCGGGAGGAAGAGGAGGGGAAGGAGGGGAGGGGCAGCACACATCCTTCACGCCTCACTCACAACCAGGAAGACAGCCTGCAGAGATACAGAGCGAGAGAAAACACAGCCGTCTCTCTCTCTCTCTCTCTCTCTCTCGCTCGGCTCACGTATCCTGACATTCCAATCTCCTCGGAGCGAGAACAACAAACGCACTGTCATCCTCGTGGAGGCGGCCATCTTTGAGAGCTGTGAGTGTGTGTCTGCCATTACAGACGATCAGATCAGGGGAAGAGCGCAGGTCGCTGTTAGTTTAGAGTATACTATTACCCGATACCCTCGTGAAAAACCCCAGCGGCCGGAGGGAAGAGAAAACACACACACTCGTCTCCACAGATGGACCTGTTTGATGCATTTGATTGAATCGTCCTAATGTAGTTTAATGAACGTAATAGACTGTGGTGGTAAAATTAGCTGATGGTTTAAGCCCTTAATGGTCTCCTAAATCACCTGACAGGCAAACAGTCACATTTCCATAACACGCACAACGGTTGCAGCTGTGTGTCTTACAGATGTACCTGTAAATATTCTCTCACTGTTTAAACATTCCGTTCTTGCTGATCCTTTCAAGACGTTATCAGAGAACATGACACACGACTATCTCACGAAAACACACACACACCCAGCTTACAACAGTATTCATGTCTCCTGCTTTGATTGTGACAGAGTGTTTAGTCTCTGTACATTTGACACAAAATGACTGGCTTTGAAATGCTACACACATACATACATGACACAGACATTGCATAGACTTCTATAGAGCTAGTCATAAATAAATGTATCCTAACCTAACAGAAAACTTTCTGCATTTAAAAAAAAAAAAAAAAAAGTTCTGGCATGAAACTCTATATGGCACACGCTGATAGATCCTTAACTCAATTTGGTAGTGATCGCATCGTCATCTACATAGCGCAGCTGATTTGTTGCTGTTGCATCAGCGGCTCTGGCTAAACATTAAAATACCAGTAGTGTTAGCTGTCAGCAGTCTGCAGCGCGCTTTCAGAAACCCTCCACCTTCCCCAGCTCCACCTGTATAGATCTACAACGGGGGGTTAATTCACGTATGTTACATGTGCAGCAGCAGCATGTCTTACACGCTCACTGCAATGTCTGTAAATGTATTGGCAGTAGCAAGTCTCGGTACTTGCTTTGCAGCAGCACAGCAGATCTATTCCGCCAAGACCAAATACATTAACACTGCCATATCCATTTCTATTACCATGCCAATCTCTGCCAAGAGTTGTCATGACAGAACATTATGAACATTACACCCCTAAAGGAGGTTTTGCCAGGTTTAACTCGCTTCTGGGTATAAATCTGTTCCCAAATATAAAATAACAGGCATACACATTTACACATACTTTTAAAAAAAAGCATCACCTTGTTTCATATATATGAAATGATTTATTATTAATTAAAGGCACAATATGTAACTTTTCGCCACTAGAGGTCACCTATTCAAAACAAAGACATAGCTTGATGATGCCGAGATTGAGCGCGGAATCATGGGAGATGTCGTCTTCACCTCACAGCCGGTGGACAAGAATCCGACAGGACTCGGGCAGAAAGCATGTTCATGGATGAGATTATTAACGTTACTGTAGTATGAATCAGAGCAGGGCGAGTGCTGTGCTGTCACTGGAGCGATTGCTAATAAGAACAGAGGAACTTTTATTATGCCGCAGTCGCCACTTCCGCTTCTTCTGGTCAAGTGTATGTGGGGTAACAGCACTGTTTATCATATTAGATACATTTGAGTGTGTTGATAATGATGTTACAACGTTTGCTCGGCAGCTGCTAAGAGACACTTGTTGCACACTGCAGTAAGCTAGATGGATATTAGAATATCATATTAATAAACGCTGGATGGCTTATGTTGCTAAATGGCATGCAATTCATTTTAAAACATATTGTTTGACGGAGAAATGCTGTATTACTGCATAGTTAAAAATAAAGCTGCATCTGATTATGCTATGTTAGACAAAACTGTGTTTTTCTCTGAGGCATAAAAAATGGTACATGGTAACGAGATTCAAACAATAAGACTAAACGTGTTGAGCTATATAACAATAATTAGTTTTCTGTCTATAAATATATCCAAACAGTTGTTCCCTTGCCGAATAAAACATTATATATTAAAGTGTCTTTGGTGTTTCAATGGTTTCTATGGGTAATGCAATGGGTAATGCAAGTATGATGTCATTGATAGTTGACGCACGGACACCTTCCGTGTCCTGGTTAAAATTGCTTATTTCTCTGGATTTAAACATTCTTGGAAACATCTGGGATAATGTAAGCACACAATTCAACTAAATATATAACACTGTTCTAGTGGTTTTGGATATTTTAATCCAAAAATCTTACATATTGTGCCTTTAATCACTTTTAGTTTAACCCAAAGTAAGGTTTTGTTTGATTTGGCGAACTTCTGGTGGCAGATTTTTCTTCAAAGCATAGACAAGAAACCCCCCCTACAAACACACACACTTGTCATTTTCACTTTTGACCGCAAGTCGATTCTGCACTTCCTGCACAGCTACCATGCTGCAAATCAGTGAGAAAAACTGAGAATGTGTCTGTATTTGTTCACACAAAAACACACTAATGGCACAGGCTGTTATCCGCCCGCCCGCACACACACACACACACACACACACACACACACACACACACTAGTGCTTCAGTCCTATGAAGCAACTGGTGATCACTTTAAAAGATCACACCAGACTGCTAAACTGTTCTAATAATATAGAGGAAAGGTGTTTCGGTTTGTTGAATGTGGCTGCATCTGACAGGTCTCTCTCTCTATCTCTCCCCTCAGCTCTAAAACACATGCACTGACAGACACTGTAGCATGTGCTCTTTCAATAGCAGATGGCTGGACACAATCTGCGCCTCTTCTGCAAAACATATCAACAGACCAATGAGAGAGTCTACATATGTACAGTGGAGTCCAAAAGTCTGATACCATATTGAAAAAACAGACTTTTTTATTTAAAACCTGGAAATAAAGTTCCAGGACTTTTTTTATAACATAAAATTAAGAAATATTATCTACCATATCTAGATCATTCATCAAAATTGATGAATGATCTCTCAATTTAACTTTGTTATTAAAATGACATGTGTCACTCATGGCACGAGACCCTGAAAACAACAAGATGTGGCGGCCAGAGACCAACAATTAAATAACAAAGAATACATGCCCAGAAATAGACTTGTGTAAAAAAAATAAACAATATAGCAATGATAATGTACTTGCTCCAATAATGTACTTTTTTTCCTCAGTAAATATTGATATATATGAACTGCAGTAACATTTTCAATCTATTGACAGCCCTAATTCAATACAAAAAGTTGCAACATAGAAGCATTTTAGTGGTGGTCTCAAACTTCTAAACCTTACTGTGTGTGTGTGTGTGTGTGTGTGTGTGTGTGTGTGTGTGTGTGTGGTTTCCTGGTAAATGTCCCCACAATAGTAATACTATTAGTAAAATTACTAATATTAATAGTAATTTTTCACCTTGTGGCGCCTTTTTTTGGTCCCTATGAGGAAAACAGCTTATAAATCAGATTAAATTATGTTGTTGTTTTTTTTTTAAAGTAAAAATGCAGAACGTTTTCTGTGAGGGTTGAGTTTAGGGTAGGGTTAGGAGATACAGTTTGTACAAATATCATTATGTCTATGGAAAGTCATAAAACATGTTTGTGTGTGTGTGTTCATATTGTGCTTGTGTCTGTTTGGGTGTGCTATGAGGTTTCCTGTAATCACCTAGTGTACAGTCATCTCTCCACACACCTTTCTCTCTATTCCCACTTGTGAATTTGTTCAAGTGTGTGACTAACCTTTATTCAGAGCGGGCCGAGAGTCTGAGCTCTCTTATTTCTCAAACAAAAATGTGTGTTTTGTCTGAAAGCAAATAACACGGTGGTTTTGAGTGTGTGTGGCCTCTATGCGCTTTTGATCCATAAACTCCACACCTCGGACAGTTTGGTCGGCTTCACTGAGATCCACAGAGCAAATTTGAGTGCGGAAATGATTTTATTTCTCCCTGAATCACTCTGATGAATATGACAGAGAAACTGGAATATCCGAATGGAAAGTGTAACGTCCATATTTCAAATGATTCCATAATCTACATAGAAAACCAGAGCTGCAATAGCCATCAGATCATTAGCCCAAAGAATAAGAGAAAGAGAGAGAGTGTGTGTGTGTGTGTGTGTGTGTGTGTGTGTGTGTGTGTGTGTGTGTGTGTGTGTGTGTGTGTGTGTGTGTGTGTGAGAGAGAGAGAGATAATCCGTCCTGACTGTTTCCTGTGAAAACAGATGGAAAAACATGAGTCTTTTTTTTCCTGTGCCTGGTCAGGCTATTAATACCTCTGAGACACACACACACACACACACACACACACACACACACACACACACACACACACACATTTAAACACACAGACAGACCTCTATATTCACCAGAGACACAGCACAGTTCAAAAGTCCTGTTATACAACCTGAGATTGGCTATACAGGCTTGTCATTAACACAAAACACTCTAATATCACACACTTTCACACGCACTAACATCAACCTCTTATTTCACATGCTCTCAAACAGGCATCCAACACACACTACCTCCATAGAAACTCCCAGCTGAAAGAGCAAATCACACACACACACACACACACACACACACAGAGAGAGAGAGAAAGACAAAGACAGGCATTTGGTTACAATTAAACATGTCAGAGACACAAAACCAGGGGCAAACACATTAAACCCTCTTTCTCTACGCAAGGCCTCATCTATAGTGAATGACAACGTGCTAAATGCTTTTAATTGCCATCAATTGGATCTCGAGAGAAACGGAGGGAAAACCTCATAAAACATGTTTTGTTTTTCCTTAAGGCTGCAGTTAAAAATCCAAACGTTTTTGTCCAAACCTACGGGCGGCGTGAATGCAATATTCATTTTGCTGCAGGAGAACAATCCATGCATAACAATGAGATTTGCTAATGAAATCAACCATCAACCTGCAATACATACATATTAAAGCAGCTTGCGCTGTCACCCGCTTTGTGCATCGTTTGTTCCTCCTGCCGTCTCTTCAGTCTCCCTCTCCCTCACTCTTTCCGACCTTTCTATCTCGCGCTCACCTTGAGTTTTAATAGCTGTATTAACACAAAATGATGATCGCACATTTCCACTTCTTTGACCTGTGCGACACACGCACGCTCACACACCTGTGCAAAGAGGTGAGACCCGGATGCGCTGTGACCGTAGTGACAAAACTGAGAAAGATGTGAAAATATCTTCGAATGTTTGATGAACCACTACCACAAGGACCAACTGATTACAAGCAGCCAAAAGATAACAAACAGACAGAAGATATCACACTGGTCGGACTGGATGTTGTAAGCAGATAATATCAGGGCTTATTTTTACCAATTCAAACGGCATACTCTGTGCAAGCGTGCATGTTTCAAAAAACTAAATTGTCCATCCAATGGATGATTTCTGATTGACAGACAGAGATCACATTAGATAGATAGATAGATAGATAGATAGATAGATAGATAGATAGATAGATAGATAGATAGATAGATAGATAGATAGATAGATAGATAGATAGATAGATAGATAGATAGATAGAAACATCTGCCAATTTAAGAGTTTTTTCTCAGTATCAGTTAATTATCGGCTATGCGTATCGGCCAAAATTTTTCATCCCGATAGAGCAAGAGAGAGAGGGAGAGTGTGTGTAAGGAGTGTGTGAATGGCCATTTCTCCCTGCTGACACAGCCTCCATCTGCCACTGAGCCGTGCAGAGAGGCACAGCGAGAGAGAGAGAGGGGGAGAGAGAGAGAGAAGGAGAGGAGGGAGGGCAAGAGGCAGTGCTGGTGTGATGGAGAAGGAGAGAGAGCGCTCACGCTCACCTTGGTGTCACCTCTGCTGAGCTGAACGGGATGATGGGATAGGTAGAGACACAAAGACGCTCTGCCCTCTCTCCCACACACACACACACACACACACACACACACACACACACACACACACTCGCACCTCTCTTCTCTGTGCTCCATCTCTTTTCTGCTCGCTCACACACGCACAGAGTAACGGCACAATCTGTGATCACTGGAGCTGTTTGAGCCAGATATCGTCTCTGGGGGATTTACACACACAAACAGGTGCACACACATGTAGAAATATGCACACATACACACCAACCTACACGGGCCGTCTCGTGAGATCCCCGTCTTTCTCTTAAAATGCACATGCACACACACACACAAACAGACACACAAAATAGGGCAAGCAGAAAGATTTTTGACACACTTCTAAACACACACACAGAGAGCCCGAGGGCAGGGTTTGAAATGAGAGGCAGCGTTTTAAAGAGCTCGCTGAATTCCACCTGTGATTAGTGTGGCTGCAGGGCTGATGGATCACGGCGGACACATTTCACTCGCTCGCTGCTTATCTCTCTTTCCCTTCCTCCTTTTTTCCTCCGCTCTCTTTTCCTTTCTCTCTCACTCCTTCCCTCCCTTTTTTTCCTCTCCGTCTCGCTCCCTCTCATCCTGGCTCTGATTTTTCACTTTTCTTCTCTCCTCTGCGCTTTAAATCCTCTCTGCTCGCATCGACATCTACACTAATGCCCCCTCTTTTTCTCTGTATTTTCTTTCGCCATCTCTCTCCCTCTCCGTGTGTGCCAGCAGGGAATGACCTAGCAGCTGGGTCCTCTGGAACAGACCAATAAAATACTAAATATCTCCCTGCACATCACCCACACACAGACACAATGCCCCCCTCTTCCCTGGACCATCTGCACGCCAAACCATCCGTCCCTCCCCCCTGACACTCAAGACCCTTGTGAGCTGTAAACAATAGCCAGATATGATGGAAAAATGTTCTTGTTGTATCTGCGGCTCTAAACCACCACCCTGATTATAGTGACAGACCAATAAATCGATATTTTGCAATTTCGAAATTATCATCACACTGGCTGATAACCGCGTCCCGCCAATGTAGTTCCCCCTTGTGTCACTTCTAAAATCTACTTATAGCTTTGTGATGGTATAATGTGCATTTTTGGTTTATAAATATTCTTGAGTGAATTAAATCAGCAATTTGCTATCATTAAATTATCATTATCGTACTGTCTGAAATACTTGATTCTGATTGGTCATTCAGCAGTCAAATATTTTGGTATAATGACAGCGAAAGTGTCCTAATATTCATGAGATGCTCTAAAACATCCTCCTTTTAGTCAATACTGCGGTTTAGCAGTATCTCTACATTAGGCATGTTTACATGCACTAATTGTCATCAGTCCGAATGAATCCAATCCAATTTCAGAATCTGAAAGTTCTATTTATGGGTCAATGGCGTGACGGGTCTTTTTTTTTTTTTTGTCCAAAGGCCTTAATAATAATAAAAAAAGATATGACATCCAAAGTATTTGAGGTAGTACAACTAGATCTCTTTTATTGAATCAATTATATTTCTGTACATATAAAGGTATTTTAAAGATTTTGAAGTGTCAAAAGGTCATTCTGTGTAACTGTCGAAATGCCAATACAGCCATTTCATTTGAGATTAAAATATCTTAAAATGTAATAAATGTACATTTTTTTATTCTGGCATGATTTTATAACATCATATATCAACATAGTGCAAAATGGTATTGTTATGAGAAAGCATGCCCGGAAAAATGAATTTCATTCGGAGTAACCATCATGTCATGCGGTCAATATCATGTGACAGGACGTTACATTATTCAGACACCTGCAAAGGACCACACGGTCATGAAGTAAAGTAACTAACTCTCTTTTAACCATTTGAAAAATTCATGTTTTCACTTGCTCATACGCATGTCCTGAAACATCAGGTTATTTGGTACAACCGCTATAAAACATGGAAAATGTTGTAATATTTTAAAAACTTGTACTAAATATAAAATGTTTGATTGTCCTTTTGCTAGCTAGCTAGATATCAGCCTGTTAACACTGTTTGAAAATATCGTCAGTTGGTATAACCAAAAGTGTCATTCGTTAAATCTTTTTGGTGACAAATTTTGTCAATCTTGTAAAAAATGACAAAAGCAGTGTATATATATATATATATATATATATATATATATATATATATATATATATATATATATATATATATATATATATATATATATATATATATATATATATAAACACTTAATAAAACTTCACAATTAATTATATCTCCAAACAAAACCACTCCTTTCAATCCTAACAAAATTTCATTCAGATAGATTGAGGTGTTTACATGAAGCCTTTTCAATCCAATTACTAAAGGATTATTTGGGAGCATTTAATGTAGCTATTGCACTGTGGTGCTCATGTGGGTGATTTAGGTTTGAGCCTGGCATCATTTCCCAGTCCTGTTCCCTTCTTTTGTGCATCCATTTCCCACTATCGCTATAGATAAAAAGAGCAAAAATGCCCAAAATTGCACGCAGAGACCCCTACCACCACACACGAATCAGCAAACTTTATTGCTTCTATTTCTAAGACTCCATACCCACCTCTCTCCCTGTTTTTTTCTCCATCTCAGCCTCTCTTTCTGTAATGACCTCCCTGAGGTCCAGTATCGCAGCTCTCTCTCTATTTCCAAGAGGTGAGGGAGGTTCTGCGAACGCACACCCGGCGTAATGAGCTCTCCCTGGACACCCAGAATACAAAAAGCCCCTGATATGCTCTGAGAATCTCCCCGGACCACCCTGTATCCAGATCGGCCCGGCTCCGGCACTCTACAGCTCTGAGCTCGGAGGCCCGCCATGGGTTCTCTCTAAATACCCCGGGCTGAGGGAGGGAGACCCCTGGGTGGCTTGCTATTCCAGGGTTGGATGTGTGCGTGTGTTTATGTCTAGGAGTGTGAATGAGATAGGTGTGAGAAAGTGTGGTTGGTGTGAAAGGTGTGTTTATGAGGGGGTCAAATCTCAGTGTGTGAGAGAGTGGGGCAGTTAGATTCAATAGAATCTCTTTAACCTTCTTTGAGGGCCCCCAACCTCCCCAAGAGCCCCCTCTAACTGCCCTTAACCGCCCGATTCCTCTGAGAGATTGGAAGCCCGCCGGCCGACCTCAAAAACACCCCCCCCCTCCCCTCGCACCTCGTACACACACATTTTTTACACTCTAAATGGAACATAAACCCTACAGAGTAAAGCATGTAAGCTGTGATGCTGCTTTTTCTTTCACACAAACACGCACAGTTTATGGCTTCTGTTCAGTAAGAGTCATAAGTGTGTGTTTGGATCCACAGCCGGCACGTCACATTTGTGGCAGTAAAGCAAAGCCACTCCTTTTTATATTTGCCCTTCAAAAAAAGACATAAATAATGGCCTGTGTGTGTGTGTGTGCTCCCTTGAGGTGCGCATCCTGTGCTGAACACACACAGCGAGAGAAGGAGAGATGGAGAGAAGATGAGCACAGAGCAAAATGAAGGAAGAGCGGGGAAAAAAAACAGAGGTGGGGAGAGGAATGAGAGGGCTCACACACGCACACACGCGCGCGCACACACACTCCCTCTGCGTGCAACTGCGGTGTAAATGTCATCATGTACACAGTTTATCCTCTGTGTGAGCGAGAGGTGCAGATGAAGGGAGAGAGCGAGAGAGAGGAGCGAGCGAGCCCACTGCAGAGAGGTAGATGGAAGCATACAGCCTCTTCTTCTGTTTGTTCATTAGTATTCCAGCACTCACTCCTTCAGATCCGTCCTTACGCCGCTTTTAGCATCAGCACGGGAAAACACACACAAACACATACACCAGCACTAGAAAAAGATTAGCTATGTTCGATGTGTTTTGCCCATCTACCAAACCATCTCAAACTCGCTTCAAACGCAATGAAAATACTTCAGAGACTATAAACCCTACGTGCTGTTAACGGAAATAAGTTCACCCAGACAAATTACATGACATAATGTGATCAAGTCGAGACCTTTTGACGGATGCTGATTACTTTTAAGAGAAGATATTAGAGTCGGGGTCTTCATTTTGTGCTATTGGTTTTGAGTGGCCTCAGCTTATGGTCAGACAAAACAGTAGTCTGTCTCCATTGTACTTGTACAATGTACTCTCCAAGGTCTTTCCTATTACACAGAATTTAAAAGAACAAATGCTGTACACTTTGAAATCCCATGGCTTTTTTAAAAGCATTACAGGTGCACATGCCATATTTTTAGATTGTGAGAACTATTAGGTTTGTCATATAAACTAGTATGGTGACAACCAAATTTTGAATTATTTTTATACATTTTGGCAATTATTTAATGTCATTGCTAAAACATAAGTCACACTAATTAATAATGGTTTTACATTATTAAGACATGTCTGAGTTTTTGAAAAAATTGCAAACCTCATAAAATGAATATATAATAAACAACTAAACACAATAAGAACATAGGCCTAATATTAAAAACAAACTAAATATCTAGTTTGACCTCCTAAATTTGACAATCATTTTCATTTTCTAACCTCCACAACCATTTACTGAAAAGAAAAAAAAAAAATCTATTCATGGAAAGTCCCAGATATTACCTAAGCTGTGCAAAGTTCAGCATTTTTTTCTTTTTCAGTCGATTGGTTGACTGTGTTGTCTTTGTCAGAATCTAGGCCTCAAGAGTCCTATTCTTGACCTGAGTCTACAACTGGAACTGGTTTAGGTCTCTCTAGGTCACAGAGGGTCTAGTGTTGACTCAAACTCTAGAAGGCATATTGTCAGATGATTTTCATTGTGTATTGTTCGCGAGTTAACGTTGATAAAGTTGTGGATGATGCCAAGAAGTGGTGTAAGCAGTGGCATCTAAAGGAAGCATTTCAACTTCGTTTTTAGTGAATGGCTTGAAAGCTTTTAAAAATGACATTTCATGATTCATCATCTAAGGACTAAGCTGTTTCAAGGAAGACGGTGGTTTCAGCAAATGGTCATTTACCCACTGAGGTAAGAAAATGACTCAAAATCTAATATTTTTCACTCAACTGTTGCTTGCTTAATGGCATAAGTGGCCACATGAAGAAAGCCTGAAGGTCACCACTGGATAATTCGGAGTCGTTTCAGTAAGTTTGTAAGAGCAGTGCCGATAAAGCACTTGCTCTTATGCCGAGCTGCTCTAAAAAGCCTCAATGTTTTGATTTTCATGTTGGTCTTAAGTTGTCTGCAATCCAAAAACATGCTAACCACGTTGACACACCCACAGTTCCACAGTGTTTAGCCGAACCACAATCAACAAATAGGCAGTTTCCATTATTTCAAAAGGACACCTGTCTTAGGGCTGGGCTCGCCAACTTAAAACATTTGTTGTTGTTGAAGCAAAATACGTGGATTCTTTTGGAGCATTAGCGACATATTGCTTCAGATTTGAAACACTGCCTGCTGTGGCTATGTCAGTTTAGCCAGTGCACTATTTGTCAAGTCTGTTGTAGGTATAGTGTATTGTAGTGATTCTGATGTGGATAGGGTGGTATTATTGGATGGATCTCCACGGTAACGGGCGGGTGAAACTCAATCGGAGTCTCTGAATGTCGCTCACTTAGATGGCCACCCGCTGATCCTGACCTTCTGGATGTTTTTTCCCTCTCCTTTTCTCTCTCTCTCCCTCCCGCTCTCTCAGCCCCGTCTTCTAACTCTTCTGTTTTCTCTATTCATTTATCCATCTTTCTAGTTGTGATGGATACTAGAGTGCATACATGTTATTTTTGGCTTACGTTGTCATTGAGCTGCCACTTTAAAGCACAACGACATCAGCAAATGAATAGCACCTATCTGCTTTGTGTGGAGCATGTGTATGAAGCCATAGATGAAGACACTCTTACGTGGGGGGCCTGGCTAAGACAAGATAACAGGAGATTATGTTTATGATATGTACTCTGAACATTAACTGCCTCATCTAACCGACTCGTTCTTTCTCTCTATGGAAGATTCAGTATTTATTGCTGTATCCTCCGGTACAGTCGGAATCAGCATGGCCTCGTACCCTGGCCAGAGCATAAATATTCAAGACAAGAAGGAACGGTAAAATCGCGAGCGGCGAGCAAAGGGAGAGAAAAAACAAAAGGGACCAATGACAGACACTTGAGGCACCCCATTTCTCCTTCGCCGTGTGTGTGCATATGTGTGTGTCCAGCATTTTGTACTGAGGTAATAACTCTCACCAGGGATCTGGAAGACCCAGCAGAGTTCAGGCAGGGGTCCATTACACCTTTCACACACACATGCACAAAATCCAGCAGGCCTGCATTATTTGTATCAAACAACCGGTATGTTTTGCCTCTGACGCACAAGTACAGACACACTCCTACTGCACAGCACCAGCAATGAAAACAGACCCCTCTACCATGATTCCTGCTCAAGATCCAGCAGGAAGTATGAGCTATGAGCCGTCCCCTGGGACGCAGGAAAGAGAAAGAGAGAGGCCAGGAGCCTGACACTGCCTGGCCAAGATCTATGCTCAAACACACTCTCTTGCCTCTTTTTTTTTTTTCTTTCACCACCCTCTTTTGTCTTCCTTTGCTTTCATTTCTCGTTCTTTCTCTGCTCGAAATAAAGAGTAGTAGGTTACACTGAACATACTCATATCCACTTTGTGCAGAGAAATGCCATTTCCTCTGCTTTATTATTCTCTTTCCCCCTCTGTGGGAGGCTGGGAGGAAAGTTTGCTTTGAAGAGAGAGGGTTTAACATGTGCGCTAATAAATAGCTGGTTTGCCCCTGGGCAAGATTGCAAAAGCTCAGTTCTCTCTCTTCCATATAGTCTCCAGCATTTTCAGTGACTACAACTTATAACCTCCATTTCAGAAAGAAAATGATAGAAGAGTGTGTTTTTCCTCAATATGTGCTGACAGACCTGATTTTACTTTACAATTTCAACTCTCCAAAGAGACTTGTTGATATTCTCTCCATCCATAAACTTTTGTAATTCCCTCTGGGTGTCCAAGCAGTGTTTTGTTTTGTTCAGTCTTCTCTTTTTTCATGAGAAAGGAAAGTTCTTCCTTATAACTGATACTCTTGCAAGGCCTTTGTTTAGTTTCTAATATTAGTTAACACTACATATATTTGTTTTAATGCATTTGGCAGACACTTTTATCCTAAGAAACTTAATTTACATTTTATCATTTCATGAATTTTATCAGTTCATAAATCAAACCCGTGGCATTTGTGTTGCCGTTCTCTGTGAGCTACAGGAATGCTATATCCTTACTTTGCTTGCAATGCTACATTCTCAAATCTATTAAAAATGTAATTGAATTGATTACATGTTATGCAGATTACACATCAAATTAAGTCAGAATTAACTGTCTATATCAATATTTGCTGAGAAATTTTAAAATAAATCATGCATGTTACATTATTGTGGTAGATGAGTAAACCGTTGAATAGATGTTACAAAAATTGGATTTAGAAAACAATATATTACTTATTTCCATTTCACTAAACATAAGCCTATCATTGACCTATAGTCCACAGCAATTAATTCTGTAATTGAGTCACCAAACTGTCTGAGTTAGATTTAATGACTGGGCTATTTTTTTATTTTTAAATGCGGAATTAATGCTGGGATTTTTTTAAGATGCTGTTATTTTTTTAGTGTCCAGTGTTTAATATTATTTATATACTATTATAGTATTATTAATATTTTTAAATAGCTTTTTTTATTATTATTTCCAGATTTATTTCTAATTTTAGTTTTAGTTATCTTGCTATGTGCTTTGTCATACATATATTTATACATATATATATTATATAGCTTTAATTCATTTCAGCAACCAAGGAAATTTCTCAATCTCATTTTTTTATGTTTTTGTTTTTCATATAATATTTATATTTTATTTGATTTCAGCTTTATCTTAATTATCAAAAATGATTTTTAATAGTCTTAGGTAACAATAACAACACTGTATAAGACATATCTCTCTTCCATATTTGTGACTCTAGACCACAAAACCAGTCATAAGTCGCACAGGTATATTTGTAGCAATAGCCAACAATACATTGTATGGATCAAGATTTTTGGCATAAAAGAAAAATTATTAGGATATTAAGTAAAGGTCATGTTCCACGAAGATATTTTGTAAATTTCCTACCGTAAATATATTAAAAATGTATTTTTGTGAGTGGATATGCATTGGTAAGGACTTCATTTGGACAAATTTACAGGTGATTTTCTCAATATTTAGATTTTTTTTTGCACCCTCAGATTCCAGATTTTCAAATAGCTGTATCTCGACCAAATGTTGTCCTATCCTAACAAACCACATCAACAGAAAGCCTATTTATTCAGCTTTCAGATAATGTATAAATCTCAATTTCAAAAAATTGACCCTTATGACTGCTGTCGTGGTCCAGGGTCACATTTGCATTCCGTCCAGCTGATTTTGAATGTAAGGGAGACCTGTGCCTTATCCACTGCTGCCTGCTCTCAGTGAATATGGTTTGAGGCACATTTTCTGCAAGTCAGAGGCCATGATTAAATGTGTCAATTGCTTTACCACCTTATTTTAGTAATTAATTGTAGTAAATGTGTTGACAGGCCTAAAAACAACAAGCTTTTTTCAAAATGTTCCAACTTTACTAGGGCAATGCCTAAGCATTAAAAGGACCTGCCTTCAAAGCACGATTGCCTTGTAAGTCAGACATACAGGAATGTTAGCGTGATTCATGCTGAAACCCTGGCCTGTCTCGCCTTCACTAAACGAGCAGAGCCGTTGAGCACGGATGACCCTTCACGCCTTCCTACAATTCCCAGAAATCAATGCTCGGATGGAGCTTCCATTACCATTATTGATGGCTGAGGCGGTGGCAGTGACTGCTGCCAATGTGAGAGGCCGCAATGATGTGTAGCTGAGAGCCTGTCTTTGTCTCACTGCCTATTTCCTGTCTGTATCTCTCGGTTTTTGCCTATCCCATTCTCTCTTTCTTGCCATCCATATATTTCTTTCCACATATATAGTTTCCTCTAGAGTGTGAATGGAACACTTTTCTAATAAAAGTCATCTGTAAGCCACCACACACACACACACACACACACACACACACACACACACATCTGAGGAAGCACTTGGTCTACACACAGCTGCATGTTCACCTGAGGCAGCTGCAGTCCGTTTCTCAGTCTTTAAGCACTCCAGAACTCAAACTCTACACTGTCACTTGTTAGTGGTAGAGACAGAGAGAATGAGAGGGAGGAGGAGACAGCGAGAGAGTGGAAAGAAATGTCCTTGTATTTCTGTCACTCTCTGAAACCACCAGGGAGCTGGGGAATGAAACGATGCAGCCGAGCAGAGAGCCCTGAGAGGCTGCCGCCCGCCTAGCATCACCGCTAACACCGCGACCAGCATCCGTGCTACCAATTAGCCTGAGCCCACACAGGGAGAGAGAGAAACCGGCTGATTTGTTTGTTCCAAAGCACAAGCTCTCTCCACCGCAGCGTTTCGTTCAAGAAACTCGGTTGTGAAAATGAATTGCCAAATTAAAGATCTTTACAAATGCAAAAAAAAAAAAAAAAAAAGCATGCTTAAGAAATGTCAACCTAACAATTGCCTTTGGAGAGCTTTGTTTCAGCTAATTGGGAGGGAGAAGGGTGAAAAGAGAGGCTCACATCCTAAGAATGAAATTAAATTAGGTTTAAATCAGCTGAATCTGTGTTCACCCTTTTCGGTTACAGCGTCCAATTACCCGAAACAAACACAGAGGTGCATAACCGTGACAAATGACTTCAAAACTGGAAAACTGGTCTTGCAACAAATGCAAAGTCACAGAAGGAAGGTTTAAAAAAAGTGATGACAACTGGCTATTAAGCATTATAGTACGAATACTCACTGAGTGGGAGTGTCCTCAGCTGTGTGACATCACTGCTTGTCCACCTGTAGCAGACCAAAGAGAGAAAAAAAAAAGAGAAAAATGTTTTAATGGCACATTTGGTCACTAAATAGAAACAAAACTGAGATAAACTGCCCTAAATAAGACTTAATAAGCAGCTTGGCCCCAAGGGAAAAAGTCAACGGCAACAGGTTTCAGTTTTGTGGCTAGAGAAATACAGTGCGTTTACACCCAACCTGCGGCTGCCAATGGTTTTAACTAAGAAAAACACATGCATACGTACACAAAGACACTGACAACCACTTTTCACATGCCCACACACGTAAAGCAAAAACACATGAATGTGCGAACGCTCATACACGCTCCCGGTTCCGTCTTTTTTTCCTGCTAAACCTGTTGGAATTACAGCAAGGCTTTAAAACTCAGGGTGTGTGGGACAATTTTCCAAGCACACACACTGACTTATGCAGAAAACCAGCCTGCTCCAGTTCTCTCACAGCATTTGTTTGTGTATGTGTGCTTAAGAATTATCAGGAACATCACAGCACCGAGACACAAAGGTGAAACAGACACACAAATCAGATTCGGTTCCCAATCTCCTCAATCTGCACAGATAACAAGTTGCACATACACATTCTGCTCAGAAACAAACACCACATGCACAGGGAGAAAAAAAAAAAAAAAAAAAACGCTAAAGCAAATTACTACCACAAACGAACAGCAGACACACTCAGAGTAATCTGCGGCTGGGCAGTTAGTTCCTCTTTTTAGTTCTTTAAAACATTTCCATCTGGGCAGAGCTAGAAGTCTGGAAGAGTTTACCACTGTTTGCTACACACTGAGCCAGGCTGTGACTGACAGCATCCACGCGTCAATCAAAATCCGACTCATCCGTCCGCGGCGGAGGCGCTCCGTCGCCGCAGTGACCAAGGACACGTGCGCCGTTAGAGCTGATGTCACTGGGGGGAGTTCGGTCGTAATGACAGCTCAGAGAGACGGAGACTGAGATAATGGCGAGGGATTGATCATTTTCTAGATGATACGTACGGCCTGATCGTTATAACAATAACACGGCGCTACTGCAAACGAAGGCCGTGATGTGTGCGTAGTGGAGCTCTCCCCAAACATCTTCATCCATCCTGAGGACCAGCTAATCAAAAACGTCTTGACGCTACATTTTTTTATTGACTTGCCTAGGGGGAGGAATTTAGATGAAATGATAACGCACCCCCTTTGGATAGACTGCAAACTGTGCGCAGCTGTGAGGATGGTGTGCGAGGAGAAAAGACGGGAGGGAGGTTTTTTTTTTTTTTTTTTCTCCCCTTTTTGTTCTTTCTGCTCCAGGTTGATACTTCTTGTCGGAGAAGCCGGTCCTTTAGGGAGCACCTTGCCACGACTGCAGACGTTTAGCTCCAACCCTTCAGAGAAACACAGGCAAGTCCCGACAATCTATCTCCCGTGGAATCGTCTCACCCGTCCAGTTTCAGGAAACTGATCCCTAAATAGAAGTGATTCATCTTTTTTCATACAATATGAGCACACACAGCACAAAGAGACTTCTCTTTCCTTTTCTCTCGCTTTCTCATCTCTTTCTTGCTCTCTCTCCCTCTCTTTGCTCTGTATGATTCAGTGTGGCTGCAGGGCAGAGTCTTTTATCGCTGTATTATGCCTGACAAAATGGAATCTGTGTGTGAGTTCTTTGACTGGGAAGAAACAACCTTGGACCTGATCTCTTTCTCTCTTGTCGATAATCTTATTCTTTCATCATTAGGCCGATTGCGGTTTCTCCAGGAGACGGTATTGAGAAAAGAAGGTTAGAAAGATAAATACAGATGAAAAAAAAAGGACGGAAGAAAAAAAAAAAAAATCCTCATACCTGGAAACACTTCCTCAAAAATGGCCACCAGACAATTAGCTCCATCTGAGAGAGAGGAGGGGGTTGGCTATAACTTAAACTGCCCACACTGGAGGTCATCACTCACACGCTAATGGAAGGCCGTGCTACACACACACACACACACATACAGAGTCACTCTCTCTCACACACAAGGACACAGCAATCGTCTTTGAACGGATTGCTAAACGCTGCGGTAATTTCACTTTACATTTGTGGTAAAAGTTCATCTGTGCAGAACACAGCAACGCGTGACAATAAGGCCAAATTAATATTCAACCCATTTCCTATCCTCGCTTTCCTTCACCTTTGAAGTCTGGTGGAAATGAAGACCAGATGGAAGCAAAAGGAAGAACAAGAGCGAGCAAAAGAGAGAAAAAACACGCATGTGTCTCCACATGAAATGGAGCGCTTTTTAAACAAAGGTAGAACATGTGGGAAAGTTTCTGAAGCTCTGCATCGCCAGACACGGCAGGAACAGAAAACATGTTTTAGGCACTCCCAGATATACAAAAACAAACAACCTAATAGGAAAATGATCAGAGGCTTTACTTTAGGTTAGCCTGTAAGTGAAATGCTGTAAAATGCATACAACATGCAAAGCCTTACAAGAGCATTTGAGAGCACTCACTTAAGTTTATTCACCAGTCAAAGGAATCTCATGACTGTGCATGTTGCGTTTCGAAATGTTTCTCGATAGTGAAGAAGCCTCATGCACACACTTTTAATGGTCTCTATGACGATATGACACAGTCATAACTGCGGTATGTTAAAGGAACTATAGTTACATAACCCATTTGTTCTCTTACACAAGTTTACATTCATTTTCTCTAAAGTTTACTTAAATACTAAAGGTGTTTACAATAAAAAATATATATATAAAAAAAGACTGAACTTAATACTGAGTTCTTATCATCTGGTCACTCCTCAGGCAGTTTGTAATCTTTTGTGATAGTTGAATCCCAATTATAGCCAAGCCCTCAAAGCAGGATCTCAGGATCATACAACCAATATGGGAGAGAACTCAAATGTGCAAAGCATGCTGTGAAACCAAATAATGTATAGACTATTAACAATTATTAAAATGTTATACAGTCATTAATGCTTGTGGAGGCAACATATGGCATTATGAACTAAGGTAAATATTTGTGTACAGTTATTATTTTGACTAGTGGAATCTATCTGGAAACTCAATTTTACTATCTCTTTTTTTTTTTAAGATAAATATCTTGAAAATAACAAGTACAGTATAGAATACTGAATGGTATAACATTAAATCTAACCTTTTACATTTTGATAAACCACAAATAGACAGTGAGACCCTGTAATCTTCTAAATATCATTGTAATAAACTCTTTAAGGCCACTTTGTATCAAGCATAGTATATACTAATACTAGCATAATACCACCAATTCAAAAAACAAAGATAACAGCCTTACATGTGACCATATTATTTGAACAACATGTACCCTAATTGAGGGTCCTGAACAATAACACTGGCAGTCAAAAGTAGCCGTTCACAGATTAAACGCTGTCTGAGAATTAAGCGCCAATGAACGTAAAGCAGCAGAATAGCGTGTGTAATCAAACAGGCCTTGAGATTTCTCTGCGTGAAGGTCAATCCCGCTGCCTATGCAGCTGTCACGCCTTCCTCTCAAACACACGCACACATACGTACAAACACACTGACACACACAAACTAACCAGATAGTCATCTATCATCTCTAAGCTCAACACACCCAACATGAAAGCTCTCGCCGACATCCTGACATCAATCCAGTGAAGAAGTAGAAATGACCAAAATGCCTGCCTGCCTAACACACATAAAATATGTTTCCAACAAATATTACAATATATTAGGAACATTAGCATGATGCAACTTGGTCCGAGGTAGGAGACTGGTGTGGTTTATAGCAGGTTGGCTCATGGCAATACAGTAGTGGAGAAGCCCACTACACTGTTCTGGTAAATCTTTTTCGTCACCTTCATGTTAATTCAAAGCTCAGTGACTTTCTTTTTTCTGTGGAACATAACAGTCTTAAGGCAGGAACACACCAAGCCAACGGTCAGCCGTCAGTGTTCCACACTTTCGGCTGAAGTTGGTCCTCATCAGCTTTTTTTCGTCCGATTCGACATGTTGAATCGCCGTCAGAGCTCGACGGCCCGTCGGGCCATCTGATCATTCTGATTGGCTGTTCAGCTACTGCCACCTGCTGGTACGAAAAGGCATTTCATCTTGCGCAGGCACAGAACGGACGTGCTACTTGGCCGTTGGCTGTGGAGCGTCAGTTTGGTGTGTCAGGCCAGCTTTGGACCCAGATGCTGCCGACGTGAGCCAACCCCGCAGTATGCTTTCGTCGCCACTAGTTCGTCGGCTTGGCGTGTTCCTACCTTTATCGTGTAGGTTAGAGCCCGACCGATATGGGTTTTTGGGGGCCGATGCCAATATTAGGGAGTAAAAAAAGTCTGATATCGATATATATCAGTCGATATTCTTTAAGTGTATATTATAGGCGTGCAACAGTTCATATTACTCATGGTTCGGTTTTTATCACGGTTTTAGGGTCACGGATTCGGTACGGTTCGGTATGTCCTATGTTCAAGGAAAATAGGACAACTGTCAAATAAATATAAAGAAAATAAAAGCAAATAATCAAACTACAAGCAACAGCAGGTATTTCAGGTATCTAACAGTAGTTTTCAGGTACAGAAAATGAATAAAATAATCAAATATAAGATAACACTGCATATTATCTTCACTAAATTAAGTAAAGATTAATCATTACTGAAGTTAATTGGTCCCACTTTATATTAAGTGGCCTTAACTACTATGTACTTACATTTAAATTAATCATTTGATACAATGCACTTATTGTGTACATACATGTTTTTACATTGTACTTATATTTTAAACACCTCTATGTAATTACATCTGTAATTAATTTCTGTAATTACATTTATAATTATACTGTTGACCCATCCCTTACACCTTACCCCCACCCTTAAACCTACCCATACCACCAAAGCTTTCCCTAAACTTACCCGTATCCCACCTCAATAGCAGCACAAGTGTTTTGCAATTCAATATGAACCCAATAAGTACATTGTACTTATTTTTTGATGTAAGTACATAGTAGTTAAGGCCACTTAATATAAATTGGGACCAGTTAATTCAGTCAAGAGCAGAGTGATTTCTTTGTCATTTGTTGTTTAATTAACATTAAAAACAGACATCAAGAATATTAGACTTCTTTCACTTTAAGAATCATATCGGTGGCATATCTGGGACAGGCTCATATCGGCCTATAAAATTGGCAGACCGATAAATCGCTCAGGCTCTAGTTTAAGTCCTATCAGTTTAATCATTCAAGTGAGTTTAAAGCATTCAAGCACAAAAAGATGCAAAATAGAACTAAATTCTGAACTTGCGCACTGCGCACGAACATCAAATTCGTCCTTTTGTGCTTGAGCGGACAAATACATGCAAAACTATGTCAAAATGCCTATCTCGGTGAGTTTCATCGTAAACAAAGTCGCTTAAGTGAACGTAAACAACTGAGAAAGAAAATGGATGCATATCATTATATTGGATCCTTGCATTAGGTCTTAAAGTGACAGCAGCCTAATATACCTGCCGCCTTCTATGTCATTAATGTTAATCAAACAACAAAATACAAAGAGAAAAATCACTTTTGTAGCTTTAACAAAGATTAATTATATTTAAATTTATACAGTGAAGACTATGCAGTGTTATTTTACATCTGATTAGTCAATTTCTGTGCCTGTTAGACATAAAGCAGTTTGTTTCAATTGTATTTATCGGTGCTTTTTCTATGCAGTTGCACTCCCCTACAAAATCACCCCAATCGTTCTAGAATGAATAATTAGTTTCAAACAGCTATTCAAGTCATCTGGTGAATTTTTTTTTCAATACTGTGCAGCCCTAGTATTGAGGTTTGGTGTTTGGATGGTTAGACAAATGGCAAGTTGAGTTGGTGTGTTGAGCTGTTGCGTTGGGTCATGTGGTGGTCTGTTGGGCATGCAGTATCGGTTATGATGGTGTTGGGATTTTCCGTCAAGTGTCCTGTTAAGTTGTTGTGTTGGGTCATTGTGCTTTGCTTAGTGTGTAGTGTTGGCTTGTGGTGATTTTTTGAGCATGGTTTTGGGATGTTCGCTTCAAGCAGTGTGTTGAGTTGGTGCGGTGGGTCATCGGGTACGGTGTTGAGCTGTTGTGTTACATCATGGTGGGGTTTTGAGGTATATTGTTGAGGTGTTTTTCAGTCAAGTGCCATGTTGAGGTGTTGTGTTGGATCATCTGGTGGCAGGTTGGGCTTGTTGGGCAATGGTTGTGTGTTGATCTGTAGTATTAGGTTGTTTTGTCGTTTTGTGCTGTTATTTTGGGTAGCATGTTTAGCTCTAGTGTTGGGTTGTAGTGGTGCGTTGAGCTAAAGTGTTGGGTCCTGTGGTGGTTCGTAGGAGTCTAGTATTGGGTTATGATGGTGCACTGATATTCATTCAAGTGGCATTTTGAGGTGTCGTGTTGGACCTGTAATGTTGGGTTAAGGTAGTGTGTTGAGCTGTAGTTGTGTGGTGGTTTGTTGAGATATGTGATTGGGATGTTCAGTGGCGTGTTGAGTTGGCCTGTTGGGGTTTGGTGGTGTTTTGAGCAGTTGGGATGGGTTGAGCTTTAACGATGAAGTCAAGGTGATGGCTGAATAGATGACTGAAGGAAGAGGAGATGAGCTCTAGACTGAATGCATTGTTTTCATGAAAGATGCTGTTGCTCCTGCTGCACGCTTAAATTAGCTGGCAGTGTTTGGATTACACCAGGGAGCTCTCACACAGGATTTATTCTAGCCTGCAGGAGCAAAGGATATTTCCATCTCTACACACACACACACACAAACACACATAGATGCACAGTCACCCGTATGCGTGTAGACACACTCAGATAAAACCCTAAGAGCACAAAACAAGGCTTTTGGTTACGAAGGTGCTCACACACACACAGAGCGTGGTCAAATAAGGATGCACTGCTCACTCTACCATTCATTTTATCCTTCGCCCTAGAATGTGTCCGTATGATCCTCTGCCATCAGAACAAACATTCAGATGCACTTCCACGCAATCATACACACACTAACACTTGAAGGACTCAACAAGAGGCTCTTCGTGGCCTCCGGATCAGGCTTCTTCTAGTGCTATTGCCAAGTTTACAGACTGCTCATATTACAGACGGGTTTCACAGCTTTCTATCCATCTAACAGAGATAATACAGAGAGATAGAAACTGAGAGAAAGAGAGAGCCCATGCAGTGTTTTTTCCTCTCATTTTGAGTGTCATGTGAAATAACCACACTGCAGTCTGTTTCACTGAACAATCTGATGACACAAACACTCTTTCGCTTCCCAAACAACCTGCAGTCCTTAACCTTATCTCTTTACATGATTACATTATTTAAACAAAGAATCGCCTGGCCGTTCCAACCTTAAACAAAGCAGCCTCAGCCTAATTTCTAATGACCGAGACAGACGCCCCCCCTCAAAACACACACGCACACACATTTGTTGCGGGTCGGTGAGCATGAGGCCTGCTGAAGCGCCTAATCCCACGTCTGTAGACTCCAGGAACACACCATGATGCACCTTCACGCGAACGCAGATTAGAACCCTTAATCCAGCTCTCTCAATCTGGAGATCTTTTTATAAAACCTCGCAGCTAATCCAGCAGAGGTTTGTTTACCGTTCAAGACCCAGTTTAACCCTGGCTACATTATTTTACTATTTAAAAAAAAAAAAATGTTTTACTTGACGTGTTCATGTGAGGGTTAAATAGCTGCTCCATTACCCATAATTCTGCAAAGAACTGTTGTATTCTCCATTCATGTCGACATAAAACACGAGAGCAAGCAACTTTACGCAAAACAAAAAGCTTCCGTTTCCAAAGTACTTTACGGTGTCAGCTGAAACGATTCCATTTTCAATCCTTTTTCTGTCTCTCTGTCTCCATCTCATCCCTGTCATTTCGTGGGCCTTTCTGCGCAAATTAAAAATTTAGAAATTCTTGCTGTGCCGAGGTGCTCTTTGCCAGCGCAGCTAAAATGAAAAGGCTTTGTGGTGGCAGTGACCAGATTTTAAATGCAGCGAGATCAATAAATAAGAGGGGGCTGCTTGAGCACAATCTCTGAATGTCTTTGAGTGTGTGTGTGTGTGTGTGTGTGTGTGTGAGGGTCAAATACTGTATGTCCTGCAGTCAGCTGTCACAGTGCAGTAGATTCTCTCGCATCCCACAGCTCTCGCCAAATCCCACCCAGCCTCCCTTTTGCCCTCTCCCACAAGAGGAGCATCATTCCTGCCATTCCTGAAATCTTGGCTATTTCTACTCTGGATGCAAATATAGCGATAAGCACTAGAACAAATAGGCCAAACTACTGGCATTTCAAACACGGGCTCCATTATCTCAGCGGGGGGATTGGAGCGCCGCAGTGGCAACCCACGGCACAGGCAACATGACAGTCTCCTGGAGGGCAAACAACACCGGAGACGCAAGCAGCACGGGGTGGAAAAAACAGCCCTCATCTCTCCAGAATACTCCTCTGCCCGGAATCGCTAATGCACTCAAACCCTCATCGAGGAGCTGAGAGAGAGAGATAGAAAGAAAGAAAGAGAGACGGGGGGGGTAGATGGAAAGCAGAACAACAGGCGTACAGAAAGGTTTCAGAATGACGACCTTCAGGTGTCGAGCATGAGATCAGCCTTGTTGATTAACAGCAGAACACAGAGACACTGGCGGGAAGATATTCTGAACGTACACTTCCCGAAGCTTAATTCCTCACTGTGAACTTACAGCAAAGGAGATTTCTCTTTCTCAAGTCTCAATATGAAGCCTTTCTTGAGGGAAAAATCAACCCTTTCACCTTGTCTGTGAAAAACAAGCGCTCAGACAGCCCAACAAAAATAACCTTGAGTTTCATCAGGGATATTCTCACATTGAATGATAAACAGAGGCCCGAGGGACGCCGAACCAAAAAGCAGCTAATTGCCTGCCTCTGAAATTCGGCCCCTGTGTCCTCTCTGTGTTTATCTGAAAACAGAGTCAGTTTGGTGTGACCCGCTTCAGCTGCTGGTAGAAAAGCCCATTCATTTTACTGTCCGCAGAAACGCGAATCTCGCCCTCCTCTGCCTCGTTACCACGGACCGGCAGGCTAAAGGTAAAGAAGATCATGTTTGCGACACAATTATCGAGTCTGCCGCGACCGACTTGTGCTTCTGCTGACACAAACAGTTGTCTCCCGAGCGCTAATGTTCACGCTAAACTGCAACCCACGTAACCCGCCATTATGTAAGAGCCAACTGTTGAGAGGAAATTCTACAATCAAAGCTGTTTGCTAACGACAAAATAAATCATTAGCCAAGTAAGGCAAGATAGAGATGCACTTATCCATGATACTGTTTAGCGTCATGCCAACTGTTGTCTCACAAAGCAGCACGGGGAAGAGTATCTGTCAGTATTTACAAGGTGATTTGCCAAGTCGTTATGAGTGCAAGGACGCAACCTGCTCCGAAAACAAATTCACCGCTGACCTTCCGGCATCGAGTGTATTCGGGGCTGATTCATTTGGCAGTTACTGGCCCCACACACACGGCACACCGCAGCTTGTATAATCAAGCCTGCGTTTGCGTTTGAGCTCTTTAAATGACAGGTGTTATGATCAGGTGAGAACTTCTCGCTGCCTTGGACTTTTATGGGACGGTTAAATCAACTGACAGTCGAGACTGAGCTTTCCAAAGTTCATTTAAATCAATTTCACTATTAACACTGCAATGATTGATGTGTGTTTAAAAAAACAAAATCAATGAGTTTCACTGAAGATGCTGTGAATGTGTCTGTATCCAGAAGAACTGCTTTTACTTCTGATTTTATTCATCTTTCTTCTTATTTTGATTGAAAACTGGTCCACCTTTTCGTGCCAATTCGAGAACCTATTGTTAAACTTTATTAAAAATAATAATAATATTTTACATATATACACAGTACAGTGCAAAAGTCTTAGGCCACCATTAGATGTTGTTTTAGCAATGATATAATGACCATATATAATTAGTCTCTTTATTAGAATATAAACAGAAAATACAGTACACTTGTATGCAATATTAAGAAAAAAAAACAGCTTTTATAGGCTAAAGTAGCAAGTATTTTGTGACCACCCCTTACACTTGGGCAATAGCAGGAACCGGCTCTCTTAAACCTAAATGGAAAACGACTGAAAGGCCAAGAAAACTTTCAAAATATGATGAGAACTTTCTCAGAGTTTCATTTTTGAGAAAATGGAAGTCCAGGAGGTCACACTAAATACTGTTTTTTGCTTAAAGAAACAATTTTGAGAATTTTTTTTTCATTTTGTTAACATTTTTTCTGTATTTTCTGTTTGTATCGTAATAAAGAGAATGATTAATAAATATGGATGGTCATTAAAACATTGCTAAAACAACAAAGCTGGTGGTGGCCTAAGACTTTTGCACAGTACTGATATATATATATATATATATATATATATATATGAGCTGGGTAGATTACTTACACACTGTAATCAGTTACTGATTCCAAATTACATGACAAAAGTTGTAGTTAGTAACAATCAATTACATTACACAATTAAGGTAATGTAATCTGACTACTTTTTGATTACTTTTATATTACTTTTGATTAAACTCATTTATCACATTGATTTGAATAGGATAATTTTGTATCCTATTGATATAAAAATACAAAGAAAATATATTCTATTCTTTATCAATGACATGAAGTGTGTTAAATATTACATTAAGGGATTCCTAGACTGGGGTACGTGAGTTTAATGAAAAGCTATTACCTAATTAAATCATAAAAAATTAACATTTAAAATAGTTTTAAAATTAAAAGCAAAAAAGTTTACGAAAGTTACGAAGAAAAAAAATAATAAATTTGTTTACCTCCATGTCATGTGACCATTAACTGACATCAGAGAACAGTGAACTTTATTTTATTATTATTATTATTATTTTAATTTTATTATTGGCCTAACTTATTAATTTAAAATCTCAGGTGGTTCAGCTGACAAAAAAGTTGATGAATCCCTGCATTGCATGTTAATATGAAATGATCTGAATTTCTACATTTTAATGTGTTTGAAAGACAAAGACGATGAATGTGTTCGTCGGGAGTTGATAAGATATGCAATGCTGCAATGTTGAGAAAACACTTTTTAAAAATGAAATGATTTCTGTAAATCCAGTGATCAACTGCTGTGTGGGTCTCAGTTTTCAGTGATAGTCACATAATTAGTGCAATTCCACAAACCTGGAAGACCTTCTGAACGTGTACAAGCAGTGGGCTTTTAGTAGAAAGAAATATTTAAAAGATAAAAAAAAGAAGTAGTGTAGAGAATCAATGAATTATGAATAATTCACTGCCATTGTGGGAATAATGTAATCATGTAATCAATAAAAAAGTAACTGTAGTCTGATAACGAGTATTTTAAAATGTAATAATCTAATTACAAGTACTTAATTTTTGGAATCTGATTATGTAATCCAGATTACATGTAATCAGTTACAACCCAGCTCTGTATGTATCATTCATATATATATATATATATATATATATATATATATATATATATATATATATATATATATATATATATTTTTTTTTTTTTTTTTTTTTTTTTAATAATAGCAAAATGTTTAAATAATTAATCTGTGGTCAGATTAATTTTTTGGTCTAAATATAGAAAAACAAAACAAAACTTGATTTACCAAACAGAACCCAGGCTTGAATAATTCTCTGAAAGGGTGTAAAGTAAGTTGTTAAAGTGAAAGGCAAAATGTTATACACTGCAGTTGACTATAATATCATCTAATCCAATAAGATGTAGAATGAAACCCCATAGAGCCATTTAGACTATGAGACGCTGGCAGGGCTGTGCGTGTTAACTGCTCTCCAGTCATTCATATGTATCAGCATGAGTGGAATATCCAATAAATTCAAATCATCTTTAAATGAACCGCACTGATCGGTGCCGGTTTCGGAGGAAGTGTGATTATAAACTCAAACCCATGTGCATTTGGGATCGTCTGTGCTAAACTTGTACCGGATTCGACAGATTCTGCACCCGAGACCCATTTCCTACAGCCCACATTTCTCATAATCAGCTCATTACTCTACAATCATTTGTTGTTGTGCGAACAACAAAGACATGCAAACAGAGCTTAAACAAGATCCGTTCAAATTAAACTAATTCCTAGATACGAACATCTTCTCACAGGCCTAACCCATATCCTGTCGGGAAAACAACAAACATCCTGGACAGAAACGTGTGGTTGACACTCTAACCCTGAGCAAAGTTCATTTTTTTCCTTTTCGCAGCTACAGACATGTAGGGGTCTGGGTGTGCTTGAGAGAGCACAGTGTGAGATCCCTTCAAACCCCAACAGCACAAACAGGCCCTGACAGATTTGCTCTCCCTAATTCGTGGTAAGAAAAACAGCACAAGTATATAAGAGATCTTCTGAATAAGCACAAACACTCTAGCAACGAAAGAAAAAAAAGCATCCAACAATAGTCATTTCTAATGGAAGAAGAGAGTGGGTGAGACTGTTCCGTTTCAATTCACTGATACCGCTAATGGCTTCTTAGCGGTTCCATGAAATCAAGCAGCTGTCAAGGCGATGCATCGGGAACAGGGAGGAAGAGGCGGCATTCCCACAAGAGAAAAGCATCACGTCAGGATGTTTGGCTAAACATCTGCTCCCCTGCTCTCATGGCTTTAGCAGCAGCACATACTCAGACAAAGAGATGGGAGGTGGAAACACTGACTTCTCCATCTGAGGCATTCTGTAAAAACAACAGCCTGCTCCATGCATAATGACTAGGGCACTGGGCTAGATGAGACAGAGCCCTACTGATACAAAACAGACACAGTCCAGCCTATAATATGCATGGCTGACTGCAAATTGTAAAAAAAAAAAAAAAAAAAAAAAAAAAAAAAAAGTTAGCCTACATAAGAGAAACTTTTAAATATGTAACACTTGCTTTTTTTCTTGAAGCTTCATTCACAAACCACTAATTTATTGAGGTCAAACTACTTACTTCTTACACATTAGGAGGTCAACTGTAAAGTTAAACTCACTCTGTGCGGAGGCTATACATGCACAAATAAAAACATACAGCCTAGGCTGTACACAAAAGTAAATATGCATTAGTCACTAGAACATCTGAAGTCTTCTAAATGAGGAAATGACTGTACCGTGAGAGCATAATTATTAACCTTGTGAGCTATAAATTCATGTGACGAACTCATTTCCTAAATCAGAATCAAAATACGATTCTGGTCATTCGAGGAAAAAAAATGGATGTGAAACCTGATTCATCATCACAATTATTCTTAAGTAATCCCTGATGGAAATTGGGGAAATTTCTACACTGTAAAATATCTCATTCTGAAACAAAGAAAAGACAATAAACAGTTCACCTCGCTAAATGACATCATTACGCGCTGATGTCATTCACTCCACCTGTAAACACCGAATCGTTAAACGTCGCGTAAAATTCTCGAGATCACATCAAATGTTTGTTTTTATTCACCCCGGAGTCATTCCAACAGCCAAACTGACCTAAAAACAGAGTTTTACAGCAGTGTCAGGCGAGATAACAAATTCGACGCCTTCTTGGCAAAACCTCACATTTTGCTTAAACTTCACATGACGTCAGCGCTACCACATAAGACATTTCTAAACTTTCTGCCTGTAACGACATGTGCAGGTCGAGTCCTGAGAACACACAGATCCGCCAGTTAAAATTAACCAAGATGGCGTGAGGCTTGTTGTTTAGAGGGCAGAAAAAATGGAGGATATTGTAATATACACAAAGGGATAAATTTCAACAACTCGGCCAGGCGGCAGCTGCTGCTCTTTAAGGAAGCAACAAAGATAAGAGCAACGCGAAGCTCCAACTCAACGCCAGCGACCCACTCCGACTAAGCAGGCGATTTCCTCGTCGAAAACGCACAACTGTGCGCTTTTAACAATTTCAACCAAAAGGAATTGTAAAGTAAATGCTTTTATCGTGTTGTTTAAATGAAGAGCTGTTAGCTTTTGCCATCATCTGAGAGACGGACATTAAACAGACCAAAGGTAGCTTCAGCAGCTCCTCCAAGTGACTCTCCCGCATCGCCCTTCTCAAACAAACCCCTCTAAAATCAAATATCGCCTTTTTACCTACCTAAATGAACGACTGGGAAGCGCTTGCTCGTTTGAAACGTGTTTGGATACATTCGGGAGTGTTTACAAAGAGTTTACATTTAAAAAACGTAACAGTTAAAGCGCACGCGAGAGGGCACAAAGGCAGATTCCTATTATGAAGTCACAACCCCCGCGCGCAACATTGTATCCACTCGTAAAGTTTGGCGATATTCGCAGTCGCATCGGAATATTTCTCTCGATCTCGATGGGTTTTGACAAGTTTTGCGCTTTTTACGCACGAGGGACGCGCGTATCCAACCTAAAGAAACTATCGAGTTAGCTCCCCTCGCTAAGAAATCAAGCCAGCCAGCGACACAACATTGATTCGCCAATGAAATAACTGATCCAGCTCTCAATAAATTCAAAACTTACCCTTAGTTTTGACACTTCGTGTAATTCCGTCTCGATCGGGTTCGAAGTATCACTTCAGGTAACGTTGCTCTTTGTTTTCCTTTTTCGATTTGCTTTTGGAAGAGGCCAGTGTAGCAGGAGATGATGAAGAAGGGAATTGGGCAGTAATTGAGTCTCGGTGTGTGTGAGTGAGTGAGTGACTGCGTGTTTGTGTGTGTGTGTGTGTGTGTGTTAGTTACGAACGAACAGCAGATTGAAGGAGAGTCCTTTCAAGGTTTATTCTGCCTCACTTCAAGGAATCAAAGTGACGTCAGCGGACAATACTTAAACGATAAAACTTTTATTCGATATTTATTAATAGGCAAAAGTGTGTAAGTGTCCGAAATATGCATGGTTACTATTTATGAAACATCTGATAATGACATTATCAGATGTGTTGTTTTTTTTAACGCTTTAGGTTGTTATGTGTTGTCTTTTTTTTTTTTTTCTTCTTTTTTTTTTTCTTTTTTTTTTTTGAAGAGGATTTCAGAAGTGATATCTGTTCTTACACTTATTAATTGACTCTATGTATTAATAATTGACTATATTTACATAATGGCTGAGCATTGTTTTGAATTTGCCTATCATTTTTAATCATGTTTATATTATCAATTATCAAAATTGGCACGTATAAAAGTTCAAAGCGGCACATGTTAATGAGATTGTGCTTTCAAATGAACGTGAAGACATTATAAGTACAATAGCAGTGGAAATCTGATAATATGGTGTCCAGTGAAATGGAAATTTAATTCTAAGATTGGTTACTTGTCATTCAAAAGCTGTCAGATAAACCACAAGACGGCGATGCATGATCAAACTTGATTGCATTTGTCTCCAGTTACCTCAATAGCTAAATTCAGGGATTATGGATTAACCCAGCTAATCTGACCCTATTTCCCCTCAAATCATCAGGGGAGTGAGACAAGGTGATAACGTTCCGATTTGACAACAGAATTTCCGTAATCCAAAAGATAGTGGCATCGTATATAAGCTGATGTCGTCTCGTGTTGAAAAAAGAGGATCTGCCCCCGCGACGCTCCGGAGGAACAGAAAATAAAAGGCAGAATAATTGGAACTGTTACTTTTAGTATGACGCTCATTGATCTCTCATTTGAATTACACTTGCGGGCAAAGCGAGAGGCGGCAGAATGGCCCTTTGCAGCGGGAGCCGAGCTGGGCACCACGAGGCAGACAGCCATCTGTGCCTAATTGTGTGCTTTTTCTCCCTGCCGCTGCACTCACAATCAGCAACAGGCTGAGGGGGGCCCTCTGACCTAGACTGGGCCAGGGGGGTGGCATGGGGCGAGGGATGAAGGGGGTGGGAGATTATTTCATTGAGCAAGAAAACAACAACAAGGGGGGCAAGGAGGGACACGCTGCCACTCCTTAGTGGGAGAGGGACTGGAGGAGGAGGGGAGAGAGGAGCAACTCTTCGGGAGTTTAGCTTCACGCTTCAGATTATGCCAGACTTGCGTGCATTGAGGTTTTACCGAGACAGAAAAGCTCTGTAAAGCTGCTTTTCTCAATGAGAAGATTCATATCAATACATGTATGCGTAATCATATTAAATATTTAAATGTTTATTTATTAAATAATGATTTTATATTGGTCATTTTTGGTTTCTCTTTTTAGTAGTAGGTGATAAGCCTGTTAAGCTATGGAAAAAAACAGTAACGTGTTTATATACATAAACGGGTAATTGACGAATACGTTTTTTAAAAGTGTGGAGACTTAATAAAACTTCAAAATTAATTGTGTTAATAATGAGATTATGTGGTTTCTATAATCAATTAACACTGCTTTTGTCATTTTTTTTTTTAAAGATTTTACAACAAAAAAGTCATTCGGTTTAACCAAAATTTCAGTTTTACCGAATGACACTTTCGGTTATACCAAATGACGATATTTTCAAACAATGTTAACAGGCTGATATCTAGCTAGCTAGCAAAAGGACAATCAAACATTTTATATTTAGTACAAGTTTTTAAAATATTACAACATTTTCCATGCTTTATAGCGGTTGTACCAAATGACCTGATGTTTCGGGACATGCATATGAGCAAGTGAAAAAATTGATTTTTCAAGTAGTTGAGAGAGAGTTAGTTACTTTGCTTCATGACCATGTGTTCCTGTGCAGGTTTCTGAATGATGTCATATGAGATTGACCACATGACTTCATCCAAAATGGTCCCTTTATATTGGTTACTCTGAATGACATCAATGAAATTTTATTTCTCATAACAAAGCAACGACTTCTACACATAATTTTAATACCATTTTGCACTATGTTGATATATGATGTTATAAAATCATGCCAGAATAAAAAAATATACATTTATTACATTTTAAGATATTTTAATCTCAAATGAAATGGCTGTATTGGCCTTTGGACGGTTAAACCAAATGACATTTTGACACTTCAAAATCTTTAAAATACCTTTATATGTACAGAAATATAATGAAAACCTTTTGGATTCAATAAAAGAGATCTAGTTGTACTACCTCAAATACTTTGGATGTCATATCTTTGTTTTTTATTATTATTAAGGCCTTTGGACAGAAAAATCACCCGTCACGTCATTGACCAAAACATGAGTCAGGCATATTTGAATAATTTAAGTTTACGCTGTAGTTAGAAATTACTAGTGTTATAGTCATGTAACTACAACTGATGTGCTAATTCCGTTTATAATAGGAGACCGTTTGTGACTTCATCGCTAAGTTGCTGTCATTTTAATGTGCGTGTAATGAAACTACATTTGAAAATTATCAAAGGAGAACCAGTCAGTGGTCTCTTTGGAAGCATCAGAGCATATAGAGGACACGCATTCGTTTACCAATTTATGCATGCGTTCATTGATCCTCTCTGACCCCCCTCCTCACCTGTAGAGATGAAGGTGGGTGAAAAGGGATGGGACTCGGAGAGGCAGGCAGACCTCCAGGGATCAGTGCTCCGGAGAGTGGGAGGACAAGATGAGAAAATCGTGTGCAAAACGTGCATCTGAACATGTGTGTTTATCTGCGATCATCAGACCACCCCGACCACAATAAGAAAGCCATAATTGTGTGTATGTGTGTGTGTGCACACATGATGGCAATATTCCTCCCTCTTGAGTGACTATGTGTATAACCTCCTCCCCTCTTCCAGCAGAGACACACCGGGGTTTGTAATTGTGTTGGTGGTTCTTCATTAGAGCCTGTGTGTGTATGCGTGCGTGTGTGTGTTGGGGGTTGGGACGTGGGTGGGTGGGTGAGGAGCTGAGGCTCTTAGGACTATGAGCTGCGTCATTAACAGAGGCTGGGCCTCTCTGCATGCAGCCAGAATGTCAGCCGTACCTCGGTCATTTGAAACATAATAAGCACAAGTACAATGAGTGCAATGCAAGCCTGCTGGGGGAGGGGGTAAGTGGAGGGAACACAGCCTGTCTCTTCCATTGGGCTGTTTTTTTTTTTTTTTTCTTAAGAGGCTTGATTAGAAGATATAATAACCTAGCGAATAATAACTGGTAAAGATGATCTCCCCCGAGACTGATGGAAACCAAATTAATGTGGCGATTTGGATTTAATTGTTATTTTTCTATTAGGGTGCATAAAGACAGAGGAGATGTCCATCTAGAGTGGGAGCTGTGCTTGCAGCTATTGATTTTTTTTTTCCTCTTTTCTTTCTCACCCCTCTCTCTTTCTCTCTCTCCAACACAGATTTTAATCATCTCAGAACACCACATTCCCTAATACCATTAACAACACTAACCTTCCAGCGCCACAAAAGCGTTTAATTTCCAATGACACAAATTTCTCTCCAAGAGACTCAAATAGTGTCTTTACGCAATTTGCTGGCCTTAAGGTTTTGCTTGCTGGAATAATTGAATTGCGATCCTCTCACTTAGTCTTGCATAAAATCACTAGGCAAAGAGCTAATCAGTGCAAAAGAGACAATAGTTTCCTCAGTTTGCCTTATTAGCCTGTTTTAAAAGAGTAAAAAGCGTTTTTCTTCCAATTGACTTTGGAGCAACAACTAATGTTGCGTCGGACTGACAATTAGAGTGAAACTGCTTCGAACACCAGAAATGTTTCTGTTAGGTATTCAAGCTGTTTGTTCCTCTGTCAGCGCTGCTGTTTGTATCCATAAATAAAAGATGACCTTTAAATGTTTACATAATTTATACAGCCATAAATTCTTAATATATCTGACTGCAAATGAGAGAGTGAGTCGCTTGATTATGGTTCATAGTCGAGTTAAAATACAGGCTGTCTGGTGTGATATATACACACACCTGTATGTGAGTCAGCAATGAAAACCATTTTTAGATTTGACTGGGCCAGAGAGGCTGTCTTCTCTACCTACTCAATGATTAAGCATATATACATACACATTATATATATATATATATATATGAAGACTCTAAGCACTCTAAGCGCCATCTGAAATTTTCTTCTAAAATGAGCATTATCAATCTTGTATGTTTATGTTCAGTTATTTCACTTTAATGGCAATGAAAAGAACCTATTAATTGCCATTAAAGTGAAATTACTGAACCTAAAAATTTGACACCAAAAAAGTCATTCGGTTTAACCAAAATTTAAAAAATTTACTGAATGACACTTTTGGTTACACCAAATGACGATATTTTCAAACAATACTAACAAGCTGATATCTAGCTAGCCAGCTAGCAAAAGGACAATCAAAAATGTTATATTTAGTGCAAGTTTTTAAAATATTACATTTTTTATAGCGGTTGTACCGAATGAGCAAGTGAAAACATGAATTTTTCAAATAGTTAAGAGAGAGTTAGTTACTAGGGATGGGCATATCGATATGAAGTATCGATATATCTCGATACTGACGTTGAGTATCGAAAGTATTGATACTCAAATAAAAATATCGATACTAAGGTGTTTGTTTGTTTTTTACTAGTGGTTTTGTTTAATTAACAATAAATGTAATGCATACAATATGCATTGAATTGGACAAATAACCTATGTTAGCGAATAAATGTGTTGTAGAACTATTTTCCAGCTCATCTGAACACGCAAATGCTGCAAGTCAGAACCAATCAATCACAGAAAGCGTTCGCTCACTGCCGACACTACATTCAAATGGCTGCATGCATTTAATATTGTTAGAAACCATTGTTGCTTTTGGGAAACGCAGCCCATAACAATGCTTAACAGCAGACAGAACAACATAATATGTTTGAGTTATTTCACAACAAACAAAATTAAATAGTAGCCTACATAGTTTTTGCAATTACATTTATTTAAATTGAACATTAAAAGTTCGTATTGATGTTCTGTTCTGTAACTACACTGTCAGAATACAAAGTTTGCATTTTATGGGTGCAACAGCCTGTCACTGGCAGTCCCTTATGAAACTGAACCATTACTACAGTGACCATAGTTCAGCTAAGCCTATAGTATTTGTAGATTTCCATGGTTACCACTACAAACATTTGAACCATGTGTAAACAAAAATATAATCTAATAAATAGCAATTAAGGCATATTGAATGTTAAAATACCTTTCAAATATAATGTTAAGTGGGTACCATTACCAATTTTACTCATAGTAATTCAATAATTTAAGGACTTAAATTATTAATAATTTAATAACTTAAATTCAGACTAGAGGTATCGTATCCGTATCGATATCGGTGATTTTGGCCTTGAAAGTATCGGTATCGTATCGAAAACAAAATAAGTGGTATCGCCCATCCCTATTAGTTACCTTTGCAGGTTTCTGAATGATGTCACATCCTGTCACATGATATTGACCGCATGACTTGATCCAAAATGGTCACTTTATATTGGTTACTCCGAATGACATCAGTGAAATTCATTTTTCTGGATATTCTTTCTTATAACAAAGCAACGACTTCTACACATAATTTTAATAGCATTTTGCACTATGTTGATATATGATGTTATAAAATCATGCCAGAATAAAAAAAAATATATATACATTTATTACATTTTAAGATATTTTAATCTCAAATGAAATGGCTGTATTGGCCTTTGGACAGTTAAACCAAATGACATTTTGACACTTCAAAATCTTTAAAATACCTTTATATGTACAGAAATATAATTAAAACCTTTTGGATTAAATAAAAGAGATCTAGTTGTACTACCTTACATACTTTGGATGTAATATCTTTGTTTTTTATTTTATATATATATATATCTCACTGTTAGACTTTTTATTGTATTTTTGCGGTAACTTACTGGCAGCACTATTGCCAGTAAGTTACTGTAAATATCATAAAAAAATACCCATAATGCATTGCATATTACAGTAGTTAACCGTAAATAATGTATGGTATTTTACTGGGATTTTTTGTGGTAAGTAACTGTAAAATTACAGCAAAGTCTAACAGTATATATATATAGATATAAAAGAAACTGTCATTTTGGCTTTAAATTAACATTATTCATATTACAGTGCAGCTCAGCAGGTGACAGATTATTACATCATTCATTACCAGAATATAAAATTAAACTCAAATAAAACAGAATTACATGACAGTTAGCTTGTAAATTTATCAGAAACTACAACATTATATTTGACTGACTGATTGAATGATAGTCTGACCTTGCTGATGTAAGTGATTCAAATCAAATGCATACAAACTGTCTACTAAAAAAAAAAAAAAACTCTCATAATGACTGTCTTTACTTTGGTACTTTGGTTTACATGTGAAATATTCCCTGCATTAATCCACCAAAACAATACATATGATAAGAAAATCAGTTTTGTGACAGGTGCAGTTGACAGCTGCAACACAATAGCCTGTGTTGTATAAGAAAAAAGCAAGCAAATTCATTTTTTTTTTAAATAAAAAGTATGCAAAATACAGTTTCAAGGTCAGCCAAGAATATTTTCTCATATGGCAATAAATTAATTTCGCGCCCTGTTCAGTGTGTATAGCGATCATTATCATAACGGCTGCACATAAGCTGACCTTTGACCTATGGATGTAATGTTTCTGCAAAGGCATGAGAACAGATGCTTACCTAATTTTTTCTTCTCTTTACTGTAGGTGCATCATCTCTATGTGGAGAAAGTCTCGTTAATATGGCGGCGATGAGGTAAACAGATAGGAAGTGATGGAGTGGCAGACCCACGGGGGATAACCACATGAGGTGTGACAGACCACTGACATCAGCCCTTGTTCTCTTGCTCGCTCGCTTTCTCTCCCGCACACACACTCGTTTCCAGGAAGGGGTCATTAATGTGAGGGGGAAAAAACGAATCTAATCATGGCTTTAAAATGGAGTATCTTCTCCTGGAGATGCAGTCATTCCTTACGGGTCTGAGTCAGTCTCACAGGAGAATGAAGTTTTTAATTCCTCCATTTAAGAGACAAAATACATCATAGTTTGGAGGGAGGACATTTTTAGATTTTATTTGAGAGTAGCTCCCTTAAGTGGTAGCAGAGTTCATCTTAACCTGACCGATAAACTGATAAAATGATTCGTTCTCTACAAAACACCAGCCCTCTTATAAAACTACATCCGTACAGTAGTTAAATGTTCGCATTTAACAGTCGTAATTGACATTTTCCCTCGCTCCCTTCAGCAATGATATATCAAAGAGTGCATCAGCCGCCGGAGGAGGAGAGAAAACATTAGGAGGATTAATAAAGGGGGGGAGGAAAATAGATTGAGCGTTCACCAAGATCAGTAAAATAGGATCTGTCAAGCAACCCTGCAACATCCATCCTGTGGAAGGAAAAAAAAACAAAAAAAAAACAGAGGTACATTTTCATGGATGGAAGGAAGGAAAAACAGAGGCCAGCCTGTGCGGCTGATCAATTTCCCGAGATTAGCTTTCAGCGGCTGTGCCTGCTTCCATTTGTAAAGATAATATTATTTAATAACCCTTTTGGGTGACTATTTAAATTATCATACTGCCTACAGTGCAAAGCGCTAATGGAAATATTTAACATAAATTCCCTTTAAAAAATGACGCCTTAAACAACAGTTGTAAGAATGATTCTGAAATTAAAGGAGTGTGCATAAATGATTCTCCCTGGCCTTGACGTGCTGTTCTCAATTACATTCTGCTCAACTGGAACAATGGAACGATGCTAGCGTGCCGCTTTATCGCGCATATATATATGCGCTGTTACGAATGTCATGTGGAAGCTATTTATGGCCACTAGCATCGGTGCCAAGGGCATTGAAAACAGGCATGTTATTGAATCAATTCAGAATGTGCAAAAGAGCAACCGTAGATCAGGTAAAGCCCACACACCTGAAAAACGACAGCTTGGCTTTTGTCGTGCGCTTTCAAAGACAGACATCTGAAGATGCAGAGACAAAGCTATAAGCATTCCTCAGTCTTATTCGCTTTCAACTTCTTTTTAATGATCTCATTTCAAAACACCTTCCTGCGGACCTCCCCTTTCCTGTCTGGCTAACGTTAAATTGCATAATGCCAACTGAACGCTCGCATTTGTTCTCCCTTTCCCTTCTCAGGAAATCTATTTAAATGTTCACGCCAACTGTCAGTCCGCATCAAACCTTGATTTATGCAAAAACAACGTCTGCTTTAATTAGTCATTTCGCCTCAGCGCTGCCTGTGCTCTAGGCGCTGAGCGGGGTCAGACATTCGGAGGAACCTCCTTTTTGTATGATCAAAACTAGGCCATCAGCAACACCGTGATAATAGCCATGTCTCAACACCACAGCAGCACGCGAGAGTGTGTGCTCGAGTGTGTTTTTATCCCCCGTGAGCCGTCCATCTCCACTCAGCGGGGTGGTTTTGGGTGGAGCTCGGGTAATCACAGCAGTCACTGTACACCTGGAGGACTGGAAAACAGTAAACAACTAACAGGTAGTTTCCCCCCCCCCCCGTCAGCTCTCTATACTTTCCCAGAGAGAGAGAGAGAGAGGGAAGGAAAAGCAGCAATGTTTACACAGCAATATTACATTAATCAAGACAAAATTAGCTCAAATACACCACATTATGCTCTTGTAAGGGATTAGCGTCCGTGATCTTCAAAACGAAAGTAAACTACACCATGTGTTTTTGCTCGTTTTGGATTGCGACACTTCTTGATTACCACAATCGCAATCACGTAGAGCAAACAAAAGTGGCTGAAAGCTCGTGCTAATTTCATTTCAGATGGAAAATTCGCCAAACAGATGCTCAGAAGAAGAGAGCAGCTCTCTCGTCAGATGTTGGGGAAGTGCGTGTGAGATGTGAGTAACGGCAGTCACATGAATGGGAGGGCAGACAAACTTCTTCGCTTCTATTTTGGGGTCTGTGCGCTGCTTTGCTGACTGAAGTGGCATTGTGTCCTTTGTGAAAGCATGACCCTCTGAGGTGCGTTCATGCGCTGTGAACCTCGGCCAGGAAAAAAGCAGGAGGCTGGAGACCAGGGGCAGGCGTGGGAAAGCGACCGGAGAACGAGCGGACGGTGGAAAAGCAGAGCGGTCTGCTGCAGGCATTCCTTTGTGATTACACATCTGTGGAGAAGGAGGCCAGACATTCTTTCAGCCAATGTCTGAAGCTGCTGACTTCTACCCTCGATCCCTGCTCTATCTGTAAAAAAGAAACTCGGCTTTGGTGACTGACTGACTGACTGACTGACTGCGTTTCCTAATACAGAAGCTCGACGCTCTCTGAATCGACTTTTGTACTTTGCATTTCAAGTCAAAAAACTCCTTGTTCTTACAATGAGATGTGAGATTTCACTCATGTTCAGCACTTCCTTCCTCTTTTGCAAACATAAACCTCAGAAACCTTCCTTAATCCAGTCATCCACTGGTGGGAGGCCGAACATGACAGCAGACGGACAAGGCAAACACCGGTGGGGGTGGTGCTTGTGTTCCCTCTTTGTTCTGCCGGTGACCTCTTCATTATAGGGCCTTTGTCACCATGTAAGGATTAGGAGTGAAAGAGAGCTCTTCCTCTGCTAGTCGGGGTTCAAATCTGCCTCCTAATAAAATGCTCTTCCATATGGCAGTGATCTAGAACATTTGTTTTAAAGATTTCAAAGCTCATCCTGCTCTTTAAAAACAGATTTAAGCAAGCAGCGGTGGACTTCTGGAAAGTAAACCGGTTATTAAATGAAGTAGTTCTTAAGTAACTTATCTCTAGCCATGATCAATGACCCAATTATAAAGAATTAATTTAATATTCTCAAGAAATAAAGGCAAAAGCCTGCTGTTTAATTAATTTAGCTGTTCAATCAAAAAATGTATGCAATTGAAAATGCATTTGGTATCAGCTATCAGTCTTCCTAGACTAAGAAATTGATTTTTTCTTTTTTTTTCTTTCTAAGCTTGCTTGCATGATGACAAATTGTTTGCCTCCGTTAATCAAATATTTGAATACAGCTAGTGTATTTTAAGACCTTGTAACTTGCAAAGCAAAAATTTTGCTTGCATTGTTCATTATTGTCTTATTATCACACTGCACTATATTTTTAATTACCACAGTTAAAGCTGTGAGCAAACACATGTGAAAGAGTGCATTGTACCGCCCTCTACTGGACAGGGAAACAAATAACTGCACATAAAATCCACAATAAATCCTTTACAAATGCCCTTTTGTTTCATTTACTGGATTGATATTTTACTTTTATTTACACTGAATGACATTTGACAAAATACCAGTATTTACATTACACATTACTGGCTTTGTATGCTACCTGCAGTTTTAACAGGAAAAAAGACAATATATCCCAAGAGGAAATACACGAGTATACAGGTAGACAAAAGTCTGAATAAAGTATAAGAATTGAAATAATCAGCCCAATTTTATTTTCCATCATGATTAATGATATATGCTCAGAGCTTCCGATGGATATGGGGAGATCCATATTTGCGGATGATGGAGCTATATGGAAGAGAGGAAGAAATTAAGATTTTATTAATAAGAAATTACTAAAGGGAATTAATCAAGTTGAAGAGTGGGGAACAAAATTGGAATTTAAGTTCTCAGTGGAAAAAACAAAAGTAAAGAATGCCAGGTGAAAATGAATGGAAACACTTTAGAGAAAGTAGAGTGTCTTAGATTCCTGGGAGTATATTTTGACACAAGGACAAAGGAAAGTTTTGGCTGGACAGGAGATTTAATAGCAAAAGAAATGGACATATATGATAAAGAATTTGCTAGTACTGTGGTGTGGATTTACAAACAGAGGCAACGGGATCTGCTGTGTATATTCCTAGACATCATGTGGGAGTAAACAAAAGAACATCGGAAAATTTTAGTGTACACAGTTAAGTTATATGCTATATTAATAGCATTAGAATGGATGGGACAACATTGTAATATGTAGTGATTCTGTATCTGCCCTTATGAGCATAAAGTCTGGTGTAGCTAGAAATCATCAGGAATTACTTTATGAGATTTTATTTACTAACTCAAGAATAAGCAGGCAGAGGAAAAACATTACATACGTGGGTGCCAGCACATGTGGGCATCCAGGGAAATGAGACAGACTGGCAAAAGAAGCAACAAAAAAGAACATGGTGATGTCAAAATTAAATGATCAAAATCAGAAGGGAAGAGTTTAGCATGGAAAAAGATCATGCAAAAATGGCAGCTGCAGTGGGACAATGAAATTAAAGGGAGACATCTGTACATGATACAAAATAGGGTAGGTATGGAAAGTAAGAATGGGAAATAAAAGGAAGGAACAAGTCATAATAAATAGGCTGAGGATTGGACATTGCAAGCTTAATAAAACTCGTCGTGTTATAGGGAAACACCCGACAGGACTATGTGATGAATGTCAGGAGGAGGAATCAATTGAGCACATACTTATATCATGCAAGAATTCAAGAGTCAACTACGGGAAATGGGTATAGTAGAGTATAATGTTAAAAATACAGTAATATATGGAAATAATGACCAAGGACGGAGATATTTATTTAACTTTCTAAGGAGGACTGGACTGGAAGGACGAATTTAATTAACATAGTGAGTTAAAGTGAGACAGCAGATGGCAGTAATGCAACACTATGGATGCCAACTGCCGTAAAACTCCAACGAAGAAGGAGAAAGAGAAGGAGAAGGAGTGTCTCTCAGAAGTCAAGATGGGCAGAGGATCACCAATTCCCCTAATGCTGCGGCGAAAAATAGAGGAGCAATATCATAAAGGAGTTTCGCAGAGAAAAATTGCAAAGAGTTTGAAGTTATCATCATCGACAGTGCATAATATCATCCAAAAATTCAAAGAATCTGGAACAATCGCTGTGCGTAAGGGTCAAGGCCGGAAAACCATACTGGATAACCGTGATCTTCGAGCCCTTAGACGGCACTGCATCACATACAGGAATGCTACTGTAATGGAAATCACAACATGGGCTCAGGAACACTTCCAGAAAACATTGTCGGTGAACACAATCCACCGTGCCATTCGCCGTTGCCGGCTAAAACTCTGTAGGTCAAAAAAGAAGCCTAAACATGATCCAGAAGCGCAGGCGTTTTCTCTGGACCAAGGCTCATTTAAAATGGACTCTGACAAAGTGGAAAACTGTTCTGTGGTCAGACGAATCAAAATTTGAAGTTCTTTTTTTGAAAACTGGGACGCCATGTCATCCGGACTAAAGAGGACAAGGACAACCCAAGTTGTTATCAGCGCTCCGTTCAGAAGCCTGCATCTCTGATGGTATGGGGTTGCATGAGTGCGTGTGGCATGGGCAGCTTACACATCTGGAAAGGCACCATCAATGCTATAAGGTATATCCAAGTTCTACAACAACATATGCTCCCATCCAGACGTCGTCTCTTTCAGGGAAGACCTTGCATTTTCCAACATGACAATGCCAGACCACATACTGCATCAATTACAACATCATGGCTGCGTAGAAGGAGGATCCGGGTACTGAAATGGCCAGCCTGCAGTCCAGATCTTTCACCCCTAGAAAACATTTGGCGCATCATAAAGATGAAGATGAGACAAAGAAGACCTAAGACAGTTGAGCAACTAGAAGCCTGTATTAGACAAGAATGGGACAACATTCCTATTCCTAAACTTGAGCAACTTGTCTCCTCAGTCCCCAGACGTTTGCAGACTGTTATAAAAAGAAGAGGGGATGCCACACAGTGGTAAACATGGCCTTGTTCCAACTTTTTTGAGATGTGTTGATGCCATGAAATTTAAAATCAACTTATTTTTCCCTTAAAATGATACATTTTCTCAGTTTAAACATTTGATATGTCATCTATGTTGTATTCTGAATAAAATATTGAAATTTGAAACTTCCACATCATTGCATTCTGTTTTTATTCACAATCTGTACAGTGTCCCAACTTTTTTGGAATTAGGTTTGTGTATATATATATATATATATATATATATATATATATATATATATATATATATATATATATATATATATATATATATATATATATATATATATATGTGTGTATATACAGTACAGTCCAAAAGTTTGGAACCACTAAGATTTTTAATGTTTTTAAAAGAAGTTTCGTCTGCTCACCAAGGCTACATTTATTTAATTAAAAATACAGTAAAAAACAGTAATATTGTGAAATATTATTACAATTTAAAATAACTGTTTTCTATTTGAATATATTTCACAAAGTAATTTATTCCTGTGATGCAAAGCTGAATTTTCAGCATCATTACTCCAGTCTTCAGTGTCACATGATCCTTCAGAAATCATTCTAATATGATGATCTGCTGCTCAAGAAACATTTAATGTGTACAATTGTACAAAATATTTGTGTACAATATTTTTTTTTCAGGATTATTTGATGAATAGAAAGTTCAAAAGAACAGTGTTTATCTGAAATCTAATCTTTTGTAACATTATAAATGTCTTTACTGCCACTTTTGATTGATTTAATGCATCCTTGCTGAATAAAAGTATTCATTTCTTTAATTTCTTTTCAAAAAAATAAAAATAAAAGTTCTTACTGACCCCAAACTTTTGAACGGTAGTGTATAATGCTACAGAAGCTTTGTATTTCAGATAAATGCTGTTCTTTTGAACTTTCTATTCATCAAGGAGTCCTGAAAAAAAAAAGTACACAACTGTTTTCAACATTGAAAATAATCATAAATGTTTCTTGAGCAGCAAATCAGCATATTAGAATGATTTCTGAAGGATCATGTGACACTGAAGACTGGAGTAATGATGCTGAAAATTCAGCTTTGCATCACAGGAATAAATTACTTTGTCAAATATATTCAAATAGAAAACAGTTATTTTAAATTGTAATAATATTTCACAATATTACTGTTTTTTACTGTATTTTTAATTAAATAAATGTAGCCTTGGTGAGCAGACGAAACTTCTTTTAAAAACATTAAAAATCTTAGTGGTTCCAAACTTTTGGACTGTACTGTATATATATGTATGTGTGTGTATGTATATATATATATATATATATATATATATATATATATATATATGTGTGTATATATGTGTGTATATATATATATATATATATATATATATATATAGGTTCCAAACTTTTGGACTGTACTGTATATATATGTATGTGTGTATATATATATATATATATATATATATATATATATATATATATATATATATATATATATATATATATATATATGTGTGTATATATATATATATATATATATATATATATATATATATATATATATATATAATATATATATTTATATATATGTATATATATATATAATGTATGTGTATATGTATATATATGTATATGTATATATGTAACTTTCAAAAAGAGGGAGGAAAAAAGCGTTAACTAGTACTTTGTAATTTGATACAAAGGTAGTATAATACAAAGTATAGTGTTATAAATTTACATTATTTAAAAAAATTAAAATATAAAAAACTTTGCATAAAATACTTTGCAGGATTTACGATACTGATGACTCATTTCCAGTCTATGGTCATTTCAGTCTGTGAAGGGAGAAAGAGGGCGGGGCTTATTTCGATACGCTGCCATTCACTGGCTAAAGCGGCTGTCAATCAGCCTCAGTGAGCGACGTTACGCGTTTCCTGCGGGTGTCCGCTTACACTTTAAACCACGTGACCCTCCCTATATCAACACACGGACGCCATTAATATTAAAGGCAGAGAGACGGAAAATCAGAGGTGAGTTCATACGGAAGTGATGCCAATCGGAGCATTTTTACACGATGAGATTTGGTGCACTTTAACGGGTCGCGTTTGGTAAGTGGTAATATAAACGTTTGCGGATTAATTGCATTCGTTTACTCAACGAGTTTTATTCTTGTTGTATTTTTGAAGTGTTCTGGCAAACAAAAACAAGGCCTAGACATTGGCAGAGTGCTGGTTTATTAATGCGACTGACTCCTGGGATCACATGCAACTCGCGTCTAGTTTAACGGGTCAGCGGTGCATGTCACGAACATGTCCTTTTTTAAACGCGCTGGGTTCAATCAGTCTGCTTTATTGGAGCAAAAGCTTTTGTACAGGATAAATACTCCGTGTTTACCACCTCTGAGCCATTTGTTTTTTTGTATACATGTAACCCGAGAGCTGTGCTGAGCTAATGCAAATCACTGACATCTCAACAGTTTGATATGCATCAGCTGTGGTTTACAATCATAATCATGCTGTTTGTCCTGTCAAGTTCAGACAAGAGCACTAAATTGGACTTGGAGGCCAGAAAGACATTTTGAGAGGTCAATGTTATAAACCACCATTTTGAGCTAAAATATCATTCATGTGTCAAATTTACATTAGTTGAAACTTAAAATATTTGAAGTACAAACTGATGCACAGCCATGAAAACAGGAAAAAGCATATAAGTGATACTAAACTACATTTAGGAATCTCAAAGAAAGAAATGCATGCAGGCAGTAATTTAAATGTCTCCTAATTTTATTATGTGTACTGTTTAGTGTGATTTTGTTGAGTGTACAAGCCTGGTTTAGTTTAACAAAATGTTCTTGCACCGGTTGCATAATCAGCAAACAAAGCCACAGGGTTTCACAGGGGTGTTTAACTTTTGTGGTGCCTTCTGTTACATACACGCCCTCATGTTAATGTTTTTCTTGATCTTTTTATTCACTTTTAACACTAAGATGGCTTTTGCATATGTGAAGTTGTGATAATCTATGAAAATGTACCCCAAAAGTAAATGTTAAAAAAGTTAAATGGGCATTTTTAGTTCAAACACAAAAGGAGAAGTTAACCAGACCGTCTGAACTTCTAATTTCCGCACAATGAAAGTAAATGAAGAAGACCACAGCAAATTTCACTATGTTTCTTGAACCAAGCTGTCATATTGCTTCAGAATACTTTCAGTATAGTGCAGATTAAAGTTCTTGTTTTGTCCCTTTTGTTGCAAGAATGCAGCACAGACGTTCAGAGGACATTTTTAAATGATGCAATAAATGCAGTAAATGCATCATATCAAACTGAATGGCTTGGTGCAACAAAATTCATACAGTAAGTGTCCAAATACTTTGAGGCCCACTGTATATGTTCACAACAACATTCTGGATCTAAATCGGTATACGTTTCAAGATCGCGCTTCGGCCTGCAACATTCCCTGTCTCGCTTGCTCTTTTTCTGCCTGACACCTGACTGAAGCAGTGCTTTCGTGCCTTGCCTTCAGGTTAAGTTTAGCTGTGTTCTCACTTGGCAAATGTGATTTGGAAAAAGCTTGACATACAGCAGAGAGCTTTCATTGCATGAAGGTGCTATTTTGATACTCTACAGTAGAGAGGAGGGTATTTATAGATGGCTTGATGAAGGGTGCAGTAGGAAGATGGAGGTTTACAGAGGGGGGGAAAAGTGTGTTATGATATAAAATGACTGGTAGATGTAGTCCATACTACCTGTGTATTTAAGGAAGAAAGCGGTGCCAGTGGCTTTTCTCCCCAGGCTTATTGATTATTGGTAATATCAGGTATGTGTGATTGCGCTCTGAGCCAGTAAACTGATTATTACCAATGTGTTTTTATACAGTTCAGCTTCTCTACACTTGATGACAGTAAAAACAATTATCAGGTTCACATTTTTGCTATTTTCACTCATACTTAATGACTTTAGAAAGAAATAAACCCTCAAGTACTAAATTGACTCCCCCTCATGATGTTATAAACCCATGTGACTGATGACACATGAAAGGATAAACATTTTTTTTCTTCACCTAAAAATTAAAGTTCTGTCATTGACGCACCCTCATGTCGTCCCAAATATATATATATATATATATATATATATATATATATATATATATATATATATATATATATATATATATATATATATATATATATATATATATATATATATATATATATATATATATATATATTAAAAAAAATCAATAATCAGAATTTGCATGCTTTAAAAAGACATGGAAATATTCCATTCCATTTAATAATAAATTGGTTTTATCTAATTCTTTGAAAGGACAGATCACGATTGATTCATATGATGTACAGATTAAATTCTGCCTCTTTGATCATTGCACCTATGTAGAGGACGTCAAATATGGTAAACAGAAGCTCAACTATACTTTACTCTTGAAAACAAACCTCATTGGTCCTCACGTGTCAAACATGTTTGAGCTCACATTTGCCATTTTTGATGTGCTCTAGTCCTCTATGAATGTGCGTTGATTCTGTATATGCAATTAATATACATGTATAATAAAATAATATATTATAATATATTTTACTCTTTGAAACATGCAAATTTTGCTTGCATGGACTTTCAATGAATGGATTAAATGGGTTTGGGGGGGTGGGGAGTAATGAAAGAGTATTAAATATAACTGCGTGAAGGCACGGAGTTGTATAATGTCTGTTGCATAATCCAACATTTTTTCTGGGTAAAATAATTAAATGCTTGCCAAAACAAGATGAAATCTGTACAAAATACAGCAGGGCTCAACAATAAGGACTGCCCGGGGCCAGCGTGAACAACACTTGGGACAGTTGACTGAACTATCACTGCCCTGCCCAGGCCAATGCTGCATCTTCATTAAAGTTTATCCTTTTAAGCATTGCAACTTTAAATATTCAAGTGCAAGATGTGAAAGCGAACATAATTCTACTCGCTGTGTGAGAAGATTTGTGCGCACACAAAGCTTGCTGCCAGAAATACTGAATGAAGTTCTTTGCTACTAATTCACACAAAATTATATTAAAATACCCATCTTGCAAGTATCCTTTTAAAGGTGCCGTAGAATGTCTTTTCAAAAGATGTATTATAAGTCTAAGGTTTCCCCTGAATGTGTCTGTGAAGTTTCAGCTCAAAATACCCCATAGATTTTTTTTTTTTTATTATTCAATTTTTTAACTGCCTATTTTGGGGCATCATTAAATGAGCCGATTTAGGCTGTGGCCCCTTTAATTCTCATGCTCCACCGCCCCCGGAGCTCGTGCTTGCCTTAAACGGCATAAAGTTCACACAGCTAATATAACCCTCAAAATGGATCTTTACAAAGTGTTCGTCATGCAACATGTCTAATCGCGTAAGTACAGTGTTTATTTAGATGTTTACATTTGATTCTGAATGAGTTTGATGGTGCTCCGTGGCTAAAGCTAACATTACACACTGTTGCAGAGATTTATAAAGAATGAAGTTGTTTATGAATTATACAGACTGCAAGTGTTTAAAAAATGAAAATAACGCCAGTCTTGTCTCCGTGAATACAGTAAGAAACGATGGTAACTTTAACAGTACATTAGCGGCATGCTAACGAAATATTTAGAAAGGAAATTTACAAATATCACTAAAAATATCATTATATCATGGATCATGTCAGTTATTATCACTCCATCTGCCATTTTTCGCTGTTGTCCTTGCTTGCTTACCTAGTCTGATGATTCACCTGTGCACAGATCCAGACGTCCTGCCCTTGTCTGGCTTGAACATGAGCTGGCATGTGCCAATATTGTGGGCGTGCCTATTAATGATCCCGACTGTTACATAACAGGCGGTGTTATGTTGAGATTTGCCTGTTCTTCAGAGGTCTTTTAAACAAATCAAATTTACACAAGAAGGAGGAAACAATGGTGTTTGAGACTCACTGTATGTCATTTCCATGTACTGAACTCTTGTTATTCAACTATGCCAGGGTAAATTCAATTTTTAATTCTAGGGCACCTTTAAACAGTTGGTTATGTCTTAAATAGGGTTGCCAGGTTTGTGTAAACAGTGTAAAAGTAGACCAATTCCGCAGGAAAACCGCAAACTTGGCAACACTGGTCTTAAATGAACGTAAATAGTTTAGAAATAAACCTTGTGTATCAGTATATTGGATTCATGCAGCTCTTAAAGTGACAGCAGCCTAATATTCCTGCTGTGCTGCTGTCTGTTTAATGCTACTCAAACAACAAAAGCCAAAACGATTCACTCACTACTCTTGACTAAACTTTTGTAAGGATTAATGTAATTTTATATATATATCTTTTTCTTTTTTTTTTTTGATTACTTTTCTTTACCTGAACAATTGTTAGACCTAGCTGAAAAGCACTGTTCATTTCATATGTATCTTTGGCCTGTTGAATGTTAAATGGATCCAAGCCATGTTCAATATAATTTTTTTCATGATGCAGCAAGAAACTTGCTAGTATACCTTAAAGGGATAATTCACCCAAAATGAAAATCCTGTCATTCTTTAATCACCCTCATGTTGTTCCAAATAAGACTTTTGTTCAATATTTGGAACATGAAAATATTTGTAATAAAATCTGAGAGATTTTTGTCCCTCCATAGACAGCTACTCAACTACCACTTTGAAGCTTCCAAAAGTTCATAAAGAGATCTTAAAACTAATCCAAATGAATCGAGCGGTTTAGTCCAAAGTTTCTGAAGACACACAATCGCTTTTTATGATGAACAGATTTAATTGAGGCTTTTATTCACACATAAACATTCATTAACGTACACGTCAGTTTTGATATACGGAAGGTCATGCTTGCTTGATGTGCGAGAACCAATGAGGTTCATTCTCGTGTGTTACGCAGTTTGTTCTCGTTCGTCAAGCAGGTTCGGTTGAGCTTCTGTTTATGTTCGCTGATCAAAGCAATCATGTCTCTTCAGGAAATTTGGACTAAACCACTCAAATCATATGGATTAGTTTTTCGATCTCTTTATGAACTTTTTGAAGCATAAAAGTGGTAGCTATCAATAGAGAGTACAGAACTGGCTTAGGTTTTATTAAAAAAAACCTTCATTTGTGTTCTAAAGATGATCAAAAGTCTTATGGGGTAGGAACGACACAAGGGTGAGTAAATAATGGCAGAATTTTCAATTTTGGGTGAACTAACCCTTTAATGCATGCATGCAAAGTTAAAACCTGATCAAAACGGTAATCTATTTTAATGCCAGAAGTTCAAATAAGAGAGCAAATGTCAGTATCAGAATTGGTCAATAGTTGTTTGTTAAAATCGGTATCATATCGGCCAAAAAAAAAAAACTCCTATCGGTGCGTCCCTATTAAAAATATCTTCGTGTTCCAAAGATGAACTAAGTCTAAAGGGTTTTGGACACACTTTACCAATTTGCTTATTGTTCTTTACCATGTAATTGAGTCTGAAGCAGTCAAGAAAGCAAGTCATACAAGTTTAGAGCTTTAGCATGTTGAGTACATGTTGAGTACGTTCTTCTCATTTTTGTGTGAACCTATACCTCTAAAACCATGATACTGCTGGAGGCAACTTGTAATGCTTGACAGGTAATGAAAGTACATGACAAAAGACATGCCTGAAACATCTCTTTACCAATCCTGTTTTTAAATGGAATTTAGTGGTGACTGCTATCATGGGTATGCGGCTGTAACGTTTTGTCTCACTCTGTCTCTCAGGGTACAATTCAGAGATGGATTCGAAGTCTCGTCGGTTTCCGTTTGCTGTCTCCAGCTCTTCCTCGCTGTCATCGCCCTCCTCCCTGTCCTCCTCATCTTCGGCGCTCAGCGCGAGCCGGCTCTATGGCAGAGGGAGCGTCTTGGGAAGGGATCGCTATAGCAGGGACTCTTCTGTCAAGCTAGACTCGGACTATCAGGTATTACAGTGACATATTCATTTCCATAATATTTATTTTCACTCCCACAGGTAGTGTAGCTTAAGTCTCTTTCTCTAGATCACTAACGTCACCTCTGATTCATCAGCCCCTCCTGCTGATCCAATCTCCCACAAATCCATATTTTATTCCTGTATCACCCAGTGTAGTTAAAAGTGTGTTTCAGGTTCAATACAGGTTTTGTAGTTCTGTTGACAGCATCTGTGAGCTTGATTGCCACAGAAAATAACTTTGACTCTTCCTTTTAGATTGAATGAAAGTCTATGGGGGCAATATTATGTTCCAATATTATGTTGATTATCCCTCAGTGATCCAAACAATGTTATTCATGATGGGTTTTTTTATTTATTATTTTACTCCTAAACGTGTCTTTTGTAAGTAATTAGTTGTTTTTTTTTTTTTTTTTTTAGGCAAAATGTACATATAATTTGGAAAAACGCTGCAAAATTCAACACTGGGCAGTAGGTTTGCAAAATTTCACCACATTAGTTTGGTATAGTATGTCAACATTTTATATTAACGATTAGTTTCACACAAATATATTTGAAAAAATATATATAATATAATATACAATTAATATAATATACAATTTATTGATTAAGATCCATTGTGTGAGAACAATAGAAAAAAAGTTTGACCCTTAATGCCCAGCATTGCATTTTTGCTACGCTAAGAAAAATGGTCTCAGATTTCCATACATTCAAAGTTTCGAGGGATCTAAGCCTTAACATAACTATATGTATACAAATAACATTTTAAAAATACTTAAATTTAATCTAATATTTGTAAATGGATACATTTGTTCCAAAAATGTTCCAAAAATGTTCCAAAAATGTTCCGAATTGTTTGATAAAACTGCTGTTGTGATACATTTCAGAGTGTCAGATACTGTTATTTGTAGTGTTTATGAAAATTAGGTAATTGCTTCACACAATATATAGCAAAATATTAACCAAAGGGACTGTGACTCTTTCTCTCACCGTCTCTTACTCCCTCTTTACTTTGTTTTCTCCACCCTTTCAGTCAGTAAACCTTCATGAAGGTTCTAGAAGCATGAGAGAGGCACTATGGAGATCGGTGCGCTAGCTTTATTAGCATCTAATTTTCCTCATGCTGCTGGGGCTGTGGAAAGATCTTCGTGTTACACTGCCTTGGTTCACTGGGCTTTTTATAGTGCACACTAGATTCCTGGCCCTGGTGCATCTCGTCAACCTGTCAAAGTCTGTCTCGCTAGATAAAGTTACTGAAGCTCCCAGAGATGTTTTTGACTCTCCAGAGTGTTTTTTGAAGATCACATCTGAGAACTTGGCTACATCACTGCATTAGCCAGTGTTGAAGTGGACATTAAACAATGTTGGCCACCATCAGCTCATCCATATATAGTTTGCCACAGGGGATTTCTCATCATAACAAAGCAGCAAACCACCCATATGCTTTTAGGAAGGAAACTATTTGCAGAGGCTTTGTGGTTGGCTGATTTAGTCTGAATCTTGGCCCATTCTGATGTAGAATAAACAGTAGTTGAATGAGTCAATAATTGTTTAGTCTCTTCCTGTCACGGTTAAGTTCTGACGCCCATGTGTTGTGTGTTCCAGAGCTCCCGTCTGCTGAGCTCGCCAAGAGGTTACAGTTCAACTGAAAGCCGTCACTCCAACTGGAAGCTCTCTACTCCTGTCTCCCTTTCCTCTTCTTCCTCTTCATCATCTTCCTGTGATCGATCATGGACAGAATCCACCAGTGGGGAAAGAGGCAGACTTGTAAATATTGTGTGTTTATATATTATTGTAAAAGTGATGGTGTAATGTATGTACACATACATATGTAATTATATTTTATCTATTTTACATAATGTTTTAAAAAAATAATAATAACTGCAATTTATTAAAGGTCCCGTTCTTCGTGATCCCATGTTTCAAACTTTAGTTAGTGTGTAATGTTGTTAGAGTATAAATAAAATCTGTAAAATTTTAAAGCTCAAAGTTCAATGCCAAGCGAGATATTTTATTTAACAGAAGTCGCCTACATCGAACGGCCAGTTTGGACTACATCCCTCTACTTCCTTCTTTAATGACGTCACTAAAACAGTTTTTTGACTAACCTCCGCCCACAGGAATACACAAGAGTTGCGCTTGTAGAGTGTGTTTGTCGCCATGTCGTCGAAACGCTGTTATTTTCATCCCGCAGTCCAATCACCGGGTCTGATTCCGGCTCAAATTGATAGGGTAAAATTAAAGACATGTTTACAATAACACTGAGCGCATGCATCTCCACGTTATGGTAAGAGGCGTGACTTTTCCGGGCACGGTGCGCTCAGAGCTGTCGAATTACAACACAGGAACCGCTGGCACAATCAGAACTCGTTACGTATTTCTGAAGGAGGGACTTCATAGAACAAGGAAGTCATCAGCCCGTTTTTATGACAGTGGAAACAGCGGTATACAGATAAGTAAATTATGTGAAAAATACTGTGTTTTTTTACACGCGAAACATGAACACATGTTATATTGCACACTATAAACACAATCAAAGCTTCAAAAAAACACGAAAAACGGGACCTTTAATAAACCCATTAACTAAATGTAGATAAAATAAACTGACAGTTTTTATAGACTGGTTATTATTACTATTAGTAGCATTAGCATTTTTTTTATTATTATTTAAAAAGGGTTTAAGATGGCTATGAAAGCACATTTTGTAAAGTTTTCCTTTACAAATTGTTTTTTTTTTTTTCTCTTTTTTTCTCCATTCTTTTTGTCTCCCTCCTGCATTTTAATGGTTGTGGAGTTTTGAACCATGAGAAAGTGTCTAATGCTTGTGCATATCTACAAGACTGTATGTCTGAAGTTCTTTTAGTTTCCTAAAGTGGCAAAATATGTGCATTAAATATGAAATTTGTTGCTATTATAATGAACAAGTCATGGAGCATTACATTACAAAATCTGATTTAAGCAGAATTTGGCTCTTCAATGCAACCTGAACGCAGCCCAAGAATCTCGGAAGCCGTTTAGCAGAAAACCCTGACATCTATGACATCTGACTGCCTGTGTTTGTGCATTTGCATTTCAGACAGACTCTGAGAGAAGACTGGGAACCTACTGTGGACTTCTTGGCACATCCCAAGACAGCGAGTCTAAAAGAGCAAAACTTTCTTACACAAATAGAGCAGGATATTCCAGATCCCCATCCACATCTAAACCTGCCAACTCCTACTCTTCTTTAGGAAGTATGTGACCGTAAAAAGTAAAAACAATGTGGCTTAAGTGTCCAAATACTGTAACTATAGTTAATTTTAAGCATTCAATGTATGGATATATGGTGGATTAACACATTGATCTTGTTTTAGATTCTTCATGGAAAACAACCATTAGTCCTTTGTCTAGATCATCCTCCTCATCCTCGTCCACTCCATCAGAGGGTCCTTGGGCCCGCAGGGATTTGGATAAGAGGGGGGATTCAGGACTGACCTCACTGGGGGAGTCTAGTTACCGGTCTAGTGGACTGACATCTTCACTGTGTATGTGCACTCACATACTTGCTTACATTTTATACAGACACATTCATCCACTACCACTCCAGGGGCCCTTTTCAGAAAGAAGGTTAAGTGAGAACTCTGAGTATGTTAACCCTGAAATGAGGGAAACTCTGGGTTTTCTGTTTCAGAATGGGAGGTATGTCAAACCCGAGAAAGCAGGGTAAGTCAAGCCTGTTTCTGAAAGAGAGGTAACTTATACTCAGAGTCAGTTACTATGGTAACCCCTTTTTAAAGTGCAAGTGATGTTTAAGTAGTTCATTCATTCGTTCATGCTGCAAAATTGCTTTGCTTACTTTTTTTTTTTTTTTTTTTTTTTTTTTCATTTCAAGTACAAATATCTAAAAATTCTTAAATCATGATGGAATTTCTATATAAGAAAATGATAGGCTATAAGATATTTAGTCCAGGGGGGTGGGGGATCTAAATTAAGTGCTTTTTACTTAAGTAAAATTATCAGTATCTGCCAGTGTGGTAATAAAAAAAAATCATAATTCAAATTTACAGTAGCCCTGCCCACCAATGTCACACACTGTTAAAAACATTGCTTATGAATAATGGCTGCAGTGGTGTAGGCAGTAGCATGTTAAAAATTAACTTGTGATGCGATTGACCGGGTTCGAATCCGCCTTCTGGTGAGCTCACTATTCTTCCTTTTCCCATCACATCAGGATTGGAAGGCATTTATTTTCAATAAAAATTAAGAAAATGTTCTAAAAGTGGAAGTAAATTGCCTAACGAGTGTTTAATAATGATTATTGCTTATTTTTGCATCCTGTTAAATTTTTACACATTACCTTTTTTTTTTTTTTTTTTTTTTTTTTTTTTTTTAATTAAAATAAAAAATATTAAATTATTCTTTTTTTGCATGTGGGATACCATGAAAATGAACTTGCATTGACTCAAGTATGCGGACGTCATTTTGTCATGTGCTGTTGCCATGGTGAATCATAATATCGGAGCTCCATTGATGATGGCTTTTTATAGTCGTGGTGCACGCGCTTAACTCTGAGTCAACCTACTCCGATTCGATTGAACTAACTGAATTCAGCTGTTCTGAAACACAAAACTCAGAGTTTCCCATCTCAGCGTAAGTCAACTCAGAGTTCAAGTTTCAACTCTGAGTTGGTTGAACGTCCTTATTGAAACGGGCCCCTGTCCACTCCTTTTTCTATGGTTGTTTCTTTCTCTAACTGGTTCTAGGCATAATTGGATGAATTTAACTCATTTGAGTTTTCATCCATGTATCTTTTATACACGTTTTTGGATATTGCCTAAAAATGCTGGTTGAAAACCTCAAATGCAGATAAAATTTTCAAAATGCTTGTTTTAATTTTATATTATATTTTATTCAGTGAGTAGACCTGGAAAAAAAAACTGACTTGTGCTCAGGCAAGAATAATATAGTTTCGAAGCATCTCAAATGTTGCTCTGGTCATCTGACCATTTCTGTTTTGCTCCAGTTTGCACCACAGGTGACAGTATTTTTTATTTTATTTTTTTTTTTGAACATGTGGGATTGAAACAGCTTTATTTGCAAATATTTTTTTTTTTGCAGATTTTGTATTTTTGATATCTCTAATATCTTGCCATTTCTTCCAACATCTTACACCCTCATTAGTACAGGGTGTAAGTTTGTAGCCCATCATAACTATACATTTCTTTTTGTGCTTTAGACCGTTCAGAGCGTGTTACATCCACCTATGCACAAGGTGCTCGACCCAAAGAGAGCCAGTACTCATCCCACAGAGAGAACAGTTCATCTAGTCGCCGTATCCCAACCGAGTACCTCCCCTCTCCTCTGGAGCGCAGCTCCCACAGGCCGACCACAGATTACCAGTCCGGTCCGTTCTCTCGCGATACACCCCGCTCCAGCTCTAGCTCCACCAGAACCTCCACCTCTGTGTCGGACCCATCCCACCTCTCATCCTGGAGCTCCACCCCTTACACACCCCTTACTGGCTGTAGCTCCAGCCCACCTTCATCTAGCCCCGCCCCCACTCCACCTCCTGCTCAGAATGGCGGCGACTCGGATGGCAGGCGAACAACCAGGCGCCTGCTATCACGACTTTTCTCCCGACGCTCCAGTCAGGAGTCAAACTCCACCGCCAGCTCTGCCTCTGATTCAAGGTCATTTGACTCAAGCCCAGATGAAGCCCTGCCCTCTGAAGCCCCTCCTCCAGTCAGTAGAGAAAATTTGGAAGCGGAGCTGAGGAATTCGGATCCCGTTCAGGCATTTTCGTTCTTGCGCAGACGTGGACCATCTCTCGCTCCCGTCCAGGAGAGTGCTGATGTAGAGCCGGAACAGGAATCACTCAGGCCTCAAGCAGGTCTGTCCTGGCTGAACTGGAACCGCTGTACCCCACTGTTCTCTCGCCGCAGGAGGGAAGGGCGTGACGAAAGCGCCCGCATGGGCCCTCATCGTTCACCCCAATTCCCTGACCGAGATGGCCGCAAAACGCCTGACCAGGGCACGCGTTGTGAAGATGATGACGATGATGAAGATGAGTCCTCAGAGGGCGCTACAGCAGCACCCTCTGCTGGGGCCTCGGGTCTTTCTGCGTCGATACTGCAGGACGGAGCCCGTCTGGCGGGACGGAGCCATGGCATCGGCAGGGTGATGACCAGCCCGCTCTTCCGTATGCCTGAGAATGTAATAATTGGTGTGGGGGTAGGAGCCGAGGGGAGGAGTCAAACTGAGGAGCAGGCAAAAGACAAGCCCGCCCCCTCCAGAGACCCAGAGAGACTCCGAAAGATTCAGGAGAGGTCAGAGGGCAATCTTAATGATGTCTAGTTATTGTGTAGAATGTTCTGTGTGCGTGAGTTTAAAAAAACATTACTGTAAATGCGTGGTCATATATTTGCGAAACTTTTCAAGAAAAAATTACCATTGTCAAAAGCGTAGTGATGCAACAGATTGCGTAGATTACTATTGAAATAACTGTTTTTCACCAGAGGAAATTCTCAGAACTATGGGAAATCTGAACGCACATTAAAGAGCTGTTCACACCAAGGACAATAACGATAAAGATATAGTTCTAAAAATCATTCTACACTGCATTCCAAATTATTATGCAAGTGACGCATCAGTAAGTTTTCAGTACAATAAACATTCAGATTTTAGTTTTTCTAAAATGTTTGTTTGTTTGTTTGTTTGTTTGTTTGTTTGTTTATTTATCCATGTCTTTTTGGATAACTGGTATCAATCTCAGACAAAATAATTTGGCAGATCTATGGAAACCCTACTTAGAGGTTGTTCCACATTATTAAGCAAGTCACAGTTCTCATGCAATATGGAGAGGAAGAAAGATCTTTCTGAAGATGAAAAGCATGAAATGGTGCAATGTTGTGCAAAAGGCATGAAAACAACTAATATTGTGTGTGGGGGAAAAAAAATGGATGGAGATTATCAAATTATCATAAGATCTGTGAGTGATTTAGAGCACAGCAGAACTCGGTCAGATAAAGGCTTATTAATGAAAGTTCCTGTCAAAAAAATTAATTGTATTAAAAGGGAAGCTATAAAAAAAGCCAGTGTTGAGCAGCAAACAGGTATTTGAAGCTGCTGGTGTCTCTGGAGTCTCAAGAAGCTCTCCATGCTGGCTGGCAGTTGTGCATAAAGATGCATTTCAGCCACTCCAATATTAGTTGTTTTCATGCCTTTTGCACAACATTGCACCATTTCATGCTTTTCATCTTCAGAAAGATCTTTCTTCCTCTCCATATTGCATGAAAACTGTGACTTGCTTAATAATGTAGAACAACCTCTAAGTAGAGTTTCTATAGATCTGGCAAATTATTTTGTCTGAGATTGATACCAGTTATCTAAAAAAGACATGGATAAATAAACAAACATACGTTTTCTTAGAAAAACTAAAATCTGAATGTTTATTGTACTGAAATCTTACTGATATCACTTGTCACTTGCATAATAATTTGGAACGCGGTGTAAATATAAAAGTACAGCAGGGTTCACACCACAACTGTAACGATAAAGGCACAGAGGAACTGTATCGTTGGAATCACTTTCAGAATGATATTTTTCAGCTGATAATTGATTAAAAACAATGATAGCCAATCAGAATCCATTCCGCTTTAATGAGCTTGAGCATTTAAAGTGGCAGGTGACAAACCTGCAGCACGCTTAGAATAGACAATGATATTGTGCACTGGTGTGGACGCTGTTATAGTTATCTTTATAACTGACTTGACTCCTTATTCTTTTGTGTACGGTAGTTGCACTCAGTAATTCAAGATGGCCGACATGGCAGTTGTCTTAGGTTGCATCCTAAATGACGCACTATACACTATGTATTTATGCACTATGTACTCATACATGTAGTGTATAAATTTTTGTCATTCAACATCGGAGTCTGATCCCCCCCTCTTTGCAACGTATTTAAGTAGCGACAGTTGAGTGCATGAAGTGTTCAACATTCCACACTTGTGATGTTTCCATTAATTTAGTGCATCATCCGAGTATTTAAAGTGCACTTTTTTTCTTTTTGGAATTTTCTGTGTGAACATACTATTTGCACTATAGTTAAAAACATCATTGAATAGTGCATATGTACGTGAATTGGGACGCAGCTTTAAATTTCTGTATGTGTGTGTGTACGTACGTACTTTTAAACATTTTTTGTTTAAAATTAAATTTCAAAACTATTACTGAGTGCATCTTTCATAACAAAAAATTGGGTTAGCTGAAAACCAGTGGTATGAAATGTTCTAGTGTTTAATTTTGATATATATATATATATATATATATATATATATATATATATATATATATATATATATATATATATATATATATATACATATCAACATAATGATTCAAAGAGAGGATTCAATAATAAGGCTTTTTTTCCCCCTGCTGGTCCAGTCAGATTTGAACTTGCCCTGTTAACATTTTACATGCCCCACTATAAATATAATACACTTTACCTTTTTACTATTATGGTCATAAAGAAATGTATATTTTTCATTTAACATAAATTTTTCTTTACCAAGAAAATGATGGACACTTGGTTTTAAAATTAAAAAATAAAGGAAAATACTATAAATTATACTGTAAAGAAGTGATAAATAATAGCTACCGCTACATTAATTCATCAATAGGCATAGATGCTTCCATCACTCTCACAAATCCTCTTTGCAAATGCCATCTAGATCACCTTAACATAAATCGGTAGAATTTACCAAATTTGATAGCGTTTACAGTACATAAACGAAACCTGCATGAATATATAATCTAACTAATATAATATATCTCAACATTAATATAATATCTCAACACTAATCTTTTGAATCATATATGATTGGCTTGGATCTAAACTCTGCAGGATTGGGCACACTTGGTGTAGCAGAAGTTTTAGTTTTAGCACAAGTTTTAGTTTGCTGATTGTAACCACACCCCCTTCTTACTTTTAGCCTTCTGTTGGAGGATTCTGATGAGGACGAGGGTGATCTGTGCCGAATCTGTCAGATGGGGGATCAGTCGAGTTCCAACCCTCTGATCGAGCCCTGCAAGTGCACCGGCAGCCTGCAGTATGTGCACCAGGACTGCATTAAGAAATGGCTCCGCTCCAAAATCAGCTCTGGTATGGTTGTCTTTTCCTGAGGGCAGATATAAAGTAGCTGTTTATATAGTGTATTTTCATTTGTTTGATGTGCACTGAGAAAGGAACTGCTTTCAAATTCAGTCTGACAAGGGGGATTTGGGGTTCATTTCCTGTGGAAGACTACTAATGCATAACACAGTGTGAAAGCAGACTGATCAAATACACAAATGAGATTCTTCCTGTCTTGTAATTTTCATACTTATTTACTGCCCGTATTTTCAAACTTTTGAAGAACATTTGAGATTGAGGTGGTTTCTAGCCCTTGCAGACAAATACTGTGGTGGTACCATGGTTCAGTCCTGAATGTTTGGTGCATGAATATGGTCAAGTATATACTTAAAGGCGTAGATTACTGTGGTTCTACCATGTTGCTTTTGGAAAATGTACAAATAAACTGGTTCAAAACTCATTGAGGGCTTAATTTGTTAATAAGAAGTGAAAGTAGGCTGCTATATATAATATAATATAATATAATATAATAATATAATTTTTTATATATATATATATATATATATATATATATATATATATATATATATATATATTGGTATTCACCCCATATATCTGCTTTGATACACAGGTTCTAACTTGGAGGCCATTACTACCTGTGAACTTTGTAAGGAAAAACTGCACCTAAACATTGAGAACTTTGACATCAATGAGCTCTACAGATCTCATGAAAGGGTAAGTGCATCAAAACAAGATACAAGCACATTGTTTAGCTTACTACTTATAAGAAACATACTTATGTGATATTGTGCATGCATATAAGAGTGATCTACCAGTGCATTTGCAAAGTTAGTTATGGTTTTTTCTGATGAACAAGAATTATTACATGGAATTAAGGCCTGTTCACACCAACATGAATTTGATTCATTTTGACACTGCTCATACTTCCCGGTGTTAACAATTTGTCCTGGATATTCATATGCTGTCTTTTCACACTGTACATTTCTAAACCCCCGGTGTCAGTGTCATTGATTGGACTAACGCTGCACGCGACCCATTTACATAAAGGCTCTAGCAGTGCTCCTTCTCATATTACACTTTGCAGACTGTACTATCTAGTGTTTTTCTGAATGGACTTTTCAGACTATAAAGGTATGAATGAAATGGTCTCTTCTTTACTCCAATTGACGGATTTTGCATTGCCATTGGATCTTTTTCCATATCAAACGCTGAAACAACACTTTATACAGTGCACAGTGTTTCTGTGACTCTGCACGCGAGGACTGATGCATGCGATTGGTTGTGGGCATCTAATTGTAACGTTCTAAATAATACAGAATTGTTTCACACTGCACATGATTGGCACCGCAATGAGGGCTTAACACCACAAAAGTGGTCCTAACCCTTAAAACGCGGTGCTAACCCCACTTCTAAATTACAAGTGGGTAACATTCAGGTTAGTTCACCCAAAAATTCAAATTCTGTCATTAATTTCTCACCCTCATGTCGTTCCAAACCCGTAAGACCTTTGTTCATCTTCAGAACACAAATTCAAATTTGATGAAATCCATGACCTTTCTGGCCTTTGATGGACTGCAACGTTATTACCACTTTCAAGGCCCAGAAAGGTAGTAAATACATTGTTAAAATAGTCTGTCTACAGTGGTTCAACCTTAATGTTATGAAGCGATGAGAATACTTTTTGTGTGCAAAAAAATGAACAAAAATAACAACTTCAACAATTTCTTCTCTTCCCTGTCAGTCTCCTTTGCTGTTCATGTAGTAAACACAGTGCAGCACTTCCAGGTTCTACGTCAGAACACCGGCTCATTATTGGTTGACACTGTACATGTGAGCAGCACGACGCATGCATGTACAGCATAAGAGACTGACGGGGAAGAGAAGAAATTGTAGAATAAACTCTTTTTTTTTTTTTTTTTTTTTTTTTTTTTTTTTTTTTTTTTTTTTTTTGCGCACAAAAATATTTTCATTGCTTCATAACATTAAAGGGTTAATTCACCCAAAAATGAAATTTGTCATTAATTACTCACCCACAAGACCTTCATTCATCTTCGGAACACAAATTAAGATATTTTTTATTAAATCTGAGAGGGTTTTTTTTTATTTATTTATTTTTTTTATCTCCCATAGAAAGCAAAACAATTACCACATTCAAAGTCCAGAAAGGTAGTAAAGACATTGTTAAAGTAGTCCATGTGACTACAGTGGTTCAACCTTAATGTAATGAAGAAATTGTTGAATAAAGTCATTATTTTTGTTTTGGTTTTGCGCACAAAAAGTATTCTCGTCGCTTCATAACATTTAAGGTTAAGCCACTGTAGACACTTTGACTATTTTAACCATGTCTTTACTACCATTCTGGGCCTTAAAAGTAGTAGTTATGTTGCAATCTATCGGAGGCCAGAAAGCTCACAGATTTCATCAAAAATATCTTAATTTGGTCTTAGGTTTGGAATGACATGAGGGTGAGTAATTAATAACAGAATTTAAATTTTTGGGTGAGCTAGCCCTTTAGAGGCAGAGATTCAGTGACGATAACCTGAGGTTAAATGCAGTGTGAAAAGCCCTGAAGAAGAGTTGCATGCCATCAGTGCAACAGGCATATTAATAAAAATTTTTATTGCAGCAAATTTTTACACCAAACGCTTTTCTTAGTGTGAATAGACCTTTAGGGACCATTCACACAACACTTTTTTTTTTTCTTTTTTTTTTTCTCTCTCCTCAGTACTTTTAGCTTTAACGCAGTGTTGTGTAAGATGCTATAAAAGGTGTGAGATGCAAGCACAGTGGTCAAACACGTCCATCTAGCATGTTTACATCACCCTTAGAATCAGAACTAGAATTTGCTAAAAAATTCCCATCACTTTTGATCAGACTCTGAACATGTTCCTTATTACAGAGCCTTCGGTTAAAAGACTTTAAGCAAGTAATGTTCACGTCTATCTGCTATATGACTCATATTTTTAATTTTGTTTGTGTTGGATTCCTCAGTCGGAGTATGAGTTCATCAGCTGTGGGCTGTACCTGGTGGTGCTCCTGCACCTGTGTGAGCAGAGGTTTTCTGATGTCCTGGGTGCAGTCAATGATGCCGGGGTAAGCCTTCCACATCTTTCTCGTATTACTTTGTTCATTTTCTTATCTGTTAGTTCATGTCCAAGTACAGTACAGTACTTTGGCTCGTGTGATGCGTCAGCAGCTCCACACTATGTAAAAGTGTTCAGTGTAAGCCAATGTTGTGATTTGAAAACCAAAACGTTCTCCCCTCTCTCGCTCAGTTTTTCAACTTGGCGAGAACTCTACATGAACACATGGACAATCTTGAAAGTACGTTATGACTTCTGTTTATTTTGGTACTGCACAATAAAACCTCTCAATCTTGTTAGTTCATTTATATACAACTTTACATAACTTCTTTTTAAATGCACTGGTAAGTATAGATTATAAAACCATTGTCGGTTCTAGTGCTGGTATTAATTATATTTTACATGGATGTAGTTTAAAGTGTAAGCAGATTTGTTTGCATGGCATTTTACTACATTTATTTATTCCACTAACATATAGTGAGTCATAATTGGCTGTTGAATGCCTTGGTGCTAAAAATGCTCGTCTACGTTTAATTCTGCATCTGTTGCTTCCACGCCTCCTTCCTCCCTTTCAGGTTTTTAATGTTTCTGCTTGTTTATGTTCGGACTCGCAGGTTCATATGCAGAATCTGATGAAGATGAGGTGGAGGACAGCAGACCATCCATCGACTTCTGTGACTTGGAGGATGATGAGGAAGAGGAGGAGGTTTAATCGGTTGGCAGGGAGGAAGGAGGCGTGGCTTAGCAGTTCGTCTCAGTCTTCTCCCACTTGATGTTTTCGACCCGTCTCCTCCTGTTTGAAGTGACTTTAGCCAACGTCTGATTGGCAGCATAACCACTGTCCCTAGCCTATCACAAGGCTTTCATAATATGCAGATAAATCAAGTTTATGGGAGCTGTATGGATTCTTTTATGATTTTTTTTTTTTTTTTTTCTGTTTTGCATCAGGTTGGTGAGCACTCTAAAGTTTTATTAAGTTAAAAAAAAAAAAAAAATGTCCGGTGAACTGTTGACCACCATGAGTGCTTTAAATGACTATGCTTAGAAGCTGGTTTGGGGAAAGAGAGGATCTTGGAAGATTCGTGCTCTTAAACTGGTGTTGAACGTTCATCTGCTCATTTATACAGTAGGGCTGCTTGAAAAGGACATGATGTTTGGTTTCAATATCTTGATTTTTAAAAAAATAAATAAGACCCTTAATTTCCTGTTTTTTTTTTTTTTTTTTTTTTTTTTTTGTTTTTATGTTATTAATACACTTGTTTACTTATTTGAGAATGGGTGAGTGAGAAAATGTGGTCACTTTTCTTTCAAGAATTTCTTTACAAAGGACCTTTTCCACAGTCTGTTTGTATGTTGTACATTAAAACAATGTAATTCGCTTGAATTATTACAATAAAATGGAGGTATTGTGATGCCTCACAAAAATCTGCTCTTTCAGATGTCTTGCAGCTAATGAACAATAATTCTGTTAACTTCTTTGTGATATTATGAATGTTTTCATGACTGCATGGTACCACACAGCACAGGTTTGTCTTCTAATGAGATAAGTGGGATTGTTTTTTTTGTTTTTTTTTGGTCCCTAAAAAAATTCATTAAATTTCCATATGTGGTAAATGCACATGATATAGTACCTTAGATGGCAATATTGCTTTATATCAGAAACAAACTGCTGCAGAAAAAGTTAGGTGGCATGAAAAATGTAATGTGTACCTTCAACACTCATTATAAATGTAGTAGAGTAAAAAGTACATTTACTTGTTCAAAAATGTAGTCAAGTAGAGTAAAAGTTGCTAATATCTTTGATACTCAGTACAATTACAAAGTAGCCAAAAAGATACTTAAGTACAGTAACTAATTACATTAACTCAAATACCTTATACCTCTGCTTTAATGTTGTAAAACGTGGATAGTATAATGACAAGCATATAGCATATGTGTATAAAATATAAATATATAACATTTATACACTACTTATACTCAGTGTTGGGGAAAGTCACTTTTAAAAGTAACTTATTACAATATTGCATTACTTCTTATTAAAAGTAATGTTACATTACTTTTGCATTACTTTTTCTCAGATGGGCTGGGCTTGCTTGTTTGTTTTTTAAATAACAAAAGTTCATCATTTTTTTTAGACAAATGTAAAGGCCCTCTCACACAAAAAAAAAAAAAAAAAAAAATTTAAATTAAGCCTCAGGCTGACGGAAATGCATATTTACACCTGTACAGTAGAGGGCGCAGCTCAAACAAACCTTTCAGATGTGCTGCCATTCTGGATTAAAGAAGAATAGGAAGAAGGAACTTATTTCTAAATCTAAAGTAATGTTTGCTTGTTAATATGGTTGCATTGGTTCATTGAAGGTCAGCAGCAAAGACATTGGTTAATAAAGTGAGATTAAATACATAAAGTATTGTGTAATTTAATATATTTAATTATTACAAGTTTGCGTAAAATTCTGAGATTGCATTTCACTTTTTTTATTCATTTTGAGGAATACTTAATGTTTTTGTGCAAGTGAGTTGAGTAAATGCATGTTCACATTTAGTGTAGAACTACAATAACACATTCACACAGCGCACACAACACCTCTGCACTTTACTTCTCTCAACATGAGGACATGAGAGCTGTCAGTCAATAAATGTGAAAAAATAACTTTGATATTTAGTTGTAAATTGAAAAAGTAATCTGATTACATAACTCAAGTTACTTGTAATGCGTTACTGCTTATACTAAAATATAAAATAGGTAAACATGTAGTTTACTATGTATTAATTACGCTATGCAAATCAATTAAAATATCTCTGTAAAATATTACCCTACGCATGAAAAGAACATTGCATAAGCTTTAACAAAGACAAAAAAAAAAAAAAAAAAAAAACACTGAGCCAGCAGATGGCATCGCGTGAGCAATGACGCAACACGCGCACCCGTCTGACTCCAGCACCAGCTCCCTCAGATACTCATCGGTCCACCCGAGAAGCATGATGTGACCGTAACATGCACATCCACCCGAGGACAGAAAAACAACAACATTCTCCTTCTCCGTGTCACTGAGTGCAGTTATGTCTGAGACGCCATGCCAGATCTTTCGGGGTGTCTGCTCCTCGCCGCGCTGCTGATTTTCTGCGAGGATGGGTACGTGAGGAGAGCGGAGGGTGGGGTGCTCTCCCACGGCCTCGCCTCGCTTTCGGAGGAGGACAATGCCAGCGACACACAGACATCCCCGCTCAAGGGACAGGGGGATGCGACGGTGCCGCCATCAGGTAACTGTCACGGCATCAGCTGGGTTCATCCTCAACATCCACAGCATCAGCTCCGCATGCGGTGCGCGTGCACATAATAGGGATGTTTTCATGATGGGGTACATCACAACAAAGGACACGGGTGCGCTGTTGACCGCTGTGCTTGCTCTCTCATAACATGCATTATGTGTCTATTATTTGTAAGCCTGCGGAGCTCTTCTACGGGGCCATTCGAAGTAAAAACATCTATTTCAGGCTTTATATAGGACAGCCATGTGCACATTTTTAAGAGCTGAATAGCTGATATGGATGGGCTACATTACACTGCTTATCCTGAATATACTGAGACACTTTTGAATTTAAGATTTAAGGGGAGATTATTTCAGTGCCAGAATCATCCAAGACCTTTGAGATAGTAGGCCTAAAATAAAATTCATTAGGTGTTTAATATCAGTTTTTTTTTTTTTTTTTTTTTAACTTCTTGATGGGACTTTTTGATCACTTAAATATAAAGGCAGCTATATATTTTAAGGCTCATTTGAGTAAAATAGTATGTGATGTAAATTTTTGTAGGTTATATTATACATTTTTATTGTACTAAAGCCAAAATGTTATTATTAATTCAAAACAATTATTAATAATTCATGTTTTTTTTCCCTCAAAAATGTCTGCAGACTCCAGTTTGAAAGCCCCTCCACGTGTCTTTTAACTATTCGCAGATGGGTCTAGTACACCTTATTTTACCATATGTTTTGTCATATGTATTGTTCAGTACCAGATCATGGTTGTAATAGTTATTTAACAGTGTAAAATCCATTCTGAATTTGATTTAACATTATTAAATAGCAGGGACTGAAATTAAGACTTATATGATCCAAAGGTATTTCCTGTTATTAAACATATTATTAATGCTACATTGCCTTATTTGACTAACATTTACATGAATATCAGCTGTTATAAGTTGGTATGGGATGAACAGTTTCAGTGTCTGCCATTATTTCATCCTGGTCATGTTGTGTTTTGGGCATCTAAACCGGCTCTATGCAAAGAACGAGAGATTCACTTCTTTTTTTTTCTCAGTATTGAGAGATTTTAAAAAGGTTTTTAAAGTCTCAGCTTTTGGTGTGCTCATCCGACATTTGGCACTTTGATCTATTTTTAAGTCACTCTGACTGAGCCTTGGGTCCAGTGATCATTACTATTTCAAAGCTAGGCAGTTGCCACCAGATTTTACTGTCACCAACCAATTTTATTGGTTTTGGCTGAAATCTGTTTTAATGCATCTACCTGAATGAACTTATAAACATTGGTGTATATGGTTAACCTTAAACTCCTTTAAATTTGCTTCATTTTTAAAATAATTGTTATCTTTGACTCATATTATAGGCAAAATTTACAATTCAAGCGATACCATATACATTTTCATGCACATTTGTTATTCATTCCCACTGAACCTGACCTTATCTCTGTCTCTAGAGTCGCTCCTGACGCTAAAGATTTGGGTTAAAGATGCGTCTAGCCAGAGGTTTCTGAAAGGAGCTGTGGTGGGTGTGTTCTTGAATGGATCCCAGATTCACTCCAGCCAGACTCTGGAGAATGGAGAGGTCACGGTCACTATCCCATACCACCTTGGCCTGACCCTCACTCTGGTGGCCAGCATGGAGGGGTTATGTGCTCACCCAGCTGCCTTGGAAAACCACCAAGATGCCCAGTAAGTTCATAACCTCTAAGATGCAGTGTTATTTACTATTTTAATAGGTTATTGTGTATTTGTTTCATCTTAATTCATGGACATTTTTGCAAGATGTGCTGAATAAATACCTCAGAGAGATGAATAATAAACAGCGAGAAAAAGATGATGCTGCTGCAGCAAGAAAGCAGTGAATCAGTGTGACCTCACCCTGGCTTGTTGCATAACACCCAGCTAGAGCCCTAAAGAAATGACCTTCAAACATATGGAGAAATTCAACTAATGTCATTTTAATGTGGAAAAACTTGGCTACTAAAATGAGGTCTGAGTGTTTGTTTTTTCCCTAGTTTTTTCTGTCATTACGATGTCCCTACGCCCTCAAACACAAGGGAACATCTGGCTCTTTGAGGATACTGTGCTGATAACTCGAAAAACATCTGGTATGTCAGTTAAAACATTTTTTTCCTACTATCCATTCCACTATTTTGAAATTGAGAGCTGTTTTAATTGTTATAATCCATAATTTAATTTAGTACCTCCATATATTTACTGAATATACAGTGGGTACGGAAAGTATTCAGACCCCCTTAAATTTTTCAATCTTTGTTATATTGCAGCCATTTGCTAAAATCATTTAAGTTCATTTTTTTCCTCATTAATGTACACACAGCACCCCATATTGACAGAAAAACACAGAATTGATGACATTTTTGCAGATTTATTAAAAAGAAAAACTGAAATATCACATGGTCCTAAGTATTCAGACCCTTTGCTGTGACACTCATATATTTAACTCAGGTGCTGTCCATTTCTTCTGATCATCCTTGAGATGGTTCTACACCTTCATTTGAGTCCAGCTGTGTTTGATTATACTGATTGGACTTGATTAGGAAAGCCACACACCTGTCTATATAAGACCTTACAGCTCACAGTGCATGTCAGAGCAAATGAGAATCATGAGGTCAAAGGAACTGCCTGAAGAGCTCAGAGACAGAATTGTGGCAAGGCACAGATCTGGCCAAGGTTACAAAAAATTTCTGCTGCACTTAAGGTTCCTAAGAGCACAGTGGGCTCCATAATCCTTAAATGGAAGACGTTTGGGATGACCAGAACCCTTCCTAGAGCTGGCCGTCCGGCCAAACTGAGCTATCGGGGGAGAAGAGCCTTGGTGAGAGAGGTAAAGAAGAACCCAAAGATCACTGTGGCTGAGCTCCAGAGATGCAGTCGGGAGATGGGAGAAAGTTGTAGAAAAGTCAACCATCACTGCAGCCCTCCACCAGTCGGGGCTTTATAGTAGAGTGGCCCGACGGAAGCCTCTACTCAGTGCAAGACACATGAAAGCCTGCATGGAGTTTGCAAAAAACACCTGAAGGACTCCAAGACTTCTTGCATCTTTCCCAAAAAGACTCATGGCTGTATTAGATCAAAAGGGTGCTTCTACTAAATACTGAGCAAAGGGTCTGAATACTTAGGACCATGTGATATTTCAGTTTTTCTTTTTTAATAAATCTGCAAAAATGTCAACAATTCTGTGTTTTTCTGTCAATATGGGGTGCTGTGTGTACATTAATGAGGAAAAAAAAATGAACTTAAATGATTTTAGCAAATGGCTGCAATATAAGAAAATGTGACAAATTTAAGGGGGTCTGAATACTTTCCGTACCCACTGTAGACCAACTACTATCACTGCATGTGATATTGTGACACAATAAATTTCTACTGTTGTACTATTTATGTATTTATCTTCACATGTATTACAGATCTGTCATTTCAACCGAGTGTCCAGTTTCCCAAAAGTCTCCTCAAACTGTCAGAGAACACTACCATCTCCATGTTGTCAGCCTATCTGACAGCTCCAGCCCTGCCTACAGAAAAAGACTCAAATTTCTTTACTCTAAACATCAACGGTAAAGGAGGTAAGATCAATTTGGGAAAAAAAGATAAAATACCTATTGCATCTCGTTAAATAAATTAACCAGTTGTCTTGTCACATCTCTTGAGTGAATGCTAACCCTGTATGTTTCACTGAGATGTGAGGGGAGTGTATTGTAGGGCAGTTTAAGTCAATGAAGTCTACAACCTCCATTATTGTTTAGACTCAATACTGTATTGATTTGTTAATGCTATTGATTACAACCTATTATTGATTAGGCAATATCAGACTGCTTGGTTACCCAGATTTAAACAAAAGCAAATATGATGGCACCTTTTACACATATTATTGATCGCCTAGTCCAGTGTTTCTCAATTCCAGTCCTCAGGACGCAACTACCAGAATGTTTCTAGATGCTTTTAGATGTCTAATTCAATATTTAGAAGCTTGAGTTGAATCAGGTGTTTTAAGTAGTGAGACATCTAAAACATTCTGGTAGAACCAATGGGGACGTCTTATTCACTGGCTGTAAGAGGCATTGGACATGATGCATCAGACTTTCCAAACTACAACATTTAAGTGGAAAATGTTGGATGGCTGATCCGCTATCTATACAAGAACACTGGAGCTGTGGGATTAAAATGCCTCAGAGCCTCATTGTCTATGAAGTGGCAAAGCTTTGGGAAAAACCCTAGGACCCGAGGAATGGAGCTGAGAAACACTGCTCTAGACCAGACACCCTGAAAACAATTTTCCAATTTATTTTCTGCACATTCTAAAATTAATCAATGTTATCTTTGTATTACCAATTAAAGGTTATAGGAATGTCAAGTTAAGCCCCTTGGCTATGATCAGTGCCCAGTTAGTGTCTAATGGAAAGGAGGTTGATGTCAAAGGACCCATTCAGCTAACAGTACCACTTCCCTACCACACCCACCTACGACCCTCCGACTCACTTCCTGCGTGGACCTTCGACATGACAATAGGTGAATGAAAAACTGCGAACTCACGCATTTGAAAGAAAAAATGCAAACTTAATATGTTAAGGGAGATTGGGGTTGTGTCCAAAAGAAGCACATAATTACATATGTTATCACAGGTACCTGGGTAAATAAAGGTATAGGCACTATACAGATGGAGAAAAACGGCCTAGTCTGGACTTATGTAGCACCTCAACTTGGTAACTGGATTGCTGCACTACCACCATCATCAGGTAAGACTCGGTCAAATTTAAGATTTGGATTTAAAATAATTATTCTCAAGTTTTATTCATCAGCCTAAACTATTACTATTTATGAATGAAGAAGCATTTCAGTTTCATCAAATCAAAATCTTCCAGACTTCTGTTAATATGCAGCCCTCTAAACAGATTTCTGTTGTGTAAATCTAGGTTATATGGGGTTTGCAAGCTCAATGGATTTCATTTCCTACCACACATACCTTCTTGTGGGTATCTTGGGAGGAACTCTTGTGATAGTCATTGGATTTTTATCTGTGATTGTATTTCACTGCAGGTAAGAGTTTATTAAGCCATGCAAATATTGTATCACTTTCTTATAAATACAACAGTGCATGACTTATTTCATCTTAAACTGTTTTTCATGTTAATTGACCCTTCGCCGGGAGTTTGATTGACAGGCGATCTAACCAATCATAACACCAAATCTGTCGTTTTGTCCGACAAAGCAGTTAGGGGAGTTAGTAGATTAACATCGGTGGACTTGAACTTGAAAAATGGTGTGTACTGACGTATTTCTGCAGTTGAAACAACATTCCTTCTGATGTTCATTCATGTTTATTTGATGCTATAAATTAACTAGTAGGAAGAGATGATTAGTTCAAGAGCTGCTTGAACTGAGGTGCTACAGCGATCTGTCACGACGCATTAAAGAGCCACAAAACGGTATTTATTGTCTAAATTTCTTTAAAAATGAAAAAATTTGAGACTTTGTTTCATATCAAAAGTAACTGCGTGAGAACATGATGTGTGGCGTGAGAGCGGCATGGCTTGTCAGACGTAGCAACAGTAACTAAAGGGGGCGGGTCTTTGCGAATGATAAATTCCAGTGAACTAAAGGCATTTTCCAACTCATTATTATTGAAGGGCAAATATCAAAATATGTAGCAATCCTTCTCTATCTCATTTTACAGAGATTTAAACCATGAGGTCGGAAGAAGGCGATGGAATTCCACCAGGCTCACTGTATTGAAGAAAGACCAGACCACTTCCACCAGCTCTGATGAGGCTCAAGAACTTTTCTTTCATAATGGGGACCGGTCCTATTCACTGGCTGCAAGAGGCATTGGCCATGATGCATCAGACTCTCCACGACACCAAGCCAACTACAACATTTATGTGGAGAATGTTGGAAGGCCGGTGGGCAATCTGTATGAGAACATTGGAGCTGTGGGATTAGAAAGCCTAAGAGCCCCAGTGTCTAATCTCTACATTAATAGTGATGAAGTGGCAAAGCTTCGGGAAAAATCGGAACAGAATGGCTCACGCCAAGGTGGTGCAGAAAATTTAGTTTTCAAAGACAAGCTGTTCCACATCTACAACCAGCCTGTGGCTATTGTACAGGCCCCAGAGCTGTTTAATTCCCAGGGACAAGCTGACCCTTCTGGAAGCAGATCTGCTACTTTTCCACGGAATGGCATGGAACATGGAGCTCAGACTGAGCGCAACTTGAAAGACAGTTTCACTCAGACGTTGCCTAAAGTTCCCCAGCAAGACAGTGACGAGCAGCAGGCTCTGGAAGGAGTGCAGGCTGCTGCCGCCAACCCAGGGCTATGGGGCCGCTACAGTCATCTCCTGGAATCTGTATCTGTCCCAGGAACTTTGAACGAAGCGGCTGGAATAGGGCCTTTTCGGGGGGAACTCCAGGGAATATCAGAGCAAACCTTGCTGGAGCTCTCCAAGGGCAAGCCGTCGATTCACCCGCCCCGTGCTTGGTTTGTGTCTCTTGATGGTAAACCAGCAGCCCAGGTTCGTCACTCTGTGATTGAGCTTCAGGGAAGACATCGTCCGGGCAGCAGCAACGACACAAGCTTGGACTCTGGAGTGGACATGAACGAGCTTCTGCAGCAACCTCTGAGAAAAAGCGAGGAACCCTCGAGCGCAAGCATGGCTAAAATAAGCGGAAATCAGGAGCAGGACTTGAGCAGCAGTGAAATTGGGAGTCCTGAGGACTCGTCCCTGAGGAACACCCTGGAAGGCAGTAGTGCAGCCATTCCCAACATCCCAGAGGACAGGGATGCAGGGGACACGTCCAGTGAATCCAAATCTACCCCTCCACCACGGAGACTGCGGAAGGTTCGAGACAAGAAGCCAGACAAGAAGACAAATCGACATGTGAGGGAGGAGAGACCGCAAACGAAACACTAACTGAATAACCTGTGTGTAGCTGTAGCTTTTTGATGTCTGAAAAATGGTTTTGATCAAATTGCCTTATAATATAAACATCAGGAAGAATGAATTAAACAAAAATGCCTGTCTTACCTGCCGTAGCTCAAAGTCGATTCCTGTGGCTATGCTGTATCCAGCATTTTGTCAGCGGTTCATTTGTACACAATTTCGCAACCACACTGTACAATGTTTTTACAAACTTCTTTGAAAGAACATATTTGTTTACCTTCAAAAGTACATTGTAAAAGTATGTATATAACATATATATCTATGTATTTTTAAACATTTGTTGCCCTGTGTGCACAATGCTTGTACCCACAATGCTCTTATAGTGAGTCTGCAAAACTGTTTAAATGCGATCAGTTTGGCTCTCTTGGCTTGCTTGGAATCAATTTTTGTTCTTCAGTTCAGTTCTACAAATGTAACGCAAGGAACTGCCACACAGTGTCATAAACAGTTATAAAATAAATTGTGGAAAAACGGAGCACTGTTATCGTAAGCTGTTAAGCTAAGCACTATATTTATTCTACAATTCAGAAAGTGCACCAGTGTGTTGCAAAGAGTTTTTTGAGGGAGCGACTGAGGCCTCTAAGGTCGTATGCTGTTTTGACACACTGTACTTATTTAATGTATTATTGCTAGTCACATCTGCATGCTGTCCATTGTGATGCTTTTTCCATTCAATGTTTTCATGTGTAAGAATGTAGTACCCAAAAACATCGAAGATATGTCTCAGGTTATGGCTTACCTTTCCCAGGCCAATGCTGGAAGCACAGCTGTACAGGTCATGAACCTAGCATATTAAGATGTTTCTTGTGCTAATGTGTTTTGTGTATGAAATATTTCTTCACAAATTGACAACAAATGATTATCAACTCATGTATTGAATGTGTTGGAGCTTTTGTAGCTTTATTATTTTAGACAATTAATTGTAACTGTTTAATTCTCATCGACAGTTACAATAAAACAATAGCTTGTTGTCAGGCAGAGAGAAGGGGAACTGAGTATGACATTTTAAATGAAGTATGACCGAGGAGAGAATATTGCATTGTGTCAGCTGAATGTTTTTAAAGTGATTTATGTTGTATTGTAGCATTTATTATTTCAATAACTGTAATATGTTTTAATGATTTTTCAACACACTGGTTTTAATGGCTCATGAGCCAGTCCTGGATGCTTTTCAGTACAACTTGTAATCTGCCTTTTTGTGCACATTTAATAAAGGTACTTGACCAAACATTCTCATGAGTTTTATGTACCAAGAACTGATGATAATAAATTTTTATTTTAGCTTTATAATATAAATAAACATTCAAACAATAAATAAATATAAGAGGCAATAATAAAATGATTGTTTCTTATGCAAGTACAAATGACAAAAAGGGCCCGTTTTTCAAGTCAGGATTTATCTGAAATCTTTGCCTTTGTTTTCAGCAGAGGTCAAGCATTGTTTATTTTGAGTTGAAGGATTCTGTAATTCAGCGACTGCTCAGCTAAATACAAGAGATGCTAACATACTTAATCAAAACATTCTTGATTTTATTAAACAAGAAGTTTAAGGCACTCATGTGGAGTATAATATTAAAAAGCTCATATTAAAACAGGCATATACCATTAAAAACTGACACCTGAGCCTTCCTCGGGGTGCTTCTCTGGTTTTTAATATTATAGCCGTAGTTTAATAAAAGCTTTTTAATATTACACGTTAACACTTTGGATTTCTTGCTTCATACACTGATACCCAGTAGAGGTATTCCAAACCCCCATGGAGCAACATACTACCATTATTTTTTGATTGCATACCAATTCACTTTGCTCTTGTTTTCTCTTAAGTATAGCTTTGACATGACTGTTTGTCATCTAGAGATGAAGATCCTTCATATCCAGCCTGCCAGGCCTTGTTCTCTGTCTTAAGTGACCATTCCTCAGTGGTCTAACCCTGCTGTAAGCTGGTGTCATGCTGGATGGCCCATTAATGCCAGCAATGAGTCTTTGCTGGTCATTCTGTGTTCTGGCCAATGCTGACTGGACATTCAAAGTTAGACTGACTGTTGAGGGACTATTTGGAAAGGATACTCTCCTTTCAGCCGGCGCAGGTATGGCCTGGCCCACTGATAAGCTCCTATGACGAGACCTCTGTTCATTTGTATGACTGTGTTTCATTCTGGTATATGGTTCTATGTGGGAACTACTGATGTAGAGGCCCAGAAAGCCCGGAGTGAGTAAATCCACAGAGGAAGGACTGGAATACCCTGACACAGACGGTTCAGATGTCACTGTTCTCAACAGAGATGGAGCACTACCTTTCTTTACCTGCAAACCAATACCTGGTAGAAAGAACTCAGAGATCTGTTCATCGGTACGCTTGCTCTGAGCTTCACTAGATGGAGCCAGAGATCTTTCTGCTCTGCTACTTCGAGGATTCCATGTCAGAGGATTGTAGATGACATGCCAGTCCAGTGGGCAGCAGTTAGACTTGTGGATCACTGGATCAATACAGCCAGTATGAAACTGGTTCAGGTTCAAGAAAAAGAGAAAAATAGACAATAATTCTATGTAAGATTATTTAGCTAATAGCTGGTCTTATATATATACACACCTGCAAACTCAAGAGGTGAAAAAGGTGACATATTTACGAAGTAAACTTTTGTAGGGGGATGTGGGGGCATCCTCACCCTGGAGAAAATGTTTGACTTTAACATGTAAACGAACATTCTTGCACTCTGACAAGAAAATAAATGGGGAAAAAAAAAGTAAAAAAAGAAAAACAAAACAAACATTTATTGACACTAGGGCTGGACATTGACACAAATTAGATTTTAATTTGATTCAGAATCTTGTGATTTGACTTCGATTTGATTACCTTCGATTCAAAATTGATTAATTGTGGGGCCTATCAGGAACAGTACATGGCAAATTTCCTCAAAAAAAATAAAAAAATCTCTCAACTAATGCTGTAAAGTATACAGGGAACCACAGTTGGTACATTGTTATAATATTAAAGGTTAAAACTAATTGATTTGTAAGCTACTTACATCTAAATAACACATAAGTATGTTTTTGTAGTAACGTTATAATATATTTTTAATTACATAATTATGTTTCTACTAGTTTTTCATATAGGCCTAAACACTTAAATAGTGGCTGACATAAAACAGATTTACTGAAGCACATGTTAAAGGGATAGTTCACCCAAAAATGAAAATTTTATGTTAATCTGCTTACTCCCAGCGCATCCAAGATGTAGGTGACTTTGTTTCTTCAGTAGAACACAAATTATGATTTTTAACTCCAACCGTTGCCGTCTGTCAGTCTAATAATGGGAGTGAATGGGAACTTGAACAATAAGAGTCGAAAAATCTTGCAGAGACAAATCCAAATTAATGACACATTGATGTCCTAAGACACGAAGCGATTGGTTTGTGTGAGAAACCGAACAGTATTTCTATAATTTTTTTACCTTTAAAACACCACTATGTCCAACTGCGTTCAGCACTCGTTTAGTGAGGTCTGATCGCGTTCTGACAACAGAAGTGATGTCTGGCACTCATTGAAGTATAAGCGCGAGACATCACTAAGCGAATGCTGAACGTAGTTCCCATTCACTCGTATTATTTGACTTACAGACGGCAGCGGTTGGAGATAAAAATCATAATTTGTGATCTACTGAAGAAACAAAGTCACCTACATCTTGGATGCGCTGGGGGTAAGCACATAAACATCAAATTTTCAAAAGCTTTATCAGCATTCAACTCACTTTGAGTGAGCTGAACTTGAGAATGCGTTACCTTGTGTTTGCAGAGAAGGGTTCTGACATGCTGACCCAGCTGAAATCTTGAGAGGCAGATTCTACATTGAACACCTGGATACAGCAATCTGGACTCTTTCCGAACCCTCATTGTCGGCAAACTCTTTATTACAAAGTTTGGGACTATATCGCATGTCATACCTGAGCTGTAAAAGTAAAATAGAGCAATGAGTCTGGATAAATTCCCCAAACATTCCTTAAAGTGTTCTAATATGTGTATACATAGAAATTGGGTCAGGAATTAAAAATAAAATAACTACAGAGAAGCCATGAATGGGCAGACGAACCTACTACCCACTGAGTGGTTTTCTATTTTCTGTGTTTCTTCAGAGGTGTGAGATCCTGCTGTCTGCCATGGCTGACCTCTTTTCTGCACAATTACAACAAAAAAAGGAAGAATATTTTGTTAACCTGATATACTGATTCACAAACATAGGAAACTAGACTGCAGATTGAGATGCACCTGTTTGAAAGTGCCATATGGTAAACTTTTTTCTAATTTATGCTACAAATGATCACATTTGCAGTTATGAATGGCATCATCATGTCATGTGAAACAAAAACCTTGCACAAAAACTCACCATTCGAACTATGAAGCAATGTTTTGGATGGACTCTTCTCTTAAAGCAATCCTCACACAGGTGGAAATAACTGCACTCTGTGCACCTGTGAACATCAGACGTAAGACACAGCATATGACAGAATCTAGCATTAGTCAAAATCGGGATAAATACATTGCTGTTCAAAAGTTTTTTAAAAAGAAATAAATACTTTAAAAAGTACCATAAATAGCAATACTTTTATTAATCAAGGATGCATTAAATTGATCAAAAGTGACAAACTTTCACATTGATGCAAATTTGATAGAAATACAAAATTTTATCAAAGAATCATATAAAAATGTATCACGGTTTGCACAAGAATATTAATCAGCATTCAGCACAACTATTTTGATCATAATAAAATAATAATAATAAATAATAGGATCATGTGACACTGAAGACTAAAGTAATGATGCTGAAAATTCAGCTTTGCCATCACAGGAATAAATTACTTTTTAAAATATTAAAACAGTTAATTTAAATGGTAATAATATTTCACATTAATACTGTTTCAATTGTATTTTTGATCAAATAAATGCAACCTTGGTGAGCAAAAGAGACTTCAAAAACTTTAAAAAATCATACCAACCCCAAACTTTTGAACAGTATTGACTGTCTGCAATGATTTGTCTGATATGTAATAGTTGCCTACTTGAAACATTTGCCGATGATTGGACAGACCCTGCAGATGTTACACGCAACACCCAGATGTTTGTCCAGACAGTCCCTCTCATAGTAGGTTAACAGTTCTCCTGCATTTTTCACCTGTCAAAAATAATACATTTAAACCCAAGTTGATTTAAGCTTAAAGAGATAGTTCACCCAAAAATGAAAAAAATTAGCATCAGTTACTTGCCCTCATGTTGTTCCAAACCCCTAAGATTTTCGTTCATCTTCGGAACACAAATGAAAATATTTTAAATGAAATCTAAGAGTTCCCTTTCAGTCGGTCACGTTCGACGTACGTCAGTAGTGACCGACGAATTGGGATATCGCTTAGAGAGCCCTATCATCTTCGTGTAAACTAAAACAAGCCAATGGAATTGGCGTGCGATATTTGCATAATGCGCACCGCCCCCGACAGGTGTATATAAATAGGAAGCGGATGCAATCGCACTCTGTCTTTCGCTTCGGAGCCATTTACTGGTGTCCTGTTTGAAGACTCCTTCTTCGTTGTTTTCTGAATTAAAACATTGCCTCAAGAAGAGGATTACAGCGAGCTTCAGTGCTGGTGAAGAGGGCACGTTCAGCGAGGGCGCGAGTGTCCGAGGAGCTGAGCTATAAGCTCTAAAACTGCTGTTTTCACGGCAACACAAAGAGTGTGTGTGTGAGCGATTTGGGCCGGTTCCTCGGTGTGTCAGGGAGTGGTGTACCTGACACATCGCGTCGCTCCCTGGGTGCTTCAGCACGAGTGAGTTGACTTCCCCTTCTAAAAGAGCTTTACAGACGAACCCTGACAGTATGTCATTTCGTCTGTGCGTTACTGGGTGCGGTCGTTCCCTGGTCCCTGCTGATGGGCACAATCGCTGCATCTCGTGTTTGGGCGTTCAGCACGCTGAGGCAGCTTTTGTGGATGGTTCATGTTCCCATTGCGGGAACATGACCATCGCGGTGCTGAGGTCGAGGCTCTCCTTCCTGAAGTCTCAGGAAGCGGGAGTCCCCTCTCCTATGCCGCGTACGACCGTTTTTTCCGGTGGGAACCGGAAGGACGGTACGGCGCTGTATAGGGAGGGCGGACCTGAGGATAACGGTCAGGGCTCCCCCGCCGAGCGGAAACGCTCCTCGGGCCCCTGCCCCCTCGCCAGCACCGCAACCCATCTTTCGCCCGTTGGTTTCCGCTGGGCCCTCTTCGGACTGTCCAGCCGTTACCTTCGGTGCGCCGGCGGAGGATCAGATGTCGGTCGCTGCGTCGGAAGGCGAGTTTGAGAATTCGGGAGAGGAAGATCCGGACGCGCTGCCGCCCTCCGGGACGGTAGCGGTGGCCGAGTCGGATCCCGAACTCTCGGCTGTGCTCTCCTCGGGCCAGCCTTGTGCGTCGGGCTCGAGTGGAACCCTCCACCCTGTCCCGGCCCATCTCGGCTGGATGATTGGTACTTGGGGGGGGTCGCGCTGGGCAGCCCCAGCGTCCCGCCCCAATGCCTTTCTTCCCGGAGGTGCATGATGAGGTGACCAGGTCTTGGCAGACACCGTATAGTGCCCGTACCAGGCCTGGCCCCCCGTCCGCCTTCACCTCCCTGGACGGCGGGGTAGCCAGGGGGTACGCGAGGATCCCGCCAGTCGAGCGGCTCGGTTGCGATGCAGTTGTGTCCAACAGCCACCTGGCTGGCGTGGTGAGCCGCGTCTCCCGTCCCGGGCCTGTAAATTCTCAGCCGGTCTGACTGAGAAAGCTTACAGTTCCTGTGGGCAGGCTGCCTCCGCCCTGCACGCGATGGCCCTCTTGCAGGTTCACCAAGCAAAGGCGCTGTCGGAGATGCCCCAGGAAGGTCCTGACCAACAGCTGCTGGGGGAGCTGCGCGCTGCCACTGACCTTGCCCTCCGGGCAACGAAGGTGACAGCACGCGCTGTTGGTCACGCGATGTCTACCTTGGTAGTCCAGCAAGCGCCACCTCTGGCTGACCCTCGCGGACATGCGGGATGACCGACAAGCAGCGGTTCCTGAATTCCCCCGTGTCCCCGGTCGGCCTATTCGGCGACGCGGTGGAGAGCTTCGCCCAACAGTTCTCCGCTGCACAGAAGCAGGCTGAGGCTATCAGTCACGTCATGCCACGGCGGTCCGCTGCTGCCTCCACCCAGCCGCCCGTGGCTCAGCCTCAGCCCGCTCGTCGCCGAGGGCGCCCGCCTGCATCGTCCTCCGCCCCTGCTAAGACGGCAAAGCAGCAGCCTACACCAGCCAGACAGCAGGGTGCCGGTCGCGGGCGTGGTGCCCAGCCCGTCTCCGCTAAGCCCGGTGGTAAACGGTAAGAGCAAGACACGGCCCTGAGACGGGCAACCTGGAGGGGAAGGATCTTGCTCTTCGGGAGAGTTTTCCACCATCTCTCCCACCCCCGGAGGAGGGCCGGGGGGAATTTGTGTTTGTCTGTCCACCGCCGCTGGCTCTCCGGAGTCCAGCGGTACCCACTTTTTCACAAAAAGAGCAGTTTCCTCAAACTCCAGGTCACAACAAGGGGTGTCTGCCAGTGTGCCAGGCTCCGCCTCGCCGCTGACAGCTCCCTCCCCATTCGCCAGCAGGTGGCAGTGTGTGGTGCAGACCGTGCTCCCGTGCGCTGTCTCCCATGCACACTGCTGCCTCGCAGAGTCCGACCCCACTCCGGGCCGCCCCCAAGCCGTCCGGGTCGGGTCCCTCTCTGCCTTGCTGCCCCACCCCCGGTGCGTCTGTGGTGCCTTTGGTCCCGCTGGCTCGGTGTCTGGAAGCGTGGATCACGCTCCCCAGCCCTGTCCAGCTGGCTCATTCGTACTATCAGACTCGGCTATGCGATTTCAGTTCGCCCGGCGTCCCCCGGTCTTCAGGGGCTGTCCACTTCACTCAGGTGTCGTTGGACAGTGCACCTGTTCTCCGGGCGGAGATTGCTGTCCTCCTGGCGAAGGATGCAATCGAGCCGGTCCCTCCAGCCGATATGAAGTCGGGGTTCTACAGCCCCTACTTCATTGTACCAAGAAAGGGCGGTGGGCTACGGCCAATCCTGGATCTGCGCGTCCTGAACCGGTATCTTCACAAGATGCCGTTCAAGATGCTCACGCAGAAACGCATTTTCGAATGCGTCCGTCCCCGGGATTGGTTTGCAGCAATGGACCTGAAGGACGCGTACTTTCATGCCTCGATTCTGCCTCGACACAGACCCTTCCTAGGTCGGTTCTGCGTTCGAGGGTCGGGCATATCAGTACAAAGTCCTACCCTTCGGGCTGGCCCTGTCACCCCGCGTCTTTACGAAGTGCGGAGGCGGCCATTGTTCCCCTCAAGGAACAGGGCGTTCGTATTCTCAACTATCTCGACGACTGGCTGATCCTGGCCAGCTCGCGAGAGCAGTTGTGCGAACACAGGGACATGGTTTTAGCTCACCTCAGCCGGTTGGGTCTTCAGGTCAACTGGGACAAGAGCAAACTCGCCCCCGGGCAGAGGATCTCTTGTCTCGGTCTCGAGCTAGACTCGGTCGCACGGACTGCGCGTCTCACAGAGGCGCGCGTCCAGTCGGTGTTGAACTGCCTGAGCTCGCTCAAGTGCAGGACAGCGGCTCCACTGAAAGATTTTCAGAGGCTCCTGGGGCATATGGCATCTGCAGCCGCGGTAACGCCGCTCGGATTGCTTCATATGAGACCGCTTCAACACTGGCTCCGCGGCCGGGTCCCGAGATGGGCGTGGCAGTGCGGCACGCTCCGTGTCCCCGTGACACCGAGCTGCCGTCGCACCCTTGTCCGGTGGTCGGACCCTTCGTTCCTGCGGGCCGGAGTACCCCTCGAACAAGTGTCCAGGCACGCTGTGGTCTCCACAGATGCCTCTGCCACGGGATAGGGGGCCACGTACAACGGGCATGCAGTGACAGGTCTTTGGACGGGGCCTCAGCTGCATTGGCATATCAATTGCCTCGAGTTGCTAGCGGTTACGTCTTGCGCTGGCCCGCTTCAAGAAGCTGTTGTCAGGCAAGCACGTTCTAGTCCGCTCACGGACAGCACTGCGGCCGTTGCGTACATCAACCGTCAAGGTGGTCTACGCTCCCGTCGCATGTCGCAACTCGCCCGCCATCTCTTGTTGTGGAGTCAGAAGGATCTGAGGTCCCTTCGGGCCACTCATGTCCCAGGTGTGCTCAACCGTGCAGCCGACGAGCTGTCACGGCAGCTCCTACTTGCGGGCGAGTGGCGGCTCCACCCCCAGGCGGTCCAGCTGATTTGGCAGCGTTTCGGCGAGGCCCAGGTAGACCTGTTTGCCTCCCCGGAAACTGCCCACTGCCAGTGGTTTTATTCCCTGACCGGCGGCACGCTCGGCACGGATGCCCTGGCACACAGCTGGCCCCCGGGTCTGCGCAAATATGCGTTTCCCCCAGTGAGCCTTCTTGCACAACTCCTGTGCAAGGTCAGGGAGGACGGGGAGCAGGTTCTGTTAGTGGCTCCGTACTGGCCCACTCGGACCTGGTTCTCAGACCTCATTCTCCTCGCGACAGCCCCTCCCTGGCCGATTCCTCTGAGGAAGGACCTCCTGACTCAGAGACGGGGCACCCTGTGGCACCCGCGTCCCGATCTATGGAACCTCCACGTGTGGTCCCTGGACGGGATGCGGAGGTTCTGAGTGATCTCCCGCAAGCGGTCGTAGACACCATCACTTCCGCTAGAGCTCCTTCCACTAGGAGTCTCTATGCGTTGAAGTGGAACCTGTTCGTCGAATGGTGCGCCTCTCGCCGAGAGGACCCCCGATCATGTTCGGTCGGATCCGTGCTTTCCTTTCTGCAAGAAGGGTTGGAGCGAAGGCTGTCTCCCTCCACCCTGAAGGTGTATGTTGCCGCTATCGCCGCACATCACCACGCAGTTGAGGGTAAGTCCCTGGGGAAGACACGATCTGATCGTCAGATTCCTGAGGGGGCGAGGAGACGGTTAAATCCTCCTCGCCCTTCCTCCGTACCCTCTTGGGATTTGACCCTGGTTCTCACAGCTCTCCAGGGTCATCCCTTTGAGCCTTTGCAATCAGTCGATCTGAAACTAATGTCTCTTAAGACGGTTCTTCTGGTTGCATTGGCTTCCCTGAAGAGGGTAGGGGATCTGCATGCATTTTCGGTCGACGAAACGTGCCTAGAATTCGGGCCCGGTGATTCTCACGTTATTCTGAGACCCCGGCCTGGATACGTGCCCAAGGTTCCTACCACTCCCTTCAGAGATCAGGTAGTGAACCTGCAAGCGCTGCCCTCGGAGGAGGCAGACCCAGCCCTAGCTTTGCTCTGTCCCGTCCGCGCTCTGCGCGTTTACGTGGATAGAACGCGAAGCTTCAGGACCTCAGATCAGCTCTTCATCTGTTACGGAGGCCAGCAGAAGGGAAAGGCTGTCTCCAAGCAGAGGATGGCCCACTGGATAGTGGATGCCATCGCCTTGGCGTATGAATCCCAGGGCGTGCCTTGCCCGCTCGGGTTGAGAGCCCACTCCACCAGAGGGGTGGCCTCTTCCTGGGCGCTGGCTCATGGCGCCTCGCTGACAGATATTTGTAGAGCTGCGGGCTGGGCGACACCCAACACGTTCGCTAGGTTTTATAGCCTACGTGTAGAGCCGGTATCTTCACGTGTACTCGCATCCACTAGTCGGTAGACGTGCTGTACCCACTCTAAGTGTCGGCTTGCAATGCCATTCCCGCCACTGGCCGGATACGTGCATACTTCTCTCCAGTCGTGTTCCCCGCTTGGCGAACCCTGTCGAGCTCCTCCGCCTCCCCCTTCGGCTCGGACATTGCGGAGTGTCTGATGCCAGGCCTACATCCGTCGCTGACGCTGTCTGTTGGCTGGGGCCCATATGTCGTGACCCCTCTACGTGAGCGGTCCCATATGTGTATTTTCCACGGTTTAAAACTCCCTACGGGCCGAGTCCGTGTCTTTCCCTTAGCAGAGCCAGCTCTGCTGTCACCTGTCAGATGAGTCTCCCCCTAACCAGGTGGAGCCATCCCAGGGACTCCATATGCGTACTGCCCCCCGGGCCAGTCCATATGTGTATTCCCACGTAAACTCCTCCCCCATTGGGTAGGTAGTGGTCTCCGCAGCGTCCCTCACGGGTTCGCTTCCCCAGTGTAGTCTAGTTTACTTAGTGGGTATTGGTTAGACAGCAGTAGACTCTCTCGGTGTAAGCTCGCCCCCTTCACCGTCAGCCGGTGCTATGGGCGGCTGAGCTTGCGCTGGGCACTGGAAGGGGTTTCGTAACTGTGGCGTTTTAGTTGGGATCCCAATTCGTCGGTCACTACTGACGTACGTCGAACGTGACCGACTGAAAGGGAACGTCTCGGTTACGTATGTAACCCTCGTTCCCTGAAGGAGGGAACGGAGACGTACGTCCCGTCGCCACAGTTTCTGTACCCTCGCTGTAGTGCGGACACCAGTTGTCTCCTCAGCGAAAAACAGAGTGCGATTGCATCCGCTTCCTATTTATATACACCTGTCGGGGGCGGTGCGCATTATGCAAATATCGCACGCCAATTCCATTGGCTTGTTTTAGTTTACACGAAGATGATAGGGCTCTCTAAGCGATATCCCAATTCGTCGGTCACTACTGACGTACGTCTCCGTTCCCTCCTTCAGGGAACGAGGGTTACATACGTAACCGAGACGATTTCTGTCCCTCCATTAACAGTTTAACTAACTCTGTCGCTTCAAAAAGTTCATAAAGAGATCGTAAAACTAAAATATGTGAATAAAAGCCTAAATTCAATCTGTTCAGCATATAAAGCGATTGAGTCTCTTCAGAAAATTTGGACTAAACCACTCAATTCATATGGATTAGTTTTACAATCTCTTTATGAACTTTTTGAAGTGTCAAAATGGTAGTCATGTAGCTGTCAATGGAGGGACAGAAATCACTCAAATTCATTAAAGGTCCCGTTTTTCGTGGTTTTTTGAAGCTTTGATTATGTTTATAGTGTGCAATATAACATGTGTTCCATGTTTCGAGTGTAAAAAAACACAGTATTTTTCACATAATTTACTTATCTGTATACAGCTGTTTCCACTGTCATAAAAACGGGCTGATGACTTCCTTGTTCTATGAAGTCCCTCCTTCAGAAATACGTAACGAGTTCTGATTGTGCCAGCGGTTCCTGTGTTGTGATTCGACAGCTCTGAGCGAACCTTGCCCGGAAAGGTCACGCCTCTTACCATAACGTGGAGATGCACGCGCTCAGTGTTATTGTAAACATGTCTTTAATTTTACCCTATCAATTTGAGCCGGAATCAGACCCGGTGATTGGACTGCGGGATAAAAATAACAGCGTTTCGACGACATGGCGACAAACACACTCTACAAACGCAATTCTTGTGTATTCCTGTGGGCGGAGGTTAGTCAAAAAACTGTTTTAGTGACGTCATTAAAGAAGGAAGTAGAGGGATGTAGTCCAAACTATCCGTTCGATGTAGGCGACTTCTGTTAAATAAAATATCTCGCTTGGCATTGAACTTTGAGCTTTAAAATTTTACAGATTTTATTTATACTCTAACAACAACATTACACACTAAAGTTTGAAACATGGGATCACGAAGAACGGGACCTTTAAAATAACTTCATTTGTGTTTCAAAGATGAACAAAAGTCTTACAGGTGTGGAACGACATGAGGGTGAGTAATAACAAAGTCTATAGAATAACACAAGACGTGTCACTCGTATTGTTTTGAATGGGAGAAAGTAAAACGCGCAATATGGCGGAATAAGTCCTGCCTTCTAAATAAGAGCCAATCGCTGACTGATAAAGTCATCGCGTCACTGCAGCGGCCGTTAGAAGCTCCGGTTTCTATAGAAACAGTCAGACGCGCGCCTCCGAAATGAGGCACAAGAGACGCGCATTTAGGTCTGCGCATGCGCATTAGCTTGATCCAGCCTAAAAAGTACAGGTTTTTTGTCATGATTCGAGCGTTTGGAAAAAAAAATTATGAGGCAGTTGTTGTCATATTTCATTGGTGATTTAAAATATTGAATTTAATCGAAAGCTTGGTAAACAGCTTTGGAGAATTTGATGTTTCCCTATTCAAAGAGATAGGAGCTGCACTTGGATGCCCGAGAGGCATTTCAAAGATGGCCGCCGAGTGAAATGACTTGTCTTAAAGGGACTTAAAGGGTAATAAATTTTTGGGTGAACTATCGCTTTAAACAATAGATAGTAATTAGTTATTTAAGTGACTGGGTTTTGTAATGATGTACCTGTTCAAACAGCTGCTTAAAAGTGCCGAACTCCTCCCTACAGAGTGGACACTTAAGCGGGGCACTTGGGTCTCTCTTTGTTTGGTGATCAGCCCATACCTTCATACAGGAAATGTGGATGTTGTTTCCACAGCTGAACCTTAACAATGACGCATAATTACAGTGCAGCCAGTCACAAACCGCAACATAGAAATTGCATATCAATGAGAATCACAACTAGCTTTTTGAGTTTAAATAGAAAATTGTGATGCATTTGCTTTAAAGATGGAGAAAATACATTTTTAATACATTTCTATTTTTAAAAAAATTCATTAATTTCAAAAGTTTCATCAATGAAACATATATTCACTTCATGGTTAATAATACAGTATTTATCATGAAATTAAGACATATATTTAGAAAGTATCCATTTAATTTCCTGAATAAGCTTGGGGGGAAAAAAGCTCTCAAGTTCTCTTACTTGCAATAAGTTATAGGCAATTTTTTCAGCAAAAGTTCTTCTTGACAGATTGGACATATATCATCTTTCTCTATATCTTTCTGTCTGATTCCTCCGTCTTCCTCACTAGGCTCAGGACATGAAGGGATTTCTGAGCTCCCCCTGTCATTAGGGGATGTAGTTTTGGTCACATGAAGCCCTTGCAACAACTCTAGGATCTGTCTCTCCGCAAGACCGTACTGAAAACAGTCTGAAACAGACCAGACAGACAGCTCAAACATTAATGTACAGGTAGTAAGTGCCTTTATGTGCAACTGTTTGCAGGATCTTAGTGGAAAGAATTGCATTGACTGATGACATTTTATGGGGAATAAATTGTCTACTTACATTCGTGATCTCTTGGCAGTCGGAATTTACGCATTAAAATCCTAAAATGAAATGTTGATGTAAGGTAAGATTATGTCTCAACATGCAAACTGTGTACATGTTTCTTCAACTATGAGCACTTTTCTGTCCATGGGGCTGATTTTTATTAAAAACTAACAAATTTTATTTTATATGAGGGTCACATTAAAACTTGGAAATGTTATACCATGCCTATAGAGATTTCTGCTACGGAGTTGCTGATTCCAGCACAATGCAAACTATCATTTCAGTTGTGGTGGAAATTACATTGTCACTGTAGTGGAAATGTTCATGACTTCAAAGGATTAGTTCACTTTCAAATGAAAATTAGTCCAAGCTTTACTCACCCTCAAGCCATCCTAGGTGTATATGACTTTATTCTTTCTGATGAACACAATCAGAGAAATATTAATAAATATCTTCGCGCATCCGAGCTTTATAATGGCAGTGAACAGGGGTCACTTGTATGAGCTGAAGAAACTACATCCATCCATCATAAACATAGTCCACACGGCTCCGGGGGGTTAATAAAGGCCTTCTGAAGTAAAGCGATGCATTAAATATCCATATTTAACAAGTTATGAAGTAAAATATCTAGCTTCCGCCAGACTGCCTTCCGTATTCAACGTACAAAGAAAGTGAAAAACTATCGCAGTTCAAGCGCTTATGAGACGTCCTAACCAGACGCAAAGCAACACGCGATAAAAGGTATCTTTTCCATGATAATCAGAGTTTTTGTCCTAACCAGCCGCGACGGCGACACACAAATATTCTATTTTAGAAACGGTTTCTATTTCTCCGCGACGTCGCGGCTGGAACAACAACACAAAGTATGGCAATGATAATATCAGGTACTGTTTATGTGCTTTATTAAATGTTAAAAGCGTCTAATGTCCGTTTGAATATCATTCTGTGTTCCCAGCTTTTTAGCTGTAATGAAAACAACACTGGCTAATTCACCTCTTGAAATCTTGAAAATAAATACATGTGCACAAGAATGTTCAAACGGTCAACTCAATGCAAACAAACAAGTGTATTCTATGACAAAGATTGGTTCAGTCAATCCGTATGTACTTTAAACAATGTTTAAATTGTGTAATATTTATGAATTTCTTCTCATTACTGCGTTGTGTCTATTGTGGACAGTCGAATTGCTTGTTGCTGGAATCTTATCGCATTGCATCTGGTTAGGACACGGTGTTACACTACGTCCTGTACCTTCCCTATTCAACTTACGGAAAAAGTGTGAAGGCCTTTGCACACTGTGAGTCCGAAATTCGCATGCGAAATTTTCGCACGTTAAAAAAATCGACCTTACGTTATGTTACGTACGTTATGTTATGGGATAATCACGCAGCTCCTTGATGAGGTGAATTCTCCTTTCTCTCTATGCATCCAAAAAATTGGATGGACCCAATATTTCCTCTTTCTTTTCATTTCATCTTTCCTCTAAAATCGTGCTCACTGCTTGAAGACTTAATTTTGTACTGTTTTGCGATTTTTTTCGCAATTAACGCACTCATTAATACACATCGGACTCAGTGTGCAAGGTCTCTGTGCGTGACGAATTTTTGGGATTACGAATACGAAAAAACGCATGCGAAAATTTCGGACTCAAGCCGCCTTTCCACTGCACACGACATTCGCATCCGATTGTCGCATTTCGCCCCCTAGCGGCAGTCGCACGGAACTTTGAAATTGGTAGTGAAGCAACCGTTACCCTCGGCTTATTCCAACCCAGCAACCACCATGGTAAACTGAACTATTTTAATGAATGTAACGTTAATGCATGTATGAATATATCCATACAAAGCGACCCTCAATACATCTGAAATAAAAACAAACTAGTAGATTTTATAGAGTTTCAACGTAAAAAAATATTTAATAATCATAAAATATCTTTTTTGTTTTACATAATTATTGATAACCACCATTTTAAAGAAATAGTGTTTATATAATAACGTTAAAGTGTTAACATATTGGTAATTCTAACTTCGTGCTCATCGTTTTGACTAGAATACATCATATCCGGTCGGCCGGTCGCATACGGTCTAGCCGCAGAAGTTCAAATATTTCAACGCATCCGAAGCTCAAATCGGATCCGAAATTTCCGCATTCGCATATGATCGGAACTCCACGCAGCCCCCTACTACTCTCCATTGGAAATGAATGACTTCCGGTCCAACGGCTGTCGTTTGTCGTGTGCAGTGGAAAGGCGGCTTCAGTGTGCAAAGGCTTTAACTGATGTGACGCCAGTTTACACAAACGCATCACTTCACTTCAGAAGGACTTTATTAACCCCCCGGAGCCGTGTGGAGTACGTTTATGATGGATGGATGTGGATGGAGACACTTTCTTCAGCTCAGATGCATCAGGATATTTATTAATATCGATTGTGTTCATCAGAAAGAAGAAAGTCATATACACCTAGGATGATGGCTTGAGGGTGAGTAAAGCTTGGGGTCATTTTCATTTGAATGTGAACTAATCCTCTAAGAAAAATGATAAAAAATGTCAATTCTTCTTGTTATATAACAAATTAAACTAGCATCTGACAGAAAATGAAAAGTGTGTTTTACAGAGTTTTCTAAATGTCCACAGGGTAAAAGTGCCCATTGTTGAAGAAACACTCATCTAAAGTCCAACCTAAAGCATTACCAGCAGATGTGTGTGCAAAGATCCTTCTCTTTCTGGAAGGTAGGGCAGGTACACGTGTGTGGATCTCCCAAACACACCTTAAATATGAAATAGCATTATTAAACTGCACAAAATGTATCAAACAACAAAAATCAGTGCAAACTTACTTTATAATTTTTGCTATCCCCATCCTCTTTCAGGAGAAATCCAATCGGTCCAAACTCTTTGAGGATGAAAATGGTGGTATTCAGCGCTCGATGTTGATGTGAGCTGACCGCTTCACTCACTGCTTTCCTCCACATTGTTTTCCTGAACATTATTAAATAGATTTCGTTCTAAAATGAACTTATATTATTAATAAACTTTCTCCATTAATGATTACGTCTCTAGACGTTTCATAAAAAATATATAATCCGTAACATAAACACTCTAAAACTTTCTGTTAGCGCGATCTTGAATCAGGTGTTGCTACACTTTGTATCTGATGTTTCTATAGCAACAAGCTACGCTGAATAAACAGTAGCTGCTACTATGTATCACCGCTGGATGGCGCTACAAGTCTCTGTGGTCATATCAGTTCCTCTTTAGTAAACAAAGAACAATATGCTGTTTAATCCTCTTTAGTTGACAGAGACACTGTTAAAAGCACACAGTTAGGAGCTTATTGTAAAGCATAATGTTAAAAGGCTGGCTTTTTCCTTAGATATCTAGTCTATAGAACACAACACGACAGAAACATGCACACAACATGCAAAACATCACACATCTCTTGCAAAAGCAAACACTTTATTCAAAACTATTTGAACTCTTTTAAAAATTGTTTTTGTATAGTAACTCTACACACAACACATCAAATGATTAGTCATATAAGCTACTCCCATGACAAGTGAAAAACTGCTAGCTTGTGTCTTTTGCGGTAAAACTTTAGAATAGTTCAATCATTAATAAATAATTACACAGGAACAAATGAGTAACACAATATTAACATTCTAGTAACTACTACTAACTAACTAGAAACTCTGATTAACCAATTAGTAACCCGTTGGGGTAAGATGACCCCTGGGGCACCCTCCCACCTTTATTTTTTCTCCTAACCATAGATGACACAAAATTTTAATGAAAAATAATGAAAATAAAATGAATGCCTACACTATTTTTAATTTCAGCAATTCATCTGAATATCAACATTTGTAAGATTTAGTCAGCTGAAACAGTTTTGAGGTTAACTGATCAAATTTTGTGTCTCTAGAAAATAGTGATCTATGACATTATACTATATTGAATTTCAAAGTATTTTGTGTCTGTTTAATATTTTCATGAATTACATGTACATTTCAGACATCTTTGCTTTCATTAAAACCTATAGGTTAGCTAATGAAATCATTAAATTTGCATTAATAGTGTTTCTTTTATGACATATCTTCATTTAAAATATGGGCAATTAAATAAGTAAATATTCATATGCCTGTACAAAGTAATAGAATAATTTTACCTTTCAGATTAATCTCTTTTACTGAGATTCTGCTTTGTTTGTCTTTGGTTAATCAATTATTATCAACTAAATTGTACATTAATGACACTTTAAATAATAATTAATATATACATATTAATAAGAATTATATCAAAAGTAATTTATACATTCTGCAAAAGTTTATCCGGTGGGGGCTTCTTACCCCAGTAGGGGCCATCTTACCCCTCTTTTAATATTTGACATTTTGTGCTATTAGCAAATGTTTCTATATATTTCCTATAATAACACACTGGCTGATGCATCATCATCCTGCACATGCTAAACTTAAAGGATTAGTTCACTTTGAAATGAAAATTAGCCCAAGCTTTACTCACCCTCAAGCCATCCTACATGACTTTCTATTTTCTGATTAACATAATCGGAGAAATATTAATAAATATCCTGACGCATCCGAGCTTTATAATGGAAGTGGTAGGGATCAATGAGTATGAGCTGAAGAAAGTGCTTCCATCCATCATAAACATGTGTTCCACACAGCTCTGGAGTGTTAATAAAGGCCTTCTGAAGCGAAGCGTTTGTGTAAAAAAATATCCATATTTAAACAAGTTATGAAGTCAAATATGTAGCTTCCGCTGGACCACCTTCCATATTCAAGTTACGAAGCAAGTGTAAACTGGCGTCGCATCAGTTACACTTTTTCCGCAAGCTGAATAGGGAAGGCGTAGAATGTAGCATAAGCTTTGTGAACTGCAAGAGTTTTACACTTTCTGCATACGTTGAATACGGAAGGCGGCTCGAGCAGAAGAGAGATATTTTACTTAATAACTTGTTAAATATGGATTTTTTTGTTTTTTACACAAACACATCGCTTCGCTTCAGAAGGCCATGTGGAGTATGTTTATGATGGATGGATGTGGATGGAGACACTTTCTTCAGCTCATACTTGAACACTATTCACTGCCATTATAAAGCTCGGATTTATCAGGATATTTATTAATATTAATTATGTTTATCAGAAAGAAGAAAAACATATTCACCTAGGATGGCTTGAGGGCGAGTAAAGCTTGGGCTAATTTTCATTTCAAAGTGAACTAATCCTTTATATCTAAATATGTTACAATTTAAAAGTAAATCCACATTGTTCTTAAGGGGGGCATCTTCCCCCATCCTACGCTAATTGCTCTTATTTGAATGTGGTAGTTCTCTATTAGCTAATCAATAACTATTTTTTTCATGCCTCCCAGAGGACTACTAAGAACTACTACAGGCTCATAATTAATGTGAATAATGTATAATTAATTCTAAAGTGAAGGTCATGGTAACCCACTTGTAATGACTCGAGTATTACCAAATCCTTCATAAGGAATTATTAATTACTTGGATCAGTGTTATAAAGTGAAACAAATGATAACACATGATATATATATATACAAATAACTATGCATAAAATTTACTGAGTTATATATATATATATATATATATATATATATATATATATATAACTCAGTCAATTTTATGCATAGTTATTTGTGCCTGCAATCAATTCCCACTGGACAAAATTAAGTCCTGCCCAATATTTTTTTCTTGTTTGAGAAGCTGTTTCAATCGTATTTACACTGATGAGCCAAAACATTATGATCAATCAAAGGTGAAGTGAATATCATTAATCTCCTACCAAGGCCATGTGTTAAAGGCTTAGTTCACTTTCAAATGAAAATTAGCCCAAGCTTTAATAAACGTTTGTGTAAATTGTGTAAAAAAAAATTCATATTTAAACAAGTTATGAAGTCAAATATCTAGCTTCCACCAGACCACCTTCCGTATACATGTTACGAAGAAAGTGTAAACTGCTGTCCCCCCAAAGTGAACTAATCCTTTAAGGTCTTGGTAGATTGGATGGTATGCAAACAATCAGTTCTCAGTTGTTATGGCAAGGCGACAAGGTCAGAATATCTCTCGAATGACAAGGCTTGTGGGTTTCTCCCGGTCAGCAGTGGTGAGAATTTACCAAAAATAGTCCAAGGAGGGACAAACCGCAGACAGGGTGTTGGGCGGCCAAAGCTCATTGATGCACAAGGGCAACGAAGGCCATCCCGTCTTGTCTGAGCCAACAGAAGGTGTACTGTTGCACAAGTCATACAAACTTTTAATGATGGTTATGGAAGGAATGCATCACACTCTGCTGCGTATGGGGCTGCATAGCTGCAGACCAGTCAGAGTGCCTATGATGTCCCCTGCCCACCGTCAAAAGTGCCTACAATGGGCACACGAGTGTAAGAACTGGACCTTGGAGCAGTGGAAGAAAGTGTTGCCCTGGCCTCCAAATTCAATTGAGCGTCTGTGGGATGTCCTGGACCAACAAGTTCTATCCATGGCAGCTCTACCTCATAGCCTACAGGACTTAAAGGATTTTCTGCTAACGTTTTGGTTCCAGATACCACAGGACTCCTTCAGGGGTCTTGTAGAGCCCATGCTTTGGCGGGTTGGTAATGTTTTGACAGCACGCAGTGGACTAACAGCATATTAGGCAGGTGGTCATAATGTTTTGGATCCTCTGTATACTTCACAATAGGCAAGAAAAGACAATTGCAACTTTCATTTATACAAAGTTAAGAAAAAAAAAAACCTCTTGATTATTTTGTGATAATGACCAGTTGACTGTACAATACAAGACAGCAGAATGTTGTGATTGAACAATCAGAATCAAGTATTCCAGACATCTGTGTAATAATGGTAATTATCTCTCTCTGTATTGGTCTAGATTTGATCTGTGGGAACTGGCCTCATGTTATCAATTGTATCAAACAGTGAACTCCCTTCTTAAACAGCAAACAGATTATTTCAGTTTCAGTGTGACACACAGATAATAATTATCAAAACGTGACAGTCTGAACATGAAGCTCTTGATGGACTTTAAAACCTCACTCATATCTACTGTCATCTAACGGCCCTCTGAGATACATAACACACAACATGTGCCTTGGGGTTTGGCTTGCTTATAGTGAGCGTGATGCCTTCCACATTTTTGAAGACATATTACTTTTTTGGCCCAGCAACCTACATCACTACTGGTTTATATTAGACTCTTGCAGTGGGAGGTCATGATTTGTGTGCAGAACATTCTGTCTGTCATGTGCGCTTCTGCGTGTGCAATATGTGTTGATATGGTACAAAAGTTCTGATATTGCATAAAAGTAGTTGCTCTGTTGCACAATCATGAACCATTATAAGACAAACCAGTTAACAGGGAACGTTCTCAGAACTTTGGCTAACGTTCTGGAAATAGCACAAAAACGCTATTTATATATCGTTCATACCATTTTGTTTCTGTAACATTTTATTTGGACGTTAGTCTAATGTCTTTTAAATGTTACTGCTTGTTTCAGAATGTTTCGAGAAAATTGATAAGTAACATTCCCATAATGTTTGCTAAATGGAATGTTAACATAATGTTTGTAACAACAACATCAAATATTTTTTAAAACATTTAAAAAATGGACGTTTTAAGGGTTCAGGGAACATTCAGAAATAACATTTTCATAACCTAATGAGAATTAGCAAAATGTTTTTAAAATATATTTTTGTTAGCTGGGAAATTGCATCACACAGGTACTTATAGTAAATAAAAAAGCTGACTTTTTTCTCAGAAATGCAAGATATAAACTCACAATTGTGAGTTATAAAGTCCGAATTGCGAATTATAAAGTCAGTATTGTGAGTTATAGTCAGAATTGCGTGATATAAGCTCTCAATTCTGACTTTTTCCCTCAGAATTTGACTTTAAACTCGCAATTGAAAGTTTGTCTCACAATTCTGACATTTTTTTCTCAGAATTTTTTACTTTAGACAAAGTCAAAAAGTTTATTTCTCGCAATTGTGAGTTTATCTCCCGCAATTGTGAGTTTATATCTCACAATTCTGACATTATGCAAGTTATATGTTCCAATTTTGAGAAAAGAAGTCAGAATTGCAAGATGTAAACTTGCAATTGTGCGAAAAAAGCCAGAAGTTACAATTAAAAAAGTTACAATTACCTTTTTTATTTTTTCATTCAGTGGTGGAAACAAGCTGCCATAGATAGCAAGCCACACTAATGAGATCTACTTTATCCTCCCATGCCATTTACCAGTAATCATATACAAGAACAGATATTGCATATGATTTTGTAAGGATTGTGATTATGTTTGAACACATTGTGCCTCCAGGACTCAAACTACACACAAGCTGATATATTTTGCAGTGTCTGTATACTGTAATAAAGTAAATCCTGCAAAACAAACTGTGCAGTGCTGATGCATCATTGCGCTGGAGAATGACAAACTGCTGTCTGATCACTCTGCTGATTCCACCCCTACGTGAAGTAGTTTGTAATGGATTACATCATCAAAACATCTGTTGACCCATGCATGCTTCATAATTCACATATCACTTCAGGCATTTCAGTGTGACAACGCCTGTTTTTATTGCCCGTGAGATTCTCATCCATTTTAATCAATGTACCCTTTTGTCCTTTCATCTCTCCACTGATTTCATATGTTTGCATTTATATGACGTGGGATTTATTATATTGTAAATGAAATGTGACGTGGGATGCTTGAATTTGTGTGTGACAGAAAACAAAGACGGCAACAGTTGGTATTTGTGCTGTACAGTCAATAACCAACAGCTACAGGACAGTGTTTTTGGCATGTGTTAATGGATCTCCTTTGGTCTTTCTGCACGGTAAAGCCGACTGTTCTCGCTGAGTCTGTCAGAAAAAAACAGACCCCACTAAGCCTAGAACTATCGGCTCAAACGAGTTGGTCATGTATGTCAATCGATCTTATTACAGTATATGAACATAGTCTTTAGGGACAATGAGCAGCCCTTTAGATACCTCACATTTACAAGACCCCTATGCAATTTGAAATCTGCCATCTTTGCTCATGGACAATGTTTGTTTTTGAACCAATCAACCAAATGCCATGTGATTACTCTGAAATCATGACAATGTTGATTGGCTGATGGCACATCAAGAATGCTCACAGTCCTAAACCCTTTAGTATCTTGAGCTTTGACATGAAGAGCAGCAGAAAGGGAAAAACAGGTCATTTTTGCACTTTCAAAACATCTACTAAAATATAATGAAAACCTACTGCACGCCTGTGACTGGAGAAAGATGCTGCATGTCAGCAGTCTGGCCATGCTAACTAGCTAAACCTTCAATCAGTTGCCTGTTCCCAAACTGTAGTACAGTCTTTTCATCACCTCTGACGTAGCTTGCCTTCATATAAAGTGTTGACATCACACTATTCCCTCTGAGGAGCCAGACATGGGATGATTTTAATAAACTTTCCCATCATTGGTTCCCACAAGCACATTGACACTTTGTGGTTGGATGACTTGTTTAAATATGAGTTGAAATGTCTATTTTGCTGACACGCTTGAGAAATTTGAAATATATTGAAATGGTATATATCTGAGAACTTTCTACTTCTACTTTCTACTTGCAGACATTAGTATGACAATAATGGTTGACTTGATTAGTGGGGGTGGTGTTGCTAATCTCTGTTTAAGGACTACAACAAATGGCTGGTAGGGACTACAACAAGCTTCTTCCTGGGTTAGTGACATTGCTAACCCTAAAATTTACATAAACCCCGCCCCCGAGAACACACAACAAAGGGGGTGAGGCCATTTTGGGCTGCTTTAGAGAAGAGGAAGAGTTGTTGTAGTAGAGTGTTGTTGTCATGCCGTCATTTTACGCCGGACTGCTTCACAAACGAGGGTCAATTCAACGCTGGATTTGCACAAAAGATTAACATGACGGCACATGCTAGTTGATGAGTTGAATCATCTCCACAGCAACTACATAAATTTATCCACTAACCATTCAGAAACGTCCAGTTTCATTCTAAAAGTTGTAACTTCTTCCTGAGTCTCTCCATCAGTGTCGACTCCGGTTTGAACAATGTAAGGCTGAACACCGTTACTGACAATCCTCATTTTGGCTGCGTGAGATTCTCCAGCTTTGTTGTTGTTGAGCAACTGAAGCGTGAGCTGGAAAGGGGCTGGCAGCTCATTTGCATTTAAAGGGACACACACAAAAACTGTGTGTTTTTGCTTACACCCAAATAGGGGGAAATCTGACAAGCTAAAATAAATGATCTGTGGGGTATTTTGAGCTGAAACTTCACACATTTTGGGGACACCAGAGACTTATATTTCATCTTGTAAAAGGGGCATTATAGGTCCCCTTTAATGGAAATGTTAGCAAAAGGTTCTTTAGAACATATTTTTGTTAATTAGGTTGACACATATTGATGAATGTTTAATCAGGTAAAGCTAAGTTGCTTCAGTCCAGTAAATATTCATTTTGAAATATTACTAACAATATAATAAGTTATTCTCGCATTTACTCAAAATCATCAAGATTTCACAGCAAAAAGACACATGTGTCACAACTTGAAGATAGACATTTTTAGAATTAAACTAAAAGGCCTTTTACTTGGCAAAAAAAGTAAACACTATCAATGAGTCAACAGAAGGCATGCAGCAGAAGCTAACAGGTTTTTCAGCAAGGTTTTGATCATGTTGATAATTCAGAGGCCTTAGAATTTGCACATCAAATATGAAACAATAGGCTTTATAGAGTTAAAATCTCACTCCTATCTATTGTCATCTGACTAACAGCCCTCCAAGATTCATAACACACAACATATGTCTTGACGTTCGACCTGCTTATAGTGAGAGTGATGCCTTCCACTTTTTTTTAAGCTCTATCGCTTTCTATGACCCTGCATCACGTTTGGTTTATAACAGTGGATAAGAATTTTTTTCTGAAAGTCATAAACTTTCCATTGTCATTTTCACCACATCTTGCATTAAGTATTGTTAATAGCATTAAGTATTGTTAATAGCATTCTGTGGTGGAAATGAAATTTTGGATTTTAAAGGGATAGTTTTAAGAATTATCCCATGATTTACTCACCCTCAAGCCATCCTAGGTGTATATGACTATCTTCTTCAGGGATGCAAACGGGTAAGGGGGGAAAAAGGTGAGAACATTGCGTGGGGCGGGGGCATGCTCCGAACAGAATTTTTTTAAAGATATTTGCTTTACATGCTCATTTGTAGTTACTTTAAGGGATTTTTTAATTTATTTGTTATTACCTTGAATGTCCAAAACTGTAATTTTTCACACAGGTTTTTGTGAATTGTGGGGACTTTCCATAGGCCGCAATGCATTTTATACCGTACAAACCGTACTTTCTATCCCCCTACCCTACCCCTAACCCTAAACCTAACCATCACAGGAAACTGTGCACACCTTTATTTTCTCACAAAAACATCACACACACACACACACAAAAATTGTTGCAACATTTCACCAAAATCAAGATTGAATAGGCTACATTTGGTCAAAACCTCATGTTATAAAAAGATGAAGTGCTATAGCTATTTAAGACAATATTGGCTGATTAGATGGCAATACTGAGCTAAACTGCAACTATTTGCCCTCTCTCTCTTCACCGTTCCCACATCTCAGACCTCACCCCATAAAAACACTTTCTCATTGGATCTATGCAAATCCCATAAGTGACCTATTTTGATCTCAAAAAGGTGAGTTGTCACTGAAAGGTGAGGAGTTTGCATCTATGCTTCTTTCAGATGAATACAATCAGAGATATATTTAAAAAATATCCTGGCTCTTCCAAGATTTATAATGGTAGTGAATGGGGAGTCGCGTTTAGAAGCCAAAAGGAATGCATCCATCCATAAAAAAAAAAAGTAATCCATACGACTCCAGAGGGTTAATAAAGGCCTTCTGAAGCGAAGCTATGCATTTTTGCAAGAAAAAAATCCATATTTAAAACTTTATAAATTCAAATAACTAGCTTCCAGCAGATGACCAAACGCAGAATGCGCAAGTCGATTGTGGTGGAAGAGTAATCCTCTGACGCAATGTAGGAGTATCGTAAGCCTAGACTCCTCTCGCGGTTCAACCAAATAGGGCTGTGCAACAAATTTAAGCTCCTCTTCTCTAATGTCGAAATCCTCTGACATTTTTCTTTGAAAATGATCATTTTAGACTTATAATGCATTACTGGTGATTTGTTTTGCTCTAGCCTCTTCATCATTACGTTGGGTCAAAGGATACTCTTCCGCCACAAATCGACTTGCGCGTTCTGCAGACAGTCGTCCAACAGAAGCTAGTTATTTGAATTTATAAAGTTTTAAATATGAATATTTTTCTTACTTTGCTTCAGAAGGCCTTTGTTAACCCCCTGGAGTCGTAAGGATTACTTTTTTTATGGACGGATGCATTACTTTTGGCTTCAAAACGCGGCCCCCCATTCACTACCATTATAAACCTTGGAGGACTAATATTTTTAAATATATTTCTGATTGTGTTCGTCTAAAAGAAGAAAGTCATATACTCCTAGGATAGCTTGAGGGTGAGTAAATCATGAGATTATTTTCATTTTTGGGTGAACTATCCCTTTAAAATGGATGACCCTATTGGCTTTAATAAGGCTAATTTAGTGAAGTTCCTAAACGTAATTTAGGGAGGAGCGAGCCCATCTAATCTTCCAATCAACAGCCAGAGTATATAAGCAGCTCCACCTCCCCAAACTCCACCTTCATCTCAGGTACCTTGCCCTATGTAATCATATCCTATATTTATTCACTGGAGGGGTTGTATCAGAGCTCGAGTTGAAGCTGCTTCATCACGCCCCTCCTCAGTGAACAGCAAGCCAAATTAGCTAACCTAATACCCTAAAGATTATATGGGCAAACAAACTTGTTAAACACAACTAGGATTTTAAGTATCCTTAACACATTTTTTTTTTTTTTTTTTGCTGAATTTGACAAAATTACACTTTGATTGGAAATGATTAAAAAATATTATGCTAACATTCTCTATTTTTACCTTGATTTTTGTTTTCTTCACACATCACATGGCTCATATTCCATTTGAAGTATGAGCTTCACACTGTAAAAAATATACACTAATTTTGTGAAAACTTTATTAGAGGCAACTCTAAGTTATGATAGAAATTATGCTACAACGGAATGACATTTTCTTTAAAATACTGATGTAGATATTTTTATGCAATAAATTTTGAAATTAAAATGGTGGGAGGGTATTAGCAGGAAAGAGAAAAGAAAAGTGGCAGAGAGAGAGAGAGAGAGAGAAAGTACTGAAAGAGTTAAGGGAGGAGGGTCAGGAAGAGAGCTGTGATCCCTGATTCCTGTTTGTGTCAGCCATGCTGTAAGTGAACACTAAATCAATGCCTCTAAATCATGCGGATCATAATGGAGCTTTCCTCCCAACACAGCCATTTCACCCCCTCCCATCACACACTCACTGAGCTTGCAGTGATTTGTATACAGAAGTGTTTAAAATAGTGACTGAAATGGAAAATATGTGCGACAGAGAAAGAAGCCCCCAACCGCCAGTAATTGTCACAAATAAATCCTTCACTTTTTGATATATCCAAACGTAATATTGATATACTTCTGAAAAATTCAGTCTGGCGAAACCAACACGAAAGGGGATATAGCTCATCCTATAAAACAGCGCCGTTTAGACTAGCCGGTGGTTACACCCAGAAGAGTGACCTTTCGAGGGCTTTATGTTTATTTCTTTTTCTTCTCCTCACCTTTCATTTCTTATATGATGTGATCTCTGTTTTTTTAGAGGAAGGACCAGCACAGGAAGAGAAAGGGGTAAGGGTTCATTCAGCACATGTTGCAGGGTCACCACCCCATTCAGCACCAACAAAAATGTCAGTTTCTGCTTGCTTTCTCCTGTAGCGCACACACACACACACACACACACACATAGAAACACACACACACACATTTTTAGAATCATGGTCTATTTAAAATGTTGGCAAAAGTGCACAGAGAGTCAGTGCACTATTGTCATGAGGAGACATGAGAGCAGATCATTGTCCTTCACTCTAAAAAGTATTTCAGGGGACCTGTTACCACAACTTAAATAAAGTTGCAAGTTAAAAATTCTAATTTATTGATTTAATTAAACCTTTTAAGGTGCAAACATTATTTTGTAGAGTTCTGTTGACATAATAATGTTGATCATTATATCAACTTAATATCGTCTGTAATTCAAACTCAAACTTCTGCATTAACTGGCTTTTTTTAAATGCTGTTAAGTTTTTGTGGTTACAATTGTGATGAAGTGTAGATGCATGAAGGTAAACACTACATTGACTCTATAAACAATGACTGCACTAATGAGAGTGACAAGTAATATCTTACTTGTTCATTAAATATACGTTAAATTGTTAGCATGTGCTATGAGAGCTGTTGATTTGAAGTGATAAGATAAATTGGTTCCAGTGCTACAACTCTGGTAGTTGGAGCGACTTAATTTTTTTGAGTAATCAACTTTAAAATTTGTGTTTATGCTACAAATTATTAAGTTCCTCTAAGTCAATGTAGCTTGTTGAGTCACTCAAAGTTGTCATAAACACAAAGTTGCAAACTGTTGTGTTAAAGGTGCTACAGAGGATCTTTTCGTCGACTGAGAAACCAAAGACTGTTACTGAGTTTTTTAAATGAGCGCATGCGTAAGAACAACCCCCCTCCTTTCGAGGGAACGCCTCCCAAAACTCGTGCACGAGTATTGGAACATGAGTGTTTACCACCGGCATTCGCTGTGTCGTGTTAGTGGATTCATTATGTCGGACTCACCGCAGGTAACTCATAATCTGCAGTTGTTACTCCTGTCTCCTGACAAAAACATTGCATGCAGCGCCTGTGGAGTGTGGAAAGTTACTGGAGCGCGCAGCCGCGCACGTCTCGCACAAGGAACGTCGTGGCAGTGATTGACAAGCCAGAGGGCCAATCGTTTACGCGATGATCGCGTAAACGATTGGCTGATGTTTTTAAGGCCCTACCTTGTGCACAGATGATATATTAACATTATTCCTTTCAGTGCACCTAATAAATAGTCTTTTATCAGTTAGTAAAGACAGTTTCAAGTAATATTGCAAAAATGTATAAAACAAAACATCCTCTGTAGCACCTTTAATGTATTTTTTTGAGCCAACACATTATTTTCTAGATTGTTGTAACCATATATATATATATATATATATATATATATATATATATATATATATATATATGTAATGTATATACATAGATGCCTTATTAGCAGCTGTTTCTATGGGCCATTATACGTAAGCCCTCCTCCATATTGGAATGTTCATAGCCGTTCCATGAACACTCGAGAGCAAGTTGACTGACTATTCACAACTTCTGACATTGGAAACTGCAAAAATTGAGTACCGTACTGTACTGTACTGTACTATACTGTACTGAACTGTACCGCTCGGTAGAAACAAGCCATTACTGTGAGTGATGACACGCTGATCTAATGTGGCATCTATGTATACATATGCATCTATGCTGGGAGCCTCTCCAATAATTGTACATTATAGCATTGCTAAGGACAATAATGCTTGGTTTTGTTTTTTTGTATTGATGATATATTACGAGGTTTTAAAAATAGGGTCCCAAGACTGTCAGGAGTCCACAAAAAGGTACTAGGGGTCAATAGAAAATTTCAGAAAGAAAAAATGAAAGAAGAAGAAACTGGATTATGACTGGTGCTATACAAACAAAATGTTTATTATTATGCATACAGATAAATTAGAATGATTGATAATATTTTAGAAACATTTAGTTAACATTTTTAAATAATCATAATATCATACTAAATCTGCTATTTTTTAAAAGACTAAATAAAATATGTAGATATTATTTATATTAAAATATATAGCTGTATAATATATTATATAATATCATATTATCATTTTCCAAGGGTCTTGGCATCAAAATGTTTGAAAACACCTAATATTTAACAATGATTTTGCTGCCTTTAGAGTTGGTAAGTTTGATTAATTTCTGTGAATCTGTTCAAAGTGTCTTGAATCATATGAACTCTGATTCAATGATTCATTCATCACTCAAAAATATTCACTGAAGTCCCCACCCTTTTCATTTCTTAAAATGTTTAGTATACTTATACATGGTTGTTATGTTGGTGCTATAAACAAAAATTATATTCTTCTTTGTTTTCATTTAGTGAAAATCAGTTTTAAATATATTTTTACTTTGTTGTAGTTGTTGTATTAAACATTTTAATTTATTTGGTTGAAATATTCGTTGCTTTGAAAAAAAGTTTTAGCCAGTTGCAGAAAAAATAAATAAATATTGAGAAATAAAACATTCCAAAATAAATTAGTCAAATAATGTGAAAAGGCAAAAAAAATGTAAATGTAAGAAAAAGTGATTATGAAAAGAGGTTCTTGACTGTTTCACTGCGCATGTCACTTGCAGTTTCATGACTATAAAGAAATAGGCAAAATCCCAGTGGCACAAGATCTTTATCTGGGATTTAAAGAAATGGCTGTTCGTGTTAATGTTTGACGCACGTTGATGGATCGTTAAAGTGCTCGTGAGTCGTGGGTTTCCATCTGGAATGCTTACTTCCTGAATGCTCCCTTAAGAGCAGGGGAGTGTGTGAACAACCTTTTGAACAAACGACCGCTGCAAGGTGCCATGTCGCCCAGAGCAAACACAAGAGGATAGTATCATTGAATCAAAGGAAGCAGCTCGGCCCTACAGTGCTGCTCGGAGTTTTCATTGCCTGTTTTGGTTTTCTTTGGCCTCTTTCAAATGAAGCAAAGATCTAATGTAGACATGCCCATAGAATCACAGAAAACAGCTGTATCAATATACCTGCCACACTTGAGGTTTGACAGAAATGTATCCATAGGTTATAGAATAAATCAAGGTGGAAATTCCCACCGCTCACACTGTAGCTGAAATCATCTTGAACCTTGAACAAGCGAGTGGATTATCAGCTCATCTTTTTATTCTGTTTTGACCAATCCAATCTATTACTCAGCTTTTTGTTCAAAATGTTGCTTTAAAAAAAAATAAAAATAAAAATAAAATGAAACTACCCACATCCAAGTGTTGATAAAAAGAATGCTTGAAGAATAAAATGTTGTTTTGTTTCTTTTGATATAGGCCTATTGCATGATCAGACATTCATACAACAAAATGTTCTTGGGGCATGACATTTTTGTGAAAATTATAAAAAATGCTGGTGCTGGCTGGCAACTTTAAAAATAAATCAATAAAAACACTGGTGGGGGAAGCGTTAAAATACAGTTAAAGGTATATTTCAATTATACAATTAATACCTAAATAGGAACATAGTAGTATATTTAAGGTGCAAGAATATAAATAGTAGACTCTGATGTTAAAGGGTTAGTTCACCCAAAAATGAAAATTATGTCATTAATGACTCACCCTCATGTCGTTCCAAACCCGTAAGACCTCCGTTCATCTTCAGAACACAGTTTAAGATATTTTAGATTTAGTCTGAGAGCTTTCTGTCCCTCCATTGAAAATGTATGTACGGTATACTGTCCATGTCCAGAAAGGTAATAAAAACATCATCAAAGTAGTCCATGTGACATCAGAGGGTCAGTTAGAAGTTGTTGAAGCATCGAAAATACATTTTGGTCCAAAAATAATAAAAACTACGACTTTATTCAGCAATGTATTCTCTTCCGGGGCTGTTGTCAATCTGCGTTCACGACTCCGCTTCTTCTTCTTCTTCTTCTTCTTTTACAGCGGTTGGCATCCAGCTTATTGGTGCATTACCGCCCCCTTCTGCTCCGGAGTGTGGTTCACGACTCCGCAGTGACACTGCTGACGTAAGACGCTGCTGACGTGTTATCTGGTGCACCCGAGTTTCGTTTACAGTCTGAGGGAGACGCACGCTGTATTCAAGCTATTCTACATTGTTTGTATTTTGGTATTACTATATTTTTTAAAATGGTGCATAAGTGTGCATGTTGCGGATGTCCTAATCGCCAAAAACAACCACGGCGAAGTAAAAGTGCATTACCAACACCGACAGATGAAAGGATTCAATGGATCAATTCAATGGAATCAATTCAATGGAAAGGATTCCGGAAGAGAATACAATGCTGAATAAAGTCGTAGTTTTTGTTATTTTTGGACCAAAATATATTTTCGATGCTTCAACAAACTCTATCTGACCCACTGATGTCACATGGGCTACTTTGATGATGTTTTTATTACCTTTCTGGACATGGACAGTATACCATACATACATTTTCAATGGAGGGACAGAAAGCTCTCGGACTAAATCTAAAATATCTTAAACTGTGTTCCGAAGACGAACGGAGGTCTTACGGGTTTGGAACGACATGAGGGTGAGTCATTTATGACATAATTTTCATTTTTGGGTGAACTAACCCTTTAAGTTCACTTAAAAAAAAAAACGTATACAAGTATACTACTTACAGTATAAAAGTACTAAACTAGTTGTTTACTGAGAGTATACTTAAAAAGTTTTTAAAAAGTTTTTTTATTTTTACAATCTAAAAAATGTGCTACAAGTATTTAAAGGTGCAATGTGTAAAATTTGGGAGGTTCTATTGACAGAAATGCAATACATACATAACTATTTTTTCAGTGGTGTATAATGACTGTTATGTTTTTATTACCTTAGAATGAGCCATTTCTATCTCATACACCTATCTCTGTCAAGTCGCCATTATGCACCGGCATGTTTCTACAGCAGCCCTAAAAGGACAAACTCCTCTACAGAGCGTGTTTCATCACTATGTTGTTCTTCTTCTAAATCGTTCAGGTTTTTAAAGGCAGCTCATTGCCACTACGTTGAATACGCACAAAGTAGTATATAGTCATCTGGTTTATTAGAAGCAGAGACCGTTCTTTGTTAGAAGTAAGAAGAAACCTCCTTGCTTCAGACAGTCTAACATAGGCCTAGTTAAACGATTTGGTGTTTCCCGAAACCGTAGTTCAAACGAACATTCGCAAACTGCATCGCAGACTTGTGTTATTGGAACGACAGCTCTCAGCTGTGAAGCATTCTTGTTTTTATGACACGTGGATTTACTAAACCGTTATCTTGAGCAAAATAAGAAGGCTGACATTAACAATGTATATTTTATATTGAATACAAATGTAATTTACATATTTTGGTTTGTGAAGAGATTTTTTGAAGAGTGCGCATGTGCGTACGTGCTCTGGGGTGCGTTTCCCAAAAGCATCGTTAGCCATCGCAAGTTCCGTCGTTACTTATATAGTTCAACGATTTGGTGTTTCCCGAAACCATCGTTCAAACGAACATTCGCAAACTGCATCGCAAACTTGTGTGGTTGGAACGACAGCTCTCGAGCTGTGGTTAGAAGCATAGTTGTTTTTATGACATGTGAACTTAATAAATCGTTATCTTGAGCAAAATAAGCAAGCTGACATTAAGTACAATGTATATCTTTTATTTCGAATATACAAATGTGATTTATATATTTTAGTTTGTCAAGAGATTTAAAGCACCGTTTTTGGAGAGTGCGCATGTGCGTACGTGCTCTAGTACGTCAGAACAAGCTTTTGATTTAATCTGGAAATAAAGCAAAATAACTGAGGAAAATGAGAATTAGTCCTCTAATGCCATGCACGTAATTTATAGCAGAAATTCTAGCATTAATTCGATCTCAAACGGATTCATTTAAAGAAGTTATTACTCCACCACCTGCGTGACGTCATTCACCAACGTGGTTGAACGCCAGGTTTGCAATAATACGGTTTCGGGAAACAGTCGTGACTAGCTAGTTGATTTGTTCAACGATGCATCGTACTATGGTAGTTCAGCAGTGAGTTACATTGTTGTTCGGGAAACGCACCCCTGGTAGGTAAAAACAAGCGTATGATTGAATCTGGAAATAAAGCAAAATAACTGAGGGAAATCAGAATTAGTCCTCAGATTCCATGTCTGAAATTTTACAGCAAAAAAATCTAGCATTAATTCGATCTCAAACGGATTCATTTAAAGACATAATCACTCCACCAGTTGCGTGACATCATTCACCAACGTGGTTGAACGATGCATATGGTAGTGAAGCAGCGAGTAATGTCGTTGTATGGGAAATGCACCCCAGGATATCTATAAGTTCAACGAAAAACATAGTTGTAAACTCTTACTTAAGTTTACAATTGTTAACACTTAAAGTAGTCTATACTTAAAAGTATACATAAAAAGAGAGCAAATTTAGTTCCAAGTAGTATTGATATAATATGCTTACAAGTATTACATTGATATTAGTTTACTTACTACATAAAGTACATGTAAAAATAGCTATACTTGAACTTTACTTAGCTAAGTATACTTATAAGTATGAACTTGAAACTAAGGCTAATACTACAATTTATGTTTTCATTTAGGCCAAATATCCATTCAAAAAGCAAACGTTCGTACAAAGCCTTGACTTCAGATGGGTGTTCTCATCTGGAGAGGTGAGAGAGGAGGACCAGAGACAAGCGGGAACATCTGGACATCTGGCTCAGACACTCCAAGTCATCTGGCCCCCTTCCATTCTCTCTGATCCCGGAGCAGAGCACAGGCACTGCTCAGGTCACGTAAACCCAGCAGCCGCACGCCCACTCAACCACCCAGTGACACAGACGGCTCGTGAGCCAGCCTTCAGCCTGACGCGTTGGCTGCGTGTGGCTTCTGTCACATGACACCGAAGTCAAATAGCCTACAGCAGGTGTTTTAGACCAGGGGCAGGGCCACAAGAAAGTGCTTGGGCGTCTGTAGAAAACTTGAGAGAAAGTAAAACGATTGTACTAAATGCATTTTTAATTTCTGACAAAGTTTTTGACAAAGTGTTACTTAAAATTAATGTTTCATTTTGCTTTCTAAAGAATGGTCAATGACAATACAGTCAATAATGTCAATTTATTAATTAAATAAAAACCAAATATGCATTATATTTTGTGAAAAGTAAAATATATTTCAGACCCACTTTATAATACGTGTCTTTAAAGGGTTAGTTCACCTAAAAATTCTTTCATCATTTACTCACCCTTATGTCATTCCAAACCTGTAAGACGTTCGTTCGTTCTTCGAAAGTCGAACATCTAACAGGTGACTTGGAGTGTCTGAGCCAGATGTCCAGATGTTCCCGCTTGTCTGTGGTCCTCCTCTCTCACCTCTAAAGTTCAAGTATATTTTTAAGTATACTTTATGTAGTAAGTAAACTAATATCAGCAAATACTAGTACTCTATCAATACTTGGGACTAAACTGACTTACTTTTTAGTGTATAAAAGTATACTTTTAAGTATACTTTAAGTGTAACTGTAGTAAATTCTGATAGTTTACTAGTTAAATACTTGTACACTGCACATTTTTTAGTTTATGAAAGTACACTTTTGAAGTATACTCTCAGTAAACAAGACAAAAGCCTAATTAAATCTGTTCATCATATAAAGCGATTGTGTCTCTTAAGAAAATTTGGACTAAACTACTCGATTCACATGGATTAATTTTAGATCTCTTTATGAACTTTTTGAAGCGCCAAAGTGGTAGTCGCATAGCTGTAAATGGAGGGACAGAAATCTCTCAGATTTCACCAAAAAGATCTTCATTCGTGTTCCGAAGAAGAACGAAGGTCTTACAAGTTTGGAACGTCATGAGGGTGAGTAATTAATGACAGAATTTTCATTTTTGGGTGAAATAACCCTATAACTACTATGTACTAACATTAAAAATTAATCATTTGAAACAATGCACTTATATTGTACATAAGTTTCACATTGATTTCCTCCAGAATACGTCATTTTAATATGTGACAAGATTGGAGATCGATGTAAGTGGCAGTTGTTTATTCTTTCACCCCTCTTCCATTCTTAAAGGGATAGTTCACCAAAAAAATTAAAATTCTGTCATCAATTACTCGCCCTCATGTCGTTCCAAACCAATCAGACGGTCATCTACAAAATGAAAGAATTCACAAATGAAGAATTTTTAATGAAACCTGAAAAATTTCATTCAGTTTGATGGGTCAAAAAGACAAGGAAATCCATAGAAATTGAGCGATTTGCAATCTCTTTGAAGCATCAATGTTTTGGGGGAATTGACTTCATTTGAGGGACAGAAATTTCTCGTGTTTCATTAAAGATCTTCAGTTGCAATCAAGATAAAGTTGATGTCTTATGGGTTTAGAATGAGGATCAGCAAGTAATTACAGAATTTTCATTTTTGAGTGAAATAACCCTAGGGTTAGTTCACCCAAAAATGAAAATTCTGTCATTTATTACTTACCCTCATGTTGTTCCTCACCCGTAAGACCTTCGTTAATCTTCAGAACACAAATTAAGATATTTTAGTTGAAATCCGTTAGCTCCGTGAGGCCTTCATAGGGAGCAATGACACTTCCTCTCTCAATATCCATAAAGGTACTAAAAACATATTTAAATCGGTTCATGTGAGTACAGTGGTTCAATATTAATATTATAAAACGACGAGAATATTTTTGGAGCGCCAAAAAAAACTAAATAACGACTTATTTAGTGATGGCCGATTTCAAAACACTGCTTCAGGAAGCATCGGAGCACAGATGAATCAGTGTGTCGAATCTGCTGTTTGGAGCGTCAAAGTCACGTGATTTCAGCCGTTGGCAGTTTGACACGCGATCTGAATCATGATTCAATACGCTGATTCATTCAAATTTATGGATCTTGAGAGAGGAAGTGTCCATTGTCAAAAGTACCAACTTCAGTACTGAAATTTTGAAAATGTGACGCTTTGAGCACTGTTGAGTGGATTCGTAAACACCTCTGATTGGCCATTGTGTTCACGGCTCATCGGAAACGTCTGTGATTGGCTACAATGATCAACGCTGTAAAAACATTGTAAATAGTCATCAATGACGCTCTTCACCGAGGGTCTTGTTCATTGTGCAGTGCAAAAATAAAAGATTCCAGCAACGTGGGAGTCTGAACTTTCCACTTGTTTGCCCAATACTGCTCAACCGGTGTTTCTCGTTAAATAAATCAAAGTAGACCGTTGAAATGTGCTGCGAATAACAATGGCTGCTGGGATGCCATAAAAGCGTAGCATGAAGCAACATATGGTAAGCATGGCGAGAGATGGAGATGATTATTCCTGAAGGATCCGGGACGATGACAAACTGGCTGAGGTAGCGTCGACTTCAGCAGACACGCTAGGTTCTGGGTCAGTAAGTCTGTCTCCTGTCAAACCCCACCCAGAACCCTGTCCTCCCCATCCCCCAACTGCCCTACAGGGAGGTAAATATTTCTTGTTTCCCGGGGAAGTGAATATAGCCGCAGCTAAATCTGTTCAATCTCCGCCCGATTCCCAGGGCAGACTTTACAGTCCATGCACCGTGGGCCGAGCTACCCCACCAGGCCCATGACCTTCCTCGGGCCTCGCCCACAGTGACGGCAACACGCTGGCAGGAGGCTCCTTCATCATGCCCCAGTGTGCATGTACATGCATGCAAGTGTGTGTGTCTGTAGCTTCTCAACCTTTCCCAGCTACCCTCCTTATCCTTCCTGACTCTTAATGCCCTGAAAGACTCTGGGAAGGATTTTTCCCACCCTTTCAAGGAGTTCACCTTGCACTCAGTGTTTTGACACTGTCTTTTCTGAGCCATGCTGCAGAGCTTGTGTTGTAAGAGTTCTGAACACAAGCCAGTTCTAAACATCTGTCTTTACTTAAACGATGAAAACAAATAATGTGTCAGGGTTGTCGAATCTTACATAATTTAGTGACTTTTTACCACCCAATGTCTTCAAAGAACAACGGTGCTAAAGACAAAAAGCAGACGGCAAATGAAACTGTACTTGTATATATTTATAAAGAAACAAACTGATATGGGAGGATGTTTGTGCATGTTTGAGCACTCTCCTCCAAAGGCAGTGTGGGGAATTCTCAGACAGTGAGTATAGCTTCAATTAATTACGGGAAAAAACTGGATGGCTTAGTGTAGAGATCTTCGTATTAGTCAACTGTAAATGTGTGTGCGTAAAAGGAGAGAGAATCACAGACGTAAATGTGTTACAGCCGCTTTCCATCTCCACAGCTGTTTGTAAACTGCCCGCACACAACGCTAGAGAATTCTCTCTCACCAGATGGCGTTTGTATGTCCGATTTGAGAAAAAAAAAAAAAAAATTACACAATTATTTTTATTTATGACTGTAGTGTTTGCAGCAAGCAATAAGGACACAACCAGTTTGACCTAAAAAGGATACATGGTGCATTGCGCATCTGTGAATCCCTCAAAAAACTGTCAGTGATTCAATCTTCTGTCCTGGTTGAGGAATTATTAAGAGCTGCGGATTATTGCGGTCTGCGATACAAACGCACCAGCCTCTTCCCCTGGGCTTCATTGTGAAGGTCAGAGTTCATGGGCGGCCCTGTCTATGGCTGTGGTGTTTGGCTGGGGTTCCCGCTGACAGACAGGAAAGGCTGTGATTTAACATTCCACCTTTTTCCCAGATAACGCCACGGCCCTGGTGGGGCTCTTCTAGCCCAGTAGAGAACAATCGCAGGAAACTGCAAATGATGAAAACGTGTTCTCTTTAGAAGAAACTACAGGCATACCTATGAGAGAGCAAGGGACGAAGAGCAAAGACAGAGAAAGAGACCAGTATAGAAAAAGGGGTGAGTGCAGAAAATGATCTCTAAAAGAGAGGAAAAAGACATTCTCATTAGTGCTGAAGGGAGGTGCATCATGGGCCTCTGACAGCATGTGCTTAAATTGGTCTGTTCGCTCACCGGGATGAGGACTTCCTTCTCCGAAGAATCCATTTCCTGTGCTGCTGAACAGCAGAACATGAATGCAGTCCGTTTTTGGTTTTAAAAGCACTGGAATTAAGTTATTTGTTGAGAAAATTCATCTCAATTTCAAATGTGAGTTTTATTTAGTCATTTACTTAGTTAATTAGCTCATCGCTTTTCATGGTTATGAAATATTAATTATTATTTTTGTAAACATTAAATTACTGTGAAGCCTCTTTGGGCATTGTGTAAGACTCTTCTCTGTTCCAGAGATTGTTTGCAAGCAGAATGTGAAGCCAAATGTAGAATCTGTTCAGGGATTCTCCTACAGTAAATGGAGAAATATTCCTGGAAAGAAAGAAATTAGAAATGTCCATCAGGAACTGACTGGTCCTGCAGGGGTCTTTGAGCTGTCCTCATCCTTGAGCCAGATGTGGCCTGTCCGTGATCGTGGAATTTGGTCCATTGTTCTCTAGTGTTGGAATCCTATTCCTTTCCTGCGCTGGGTTTTCCAGATGTGCAGTTGGTTGGTACGATCCTGTGGCATCACAGTATGTTGTTCGTGATTGCTTTTCATTATGTTCGCTTAATGATTTTGTTATATATAGTAGAGACCGGGGCTGGTTGTCATAGTTTTTACTCCAGTCAATATTTCTCAGGGCAAGACTATTTTTGAAAGTCAGACCACAAAAAATATTTAACTTTTCCATCATTAATGACCATAAAAAGGCAACAATTAAGTCTAATATATGATAACATATATTAAGCATAAATAAATATATGTATAAATCAATATTTTATAGATTATAAAAGTCTATATAAAAGTCTTATAAAAGTGTGTGTATATATATATATATATATATATATATATATATATATATATATTGTTACGGTATGGTGGTGTAGAGATGAGGCAGATACGGATTTCCACAATAACATAGAACTTTAATCAAACAAAGGCAAGGAGAAACCAAACATACGCTTAACACAAACAGAGAACGGACCAGGAGTGAAGGGAGTGAGTGCAATATATGGGAGTGCAGACAATAGAGTCCAGGTGCAGGTGATGAGTGCTGATGAGGAGCTGACGAGGGAAGTGAGTGCAGGTGTGGAAACAGGAGGATCTTGGGATATGGAGTCCAGGGAAACAAGGGTTCTGTGACATTACCCCCCCTCCCGGTAGGCGCGTCCTCGCGCCGTAGATGAAACAACCGGGAGGGGGGCGGGCGCCCTGGAGACCTCAAGCTGGTGCAGGGGGAGGAGCAAACTGGAATGGAGGTCTCCAGGGCAGGTTCAAAAGCCATGGCGGGTCAGGGGCTGAAGGCAGCCATGGCGGGTCAGGGGCTGAAGGCAGCCATGGCGGGTCAGGGGCTGAAGGCAGCCATGGCGGGTCAGGGGCTGAAGGCAGCCATGGCGGGTCAGGGGCTGAAGGCAGCCATGGCGGGTCAGGGGCTGAAGGCAGCCATGGCGGGTCAGGGGCTGAAGGCAGCCATGGCGGGTCAGGTGCAGCGGGCAGCCATGGCGGGTCAGGTGCAGCGGGCAGACATGCAGCGGGCATACATGGCGGGTCAGGTGCAGCGGGCAGCCATGGCGGGTCAGGTGCAGCGGGCAGCCATGGCGGGTCAGGAGCCGAGGGCGGCCATTGCGGGTCAGGAGCCGAGGGCGGCCATTGCGGGTCAGGAGCCGAAGCCGAATTGTCGCCGAGCCCAGGCGGCGCTGAAGGACCGGCGGGAGATGGCGGAACCAGCGGCTCCACCGACCGAAGCGCAGCCGGGGCTCCAGAAGGCCGCAGTTGAACACAGACGACAGACAACAGAGTGAACACCAGGGGGAGTGAGGAAGCCAACTGGAAACGAGGGACGGAGGGACGGAGCGGAGACGGAGGAGTGCAGTCCAGAGGGGAGGGCAGGCTGACGAGGGACCAAGGTGTGAACGGGGGCAGGATGGAGACTTGTGAGGCTGGAGGACTGATGGGCAACGGTGGAGACGAGGGAGGTTGGAGCCAGGGTGTAGGTAATCGCCCAGAGGTCCGAGGTGGAGATCTGGGCGAGGGGGCTTGAGGTGGAGGTGACGTGTAGAGACAAATGGAAGGAGGCGGGAGAGGGAGGCAGGGAGGGAAAACAGTCTTTGGGTTGGAGGATACAAACACACAGTTCATAGTAGGAGCGGCTGGCTCGGCGGCGGCTGGAGCTGAGGGCTCGGCGGCGGCTGGAGCTGAGGGCTCGGCGGCGGCTGGAGCTGAGGGCTCGGCGGCGGCTGGAGCTGAGGGCTCGGAGGCGGAGACTGGCGCTGCTTGCTCGGCGGCGGAGACTGGCGCTGCTTGCTCGGCGGCGGAGACTGGCGCTGCTTGCTCGGCGGCGGAGACTGGCGCTGCTTGCTCGGCGGCGGAGACTGGCGCTGCTTGCTCGGAGGCGGAGACTGGCGCTGCTTGCTCGGCGGCGGAGACTGGCGCTGCTTGCTCGGCGGCGGAGACTGGCGCTGCTTGCTCGGCGGCGGAGACTGGCGCTGCTTGCTCGGCGGCGGAGACTGGCGCTGCTTGCTCGGCGGCGGAGACTGGCGCTGCTTGCTCGGCGGCGGAGACTGGCGCTGCTTGCTCGGCGGAGACTGGAGCGGCTTGCTCGGCGGAGACTGGAGCGGCTTGCTCGGCGGAGACTGGAGCGGCCTGCTCGGCGGAGACTGGAGCGGTTTGCTCGGCGGAGACTGGAGCGCTTGGCTCGGCGGAGACTGGAGAACTTGGCTCGGCGGAGACTGGAGAACTTGGCTCGGCGGAGACTGGAGAACTTGGCTCGGCGGAGACTGGAGAACTTGGCTCGGCGGAGACTGGAGAACTTGGCTCTGTCCAAAAGTCTATAAGCCAGGCCACCTCACTTGGTGGCTCGCACAGGGGTGGAGCTGCAGGCTCGGAAAGGGCTGGAGCGGGCTCGTTCATCCCCTCAAATACAATTAAAATCCCCACAGGCACTGGAGCTGGCTCTGTGGGGACTGGAGCGGGCTCTGGAGAGACTGGAGCGGGCTCTGGAGAGACTGGAGCGGGCTCTGGAGAGACTGGAGCGGGCTCTGGAGAGACTGGAGCGGGCTCTGGAGAGACTGGAGCGGGCTCTGGAGAGACTGGAGCGGGCTCTGGAGAGACTGGAGCGGGCTCTGGAGAGACTGGAGCGGGCTCTGGAGATACTGGAGCGGCTTGCTTCCTCCTCCTCCGCTTACGGGACCCAGTTGAGGATTGTGGGTTCCGTGTGGGGCAGGCAGGGAGTTCGCTGGAGGGGTATGCGGAGGAAGCCGGAGGTTGACTGACTGGCCCGGCCAACCGTGTCTCTGGATGGACTAGAGACAGACACCCATCCTGAACCCAATCAACGATAAATTTGGAATCATTTAACCACAAAATGGAATTTATGGTTTCGCTTAAGGAGAAACGATAATCGGGTTCACTAAAACGGATGGTGTCATCATCTAGTCCATCCAGAAACAGGGAGATCAAAACTGCTTCAGGCCAGTCAGACACATAAGCGAGCTCAACGAACTCCTCCACATACCTCTCCAGCGAACGACCAACCTGCAGGAGCCCGATGAGGCGATCGCCGGCCGACAGATGGATGAGAGGCATAGGAGGAGCACGAGCCAGGAAGCCAGGGAAAGTCTCCATCTTTTTTTTTTTTTTTTGTGGAAAATCCGGTCGTCTTTGGTCCGTTCTTCTGTTACGGTATGGTGGTGTAGAGATGAGGCAGATACGGATTTCCACAATAACATAGAACTTTAATCAAACAAAGGCAAGGAGAAACCAAACATACGCTTAACACAAACAGAGAACGGACCAGGAGTGAAGGGAGTGAGTGCAATATATGGGAGTGCAGACAATAGAGTCCAGGTGCAGGTGATGAGTGCTGATGAGGAGCTGACGAGGGAAGTGAGTGCAGGTGTGGAAACAGGAGGATCTTGGGATATGGAGTCCAGGGAAACAAGGGTTCTGTGACATATATATATATATATATATATATATATATATATATATATATATATATATATTTATATAGAGATTTGTCCATCCATGATGCGAATCTCCCATTCCAGCACATCCCTGCTCATCCCTGCTCTTTTGGATTGAGATCTGGTGACTTTGGAGGCCATTTGAGTATAGTGAACTCACTGTCAGTTCAAGAAACCAGTTTGAGACATGGTGCGTTATGCTGTTGGAAGTATCCATCAGAGGATGTGTACACTGGGATGGACATGGTCAACAACAATACTCAGGTAGGCTGTTGCATTTAAATGATGCTCAGTTGGTACTAAGGGGCCCAAAGTGTGCCAAGAAAATATTCTCCACACCATTACACCACCAACAAAAATCACTTCAACAAACTCAAACCCGAAGACTCGGAGGTGAACTAATCATTTCAGTTTTGGGTACAGAATGCATAGCCTTATCAGTCTTGTAGGGCTTTTACAGGATGAACGAACAATTCGAACTCGAAGACTCAAGAGGTGAACAAATCAGTTCTGTTTCCAGTACAGACTGCATAGCTTCATCTTATGGGAATGTGGCATGACAAAAGAATGAACGACTCAGACTGTAGTAGCCAATAAAGATTGCTTTGTATTTACATGTTCTTCAGACACCGATTCAGGGGGGGGGTGTTCCCATAGCATCAACTGACAATGCAGCGTCTTGTTCCCCTTCTCAGGGAACCGGGGTTACACGCGTAACCTAAATGATTTTCATCTGCAGAACTGACATTTTCTCTTTTTTGAACCATTCTCCATAAACCCTAGACATGGTTGTGCATAAATATCCCAGTAGATGAGAAGTTTCTGAAATATTCAGACCAGCCCATCTGGCAACAACAACCATGCCACGTTCAAAGTCACTTAAATCACCTTTCTTCTCGTTTCTGATGCTCAGTTTGAACTTTAGCAGATCATCTTGACAATAGGTTTGTTCGACTTGAAGTGCCACTGCACAGACTGATCGGCATATGACATCAAAGTATCGTGAGAGCGATTAGAGAACAGACTTCACAAAATAAAAGGGTGATTCAAATAAATATTAGTTCAGTGCTGTGCACACGTATGTAGTTAGGTTATTTTGAGTTTTTAATTGTATCTTTTTTCATTGAAATGTGTCACTTTGGTTTTCAGTAGCATTGCATGGATTTTTATATTAAAGGTGCAAAAGTTCTAATATGATTTATATTTTTTTCATTTTTTACATCACAAAAACCAGCTGTTTTTCAAGGGGTGTGTAGACTCTTTATATTCTCTCTCTATATATCCTTTAATCAATTGTATAAACAATTGTTTTGGCCAACAAAAATATTACATTTAATAAATAAATTCTATAAAATTAAAACTTTGAAAAACATTTGTTTTTCACAGAGGTTTTCACAGAGGTTTTCAACTATACATTCATTTGTGTTATTTGAACTTTTCACTTATTGATATAAAGCCCAATAAATTTCCAGAGTGAGCCACTGAGTGAGCCATGTTCAAGGTTCATGGGAAATGCTTAGTGCTTCAGTGCACGGACCACAAATTAAATAATTAATGCTGAGAATCTAGCAGGAAACTTGAACACTTTTAAATCCTCTTAACTGAACAATGAGGTGGGTGCTTAGTAATCAGTGTTCTTTGAAAACAGAGCAGACTGCCAGTAAGCACACACAATCAGAGGAAGATCGCCTGTCCAACTTTTTTGGCTTAACTTACCTGTCTGTAGTTTATTTTTGTTGTGCTTCAGATATCACCTTCACCCTTACAATTACTCAATCAAACATAAAAATAGAGTAATATGATAATATTTCAGAATGTGTCACTGTTATAGCTTTTATGAATTTAGAGCTTAAGCAGTATGATCCTGTTACCTACCCTATAGTGAAAAAAAATACTAAAATGTATTTGAAATACATTTATTTTCTTCCAAGTACATTTATATATTTATGTGCTAAATAAAAATACCTTGCAATTGTACTTTTGGTATACTAAACTGGTATACTTAAAGTATGCTAAATTGAAACAACTAATTTTGTACTTAAAACACTTAATTGTGCAGAAGTAGTGCTGAGAACTAAAATAACTAAAGATATACTGAAGTATATTTGATTGTGTTAAAGTGGAACTATTGCAGGTATACTTTAGGTACACTTTAAATATTGTGCATTTTAAGACTAATATTATACAAAGATCATACAATCCTTATTAATAGTAATATTAAAACACTTTTAGGCATAATATTATGAAATGTGCATTGTGCAGTAAAGAAATACTCCAAATAAAGATTAAGTATAATTTTATATCAGTAAGTCTTGAGTGATATGTCAGTAAATATATTAATGTATTTGAAGTATACTTAGTATGAAATAAGTGTATTTTAAATAGATTTTGGTATAGTTTTTTTTACTAGGGCAGACTAGCAGTAATTTACTCAAACCTATGTTAGCTCACAGTGTTGGTCATAAAACAATTGAGTATTTGAAAAATTACAGTTAAACTAAAACTAAAAAAAAAAAACATCTCACATATTAAAATTAATGGAAATGGGGAACCTATGGGACTGTGCTGGATTGTAATGACGATGATTGTGGTTTCAACAAGAGATTTTCTAGTATTTGGATCACGATGTTTGGAAGGCTCTCACAATGAGAATATTGCAATAAAGCAATAAATCACTTTCACAAGCTCTTGGTAAACAAATACGGTAAACACAAAAAATATTTCAGCCACCAGCCAAACATTATGAGCTGTTCATTGCTTTTTTACCTCTCTACACTTTTCTTAATTCTTACAGCCAATTCACAAATTCTTTTAGATGATCAAAATCACTTTGTCTTCTTTTGGGTGATAAGACTATGACTGTTGGCCCAGTGAAACCAGAGTATTCTCGGAGAGTTAGAGACGTCTGTGAATGTGGGATGGGTGCAGAAGTTCATGCAGTACAATTATAGAAAACGGAAGTGATGCAGTCCTCTGCCAAAAGAGCTGATTAAAGAATGGAAAAGAACAGGTTCTTTGTCCTGATAGTGAATAGATTACAAACAGCTCATTTATTTCTAATTTTATTTGGATTATGACATTATAATTTTGCTCATCAAGCAAGAGAGAGAGTCCAATAATCCAATTTTAAAATCAAGGTGCACTAGAACTAACTACTAAAGAAAAAAATGTAGACAATGTTTGAAACAAAGGCTGTTCCAGATGTTAAGGTGTGGTCACATTAACAAAATTTTGATGAAATTTTATGGGCAAAAAATATTGTCTATTGTCAGCAGTTTAGTGCTTTATGAAGCACAGTTCACACCAAAGTCACTTTCCAACTAAACAGCTTTCTGTTGTTCAACACAGCAAATTCAAATTAAAAAACTTGAACCTGTTGCAAAATCTGCATGGGGAAATCTTTTGCCTTCACGCAAAATTCCAGATTGTGAAGACAAGCTTCTGATGCAAATGTATTTACAATGCCACCATATAAGGACTTTGTGACAGAATTCTTCAGTGCACTAACAGGTTCTAAAAGGCCTTGAAGGAGGTCAAAGACAGCCTGTACTTTCGCTTCAATGGCCGAGGCTGAGTCCACTGGAGTCCCGAGATCGAACAGCCAGTAGCAGCATTGGTGGTATCGCCTGATGAAGCACTAAGAGACAATATACGCTGCCTAAGTGTACAATGTGGACACACTGAAACATTATTGATAAAGGCATATGAGTAAGTAGCTTATATAACTTGAGCAGAGAATACAATCTGCCAACTGCTTCTTGCCTGTACATTAGGGCCATCAAATGTGGACCCTTCTGTGCCTCATTTCCCACAGCTGCTCTTGGCTGTGAGTCATGTGGATTATGAGTTAGGGACACTATCAGTGACCCTCCTAACAGCCTAGTGTCAGGTATGGTTTGCTCAGGCAAGGTTACCTGAAGATTGTAAAAAAAAACCCTGAGGGAACTACCAATTGTACCAGGACATCTTTTTGGGGCCAATATCTCTGTATTAGAGAAAAGATGCCACACAACAGCTAACTCAGACCCCACAGGGACCTTCTTATAGGATGCTACCAGCTCAACAGCGATACCTGATTTCAGAGCAGCGATTGCGTCACCACGTCTTCTCAACTTCAGACACAACAGTGACAGAGGAACTGAAGTGGCCCAGGTTCATCAGCTATTTCTTGTCAACCTCAGGGTGGGCCACGTCAACCCCCCGGAGGGACTAAGGCAAAGGCCATAAACCCCGAAAATCTTGGGCCGGCGCTTGGTTGTTTCTTTGGGTTCTTTGGGTTCAAAACAACATGCTCTACAAAACACCAGAATTTTGATGGAGCATATTCAGAGACTGGGCCTCACTGTGAAAGACACAAAGAGCCATTTGGTTCCAGTACAGTCCATAACCTTCATTGGAATAACGCTTGATTCTCTCACAATATCTGCCACATTTCCACAATAGGACAGACACTCTGCTGAAAAATCCAGCTAATACCAGCCTAAGCTGGTCAGTCTGGTTTTAGCTGGTCTCCCAGCCTGTTCATAGCTGGTTTTAGAGGGGTCTTGGTTAGCTAGGAGACTGGGAGGCTGAGAGACCAGCTTAAACCAGCTGAACACCAGCTAAGCCAGGCTGGGAGACCAGCTAAAACCAGCTACTTCCAGCTTAAACCAGCTAAGACCAGCCAACCAGCATAGGCTGGTTTTAGCTGGATTTTTCAGCAGGGTATTCGTCAATTACTGAATCTCTTTCGACTGGGGACAAACATGCCTTGGTGTCCTTCTGCAACTAATGGGGATGTTAGCAGCTGCCACATCAGTGATTCCCTTGGGTTTGCTTCACCTCAGACCTCTCCAGAGGTGGAGCTACAGCTTAAGGCTAAACCCAATGAGATATCATCATCACCTGATTGTTGTTTCTCTTGCTTGTGTCTGTGCACTAAAACCCTGGAAACGGTTAACGTTTTGAAGGCCGGAGTGCCACTGGGGGTTGTACCATCTTGTCAGGAAGTGATCACAACTGATGCTTCGTTAACAGGATGGGGGGCAACATGGAACCAGAGGGGAATTGGCGGCCATTGGTCGACCAGGGAGTCCTTGGAACATATCAATGTTCTGGAATTGAGGGCAGTGTACCTTGTGCTACAACACTTCTTACCAGCTTTGAGAGACTGTCATGTGCTTGTCCAGTCTGACAACACATTGACTGTATTACATTTGAATCATCAGGGTGGCTCCAGGTCTCTCGCATCTTTACAGCTGAGATGGTCTCTGTACTGACTGGCTTCAATAAGAGTGGTTCATCTCCCAGGAGCGGATCAAGTGGCTGAGAGATCTCTGTCCAGAGATCTGCTATTTCCGGAGGAATGGAGGCTTCACCTGGATATAGTGCAGCTGAGGGCAGTGATTTGGCAAGGCAGAGGTGGATCTGTTTGTGTCAGACCTGATCACTTATTGCTGCTGATTTGAAAGGACCGAGATATTGGTAATGCCAGGGCTGCTTCAACAGACCAGCTTTATGCTGCTTGTTGGAGGATTTTTTCTTCTTGGTGTGAGGATCAAGGAATTGATCCAGTTCACTGTACAGTGTTGAAAGTACTGAGTTTCCTACAACATCTATTAAAATTCAACAACGCGCCTTCTCCCTTAAAAGCGTATGTTGTGTGTGCCATATCTGCTAATCATGCTTCTTTGGAATCTCGTCTTCTTTGGGATCTCATAACTTTGTTGGTAGTTTTCTGAAGGGAGCAAGGCATTGAAAGCCTGTTCGTTGAACACCTTTTCCTCTGTGGGACATACTGCTTGTTCTCGAATGCACCACCATTTCAACCAATGGGTGTCTTTGTGGTTGTCCTTGAAAATGGAGTTTCTTCTGGGTGTTGCTTCTGCTTAAAGTGTCTAATGAGCTTCATGCCCCGTCAGTTAGTGAGTTATGCTCATGCTGGTTACTGTAGTATTCAGGGGTCATTCTCTGACCTAATCCTACCTTTCTTCCCAAGGTCTTATTACCACAATTTGTGAATCAGTCTATTAATCTGGGTGCCTTTCAACTCCCCTCTTCCTACTCTAATATTGATGGGAGGCTAATCTTCTCTGCCGTTTACATGCCTCAGAGTTCTACCGCTTCTTTTAGACTGACAGATCAATTATTTGTCTGCTATGGTGATGTGCTTAAATGTGCACTTTTGTCCAAACAAAGACTGTCACGCTGGATTGTAGAGAAGATAAAACTAGCATGTAATCTCACCAACCCTTACCAGAAGGTGTTACTTGCCATTCTATTAGGGCCATCTCTTTGTCTTGGGCTGCAGATGTCTGCGCTTTGGCTTCCTTTTCGCAGTGTTATGCACAGCTGATGTTCTTCAGATTTGTGGTGGAAGGAGACTGGTTTTTGAGTGTGGATTTAAAGGACGCTTATTTTCATGTTCCCATTGCTCCCCTCCACAGGAAGTTTCTCAGATTCAGCTTTCAGGATCAAACCTTTCAGTTCAAAGTCCTACCATTCGGTCTATCTCTGTCTCAAAACAACATGCTACACAAAACACCAGAATTTTGCTGGAGCATATTCAGAGACTGTCACTGTAAAAGACACAAAGTGCCATTTGGTTCCAGTACAGTCCATAACCTTCATTCTAATAATTCTCTCACAATGTCTGCCACATTGCCACAATAGGACAGACAGTGCTCATCAATTACTGAATCTCTTTCGACTGGGGACAAACATGCTGTATGATGTCCTTCTGCAACTAATGGGGATGTTAGCAGCTGTAACCCCCTCCACTTAAAAATATTTTGGTGGGTCTTGAGATACATTACAAGCTGCTTGTTTAGGTGGGTTCTGAAATGCAAATGTTTGGGAACCCCAATCTAAAGCAACTAAAAGGCCAATTCATACTGCACCGACAGGTGCAGACCAACGGCGATAGTCACCAGGTTATGGCACGTCACTTCTCAGACATTCTAATTCCAATTCAGAATATTCAATAGACAAAAACAAGATCTGTAGTCTCCGTATGTAGTCTGCGAGACCATCTTGAACCAGTTTAGGCTAGTTTAAGGGGGTTTTCAGCATGGCAAACAAAGGAAAGCTGTTTCCATTGTGATTTTAAAGAAGATCTTTTATCTTTGCCCACAACGATGCATTTAAAATGAGTCATTCACATGTAAAAACATATTTTTAAATATTCTTTTGATTGGAAATTGCTTGAGGCCCATTGCCTGCACTTGCTGCAGCTCCTTATGTGTGTAATTCCTCTGCTGACAGAAGAGCTGATGACAAGGGAAGGCCCTTCCCCCTGGGCCCCTACACCACATATGGAGCCAATGCAAACAATCACAGAACATCAATCTCTGCAAACTTTGATAACTGCAGATTTTACAGAATAACACACACACATTTAGAGAGAAAGTGAGTGAGAAGCGAGACCCCATACTGTGTGGCAGCACCAAATCCGAGGCTTCTTCCTGTGCTGTTCCCCGAGGCAGAGACACATGTCAGCTGCACACTGTTTACTTCAGCAACTTTTTTTCCACAGTATGTGTGCATGCTTGTATGTGTGTATTAGTGAGGAAGTTACACATCCTGTTGGATCAGTCACATATCCCTTTGTGTAGTGACCTCCAACTGTATCTTTAGTAATCTGCTGCCTTTAACAGAACACATTTAAAAACAGTATTCCAGTGGGAAATGCGCTAACAGCTATAATATAAAGGATATACTTAAATAATATCTCAGATATGTGTTCATTATGACTAACAAGCAGCATTTCATAATCCGCTTATGTAAATAAATATGATTATTTATATAGGAAGTTGGAGAATAAACAGGGAACAGATCTGACTGAAATAAACAGGAAATAATCTCTCTAAATCTAGGCTAAAGGCTAAATCTCTCCAGTTATAGTAACTAACTATAGCAACAAGTGGACATTCATGCAGGATACCTAACATCTTTCAAATCATTCCAAGATGTTTAAAACCTGAATTTGCTCTTTAAGCACTTATACTTTCATCAGAATACACCTACACTGGCACAATGTTTTCAACATTCTTTTCAAAACAGTGAACAAAGAAGTCAGTTTTTACAGATTGGAGCTAAATCTGAAATGTCCCAGGAGCCATTATGACCAAATAATATCATATCAATTTTACTGTAAAACATTAGATTCAAACAAACAGTCTTGAAGTAACTGGACCTTTTTAATGTCTGAAAAGAAAGGAAAGCCCTACTGAAGCCTTATAATTATTCCGGTAACACGTTACAACAAGATTTCAACATAAACAAACAATTAACAATACTTTCCCAGATAACAAAAATATGTTCTAAGAACGTTTGAACATTTGAAACCACCAGTTTTTTAAATGTTTAAAAAATATTTTTTCTTGGTTACACGAACATTAAAGGGTTAGTTCACCCAAAAATGAAAATTTTGTAATTTATTACTTACCCTCATGCCGTTCCACACCCGTAAGGCCTTCGTTAATCTTCGGAACACAAATTAAGATATTTTAGTTGAAATCCGATGGCTCCGTGAGGCCTTCATAGGGAGCAGTGACACTTTCTCTCTCAAGATCCATAAAGGTACTAAAAACAAATTTAAATCAGTTCATGTGAGTTCAGTGGTTCAATATTAATATTATAAAGGGACGAGAATATTTTTGGTGCACCAAAAAAACAAAATAACGACTTATATAGTGATGGCCGATTTCAAAACACTGCTTCAGGAAGCTTTGGAGCACAAATGAATCAGCGTATCGAATCTGCTGTTCAGAGTGCAAAAGTCACATGATTTCAGCCGTTGGCAGTTTGACACGCGATCTGAATCATGATTCGATACACTGATTCATTTGTGCTCTGATGCTTCATGAAGCAGTGTTTTGAAATTGGCCATCACTAAATAAGTCATTATTTAATTTTTTTGGCGCTCCAAAAATATTCTCGTCGCTTTATAATATTAATATTGAGCCACTGTACTCACATGAACCGATTTAAATATGTTTTTAGAGGAAGTGTCATTGCTCCCTACGGAGGCCTCACGGAGCCATCGGATTTCAACTAAAATATCTTAATTTGTGTTCCGACGATGAACGAAGGTCTTACGGGTGTGTTGAACGGCATGAGGGTGAGTAATAAATGACAGAATTTTCATTTTGGGGTGAAATAACCCTTTAAGGAAACATCCTATTTGATCATTGTTCAAACATTATGGGAATGTTACTTTCAAATCTGAACATTCTAAAACAATTCTTAAAAAATGTTAGACAAACATCCAACTAAAACATATCAGGAAAAAAAATGCTCCATGTTTTTGTACTAACATTAACTAACTTTAATGAATGGGACCTTATTTCTATACCCAAAGTACAATCATGCAAACATGCATAAGACACAGATGTAGAAATGCATTTATACCTCAGGATAGGAAGGTTTATTTATCCAGCATGTGCACATAAAATGTTTTAAGAAACACAACAGTGAAAACAGTGCCAAACGCATCTGTATGTTCCAGACATAGAGACACATAGAGACCTCGTCTGTTTGTAGATCTGCAGATCTCCAAAAACTGTAAACCCACATGTGCTAATGTAACTTGCCCTTGAACAACAAGACTCACCTACACCAAGATTCATATGAACTACAGATAAATTAGCTTAAGAAAGACATTCAGATTAATCAAAAGTGAATAAGATAACCCTGCTGAAAGGACATGTCAGGCCAGCAAGAATTTACAAGCTAGTCCAGACTGTTTTATCCTAAGATCTGCTAGTCGTTTAGCAGGAAAACGTATGTTTACAGTGACTCTAGATTTTGATGACAGTAACTCTATTATGTTTTGGTTTCTTTAATCAAATATTATATATATATATATATATATATACACATATACAAACTCAGTACTCCTAAGAGACAACAAAACATTTTGCATACATAGAATATATTGTCAATATTGCCCTGTATGTGGATTAAATTTCACATAAAATTAATCTCATAACTGATAACAAGGTGAAGTTCGGGATGAACAAAAAGAGCAGGACGAGCTCATCAGTATCTTCTGGAATCACATCCTAGTGATTTTGGGTCTTCCGTTGTTTATTCCTTTCTTTTACTACAGATTTTTTGAGCTAGAATAATCCATAGATCCATAGATGTGACAACCATCATCCAATGCATCAGGGTGGCTCAACCTTCACTTAAACGCAGTGCCATGAAGAAAAAAGCTTCATTAAGTTATGTTCTTCAGTCCACCTCCATTTCAATCAAAGAAATCAGAAAGACTGACCATGTGTGATGTTCTCCATAGTGTTTCACTGGATCACTGTGGAAAATGTTCACGTGACTTTAATATTCCAAATAAAATACAGTATTTTCTCTAGTTCCCATCCATAAACTGGAGATCACTGAAGCCTGAAGGGAAAATGAAAGGCTTCCTGGGGTCTACAGTCCAAAGTGTCCAGATGTATGTCCTGTAGGCACACATCTCAGTCAGTGGTGCTCTCCATGAGGCTGTTCTCCCAGAATCAAAGAGTTTCTCACATGTACAGGTTGTCTGATCGGAGAATGGTGTTCTCCAGATTGTGAAAACTCTTGCCGTTTAGAGTCTCCATGTGGCTGTCGATGCTGTAACATCGATGGACTTCTGTCATGGAGGAGGCCGTGTAGGATGCGGAACGCAGGGCATCCTGGTTCGTAAATGTGCTGCCAAACTGGATGCGGTACTGGTTCCAGTGCCTTCGCAACACACCTTGCACCTAAACAAACAAAAGAGAGGCAGATATTAAGTATAATGACAAATACAAATATGTTTTGAGTTAAATCAAAGAAAAACGTTGCATTGAGTTTGTAAAAAATGCTTACCTCGCTATTGAAAAAGCAAAATATAGTGGCAACCAAAAGGCCCTGTGGGGGGAAAAAAACAACAACTTATTTTATAAGCCTCGAAGTTACAGTTTTTTTTAGCGTAAACCAATGTGTATGAGTGCCATTTAAATATAAAATGAATAGAATAATTATAAAATGTATTAATTAAATAAAATGGTAAATAAATAAATAACTTTTTACATATAAACAAATACATTTAGATAGATTAATTCATGTTTTAAAATGTAGTAATGAACCAAGTTATACACATTTTTAAATGTAACATTTAAAATACTTTCAAATGTATAAATGGACATTTTTTTAAAGCATTTACAAACTGCATTTCTTTATACTTTAACCAATACATATTTTAATCCAATTGCCAAGCAACTTAAAAAATGTCAATAAAGTAGATTTGAGCACTTAAAAATTTGGGTAACACTTTATTTTACACATCTTACATGTACTTACTATAGTAATAAAAACATTAAATTATGCATCATTACAAGCAACTAACCCTAAACCAAACCCTAATCATAACCCTCATTATAAAGCAATTACATGTTGTTAATTAATATTATTCAATACCTTTTACAGTTAACAAGTTCACCTCAAAATAAAGTGTAACCAAAATTTGTTAATATTCTTTTGTTACATTTAACTAACATTTTAAAACATGAAGTTTCAAATGTCTATTTATTTGTCAGTTTGAAAAGTGATTTATTTTTCTGTAACATTTAACTACATTTAAAAAAAAAAAAAATTAAATACATTTTAAATATGTCTATTATATGTCAGTTTGAGAACGTATTCATTTATTTGCATTTTTATATTAAATTGATAAATTGATATTTGATTCCTTGCCTGTTGTCAACAACACCTACCTGGTAATGCATGAGTATGTTCATTATGTGCATAAATATCTCGGAGGCAAGCCGTCCATCTGGTTTGTAGGGCAGCAGTATATACTGAATGCCCAGCAGAGGTACCAGGATTAAGGTGGCCCTGACGGCCCTCATGTACAGACTGGATTCAGCCTGGTGGGTCACCTTCAGCTTTGTGATCAACACTCTCACAATGTTTAAAAGGAAGAAGAGGTTAACCTAAGGACAACAAGCAGAGAAAAGAGCAACTATGAAGAGAGAGAGAAAAAGAAATGCATTGCAGTACCTCAAAACCAAAACTCTCTAAAGACACAGTACACATAAAGCTACTTCTTAATTCATACCTTTCTGTATTTTACATTTTACAAAACTTTAATTTATTTCCGTGTTTAAATTAAAAAAGCCACACTGTACATTCTAGCGTGGATTCAAGGCTGAATGCTAAAGTTTGGATTATGTTATAGTCTTTAATAATACCTGTAAATTGTCATATAAACAGCCAAAGATATAACCATATACACCGATCAGGTATAACATTATGAGCACTGACAGGTGAAGTGAATAACTCTGATTATCTCTTCATCATGGCACCTGTTAGTGGGTGGATATATTAGGCAGCAAGTGAACATTTTATTCTCAAAGTTGATGTGTTAGAAGCAGGAAAAATGGGCAAGCGTAAGGATTTGAGCGAGTTTGACAAGGGCCAAATTGTGATGGCTAGACGACTGGGTCAGAGCATCTCCAAAACTGCAGCTCTTGTGGGGTGTTCCCGGTCTGCAGTGGTCAGTATCTATCAAAAGTGCTCCAAGGAAGGAACAGTGGTGAACCGGCGACAGGGTCATGGGCGGCCAAGGCTCATTGATGCACGTGGGGAGCGAAGGCTGGCCCGTGTGGTTCGATCCAACAGACGAGCTACTGTAGCTCAAATTGCTCAAGAAGTTAATGCTGGTTTTGATAGAAAGGTGTCAGAATACACAGTGCATCGCAGTTTGTTGCGTATGGAGCTGCATAGCTGCAGACCAGTCAGGGTGCCCATGCTGACCCCTGTCCACCGCCGAAAGAGCCAACAGTGGACACGTGAGCATCAGAACTGGACCACGGAGCAATGGAAGAAGGTGGCCTGGTCTGATGAATCACGTTTTCTTTGACATCACATGGATGGCCGGGTGCGTGTGTGTCACTTACCTGGGGGACACATGGCACCAGGATGCACTATGGGAAGAAGGCAAGCCGGCGGAGGCATTGTGATGCTGTGAGCAATGATCTGCTGGGAAACCTTGGGCCCTGCCATCCATGTGGATGTTACTTTGACACATACCACCTATCTAAGCATTGTTGCAGACCATTCATGGAAACGGTATTCCCAGGTGGCTGTGGCCTCTTTCAGCAGGATGCCACAAAGCAAAAATGGTTCAGGAATGGTTTGAGGAGCACAACAACGAGTTTAAGGTGTTGAGATGGCCTCCAAATTCCCCAGATCTCAATTCAATCGAGCATCTGTGGGATGTGCTGAACAAACAAGTCCGATCCATGGAGGCTCCACCTCGCAACTTACAGGGCTTAAAGGATCTGCTGCTAACATCTTGGTATCAGATACCACAGCACACCTTCAGGGGTCTAGAGGAGTCCATGCATGACAGGTCAGGGCTGTTTTGGCAGCAAAAGGGGACCAACACAATATTAGGAAGGTGGTCATAATGTTATGCCTGATCGGTGTATATTTAAGATTGGTGGTGAACCAAATAGTTTGAAAATCGGTCATTGACCCAGTCTATATTCATCATCAACCCCCATTCTGAATGCCTAAATGGCCCTGTAAACAGCAATAATTGTTATAATGACACAAAATCAGCTTTAAACTTGCAGTTCCAGCATTGCAGAAGTCAGTCCAAGATTCATTCATTTATCCATTACAAGCTTTTAATGGGCAGCATAATCAGATATCAGATATGACTCCAACACAAACAACAAAGAGAACACGGCACTTTGATTAAAAGGGTTGATTGCCAGCACTTAAGTTGATGTTTTGAAACAAGTTCATGCAGATACACATACAATGCCATGGGTGTGTAGAAGATAAACGAGAGAGATAAAGTGAGATGAAACGAAATGGAGAGAGAATGTAAGATTAAAAAGAATACAGACTTACCAACAGGGCTGCACAGATGGGCCCATGAATAATATAGAGCAGAGAAGTGTTCGAGCTTATCCAACAGCTGTGGAAAAAAGTGTGAGAAAAGTTCAGATTTACGGAAAGCAGAACCAATAAAAGCATGAATTCTTCATTAAATGTTCAGTGACATCATTGCCATGATTTCACAAGATGTTCTACAGACCCTCGGTACTCGGTAGTTCGGCGGTACTACAATACTTTGACTGTGTTTACTGCACAGCTATTCAATGAATCTACACCATAAGAAATTAGATTTTAGCAGAGTTGTAAATGTGCAGTCGGGATTTATTGTGAATGGAACAAAAGAGTTGTCAAAAAAGTAAGAAATCTGTAAAAAAAAAAGTTGGAAGAATTAAGCTATTTTAATGTTGAATGAAAGAGCACCAAGGCTAAGTGAAACATTACTTCAGAAATCTTTCTAATATGCTGATTAGAGCATTATTTATTTAAAATATTACTTTTTGGAACATTATAACTGTCTTTATTGTAACTTTTGATTAATTTAATGCATCCTTACTGAATAAAAATTTGCACCTTGGAATTATAAGGTTCTATCTGACAAAACAGAGTTATTCTTATTCTGTGACAACTTTACATTTTCTGATGTTTTTATGTTGTGTACAATTTGGGACTTTTTATTGAGAATACAAAAAAGTTCTATCAACAAAGTTGAATGAAATGCAAAAAATTTGAAGCTCAATATCTCAAAACTGCTCAGAAAGCAGTTCTCAAAACAATATGGTTAAAAGGTATAATAGTAATAAAAAAAAGTACTGTTGCTCAGTATATAACAATGGGGCTCATCAACTGTTTGGTTACCGACATTCTTCAAAATATCTTCTTTCATGTTCAGCAGGAAAAAGTAATTCATACAGGTTTGGAACAACATGAGGGTGAGTAAATGATGACAGAATTTTGTGTCTTTATTGGAATCACTATGGAACCAGAATCATTAAGCAGGATCAAATTGTTAAATTTCTTACAAATTCTTTTGGATTTCACTCACTTGTCATTGTAGTAATAACTTCGGGATATTGCATGTATAAATGCAGGTATTAACGGGAAGCCTGGAAAACATTTAAAAAGAATAAAATTGTTATTGAATGTTAACAAACCTTGTCAGAAAACAGCAACATTGATTAAATAGAACTCCAGTTCATTTTATGGTGCATTTTGGTAAGTTGATTTAAAGAAACATACCCCATCCTAGAAGATAATACCACATGAGTTGCTGTTTCTCAGCAAACACTGCCACCACAATGAGGGTGTGCAGGTAGATCCCTTCACACAACATCCAGAAGTAGTTACAGCCCATGAGATAATGGTGGATGAACACGGTCACTTTACAGCTCACCTGGGAGAAAAAACATTGATATGTGTCGGTGCCAGTACGACCATGTTGACTTTCTTAATGCACATTCCTGGTCATATTGTGCATGACACGAAAGCCCACTATTCCATTTGTACACTTACTGGGTTAGCATGCGTTACTTCTTGGTTGTTTGCAACACAAGTGAAAAAGATGATGGTTATAACCGAGTACAGCACAAAGGAGAAGAAAAGATTCTTGTGTAGAGTTATCCTTTGGCAACTTAAGCTCCTGAGTGGAAAAAAACAGCAAACAATATTAGACTGGGTGAAAAGGGAGGTATGTTTTTTGTGATACGGCGATAAGATTTTTTCATGTGACTTACTTAAAATAGAAAAATATCCCCAGAGACGTAAACAACGACATCAGTGACAATCCATGACCAATCAAAACCAAATAGTAGAGATTAAGTGCTGTCTAAAATAAATAAATAAATAAATACATAAATAATATATACAAAATGTACCATTCAATATGAACAAGAGAAACAATAACACAACCAGTCAAAAATTGATGTCTCTTACGTTCACCAAGGCTGCATTTATTTGATTGATCAAAAATACAGTAAAAACAATAAATATATCAAAATAACTGTTTTCTATTATATTTTACAATGTAATTCATTCCTGAGTTGAATTTATTACATCATTACTCCAGCCTACAGTGTCACATGATCCTTCAGAAATCATTCAAATATGCTGATTTGCTGGTAAAGAAATATGTATTTTTATTCTTTCCTGAAAAAAATGTGTTTACACAAAAATATTTAGCAGCAAAAACTGTTTTTAACATTGATAATAATATTAACCATTATTAATAATTGAGCAATGTAAATACATTGTTTTGCCATTACAGATTTGAGAAATGGCTGCTGAAAATTCAGCTCTGCCATCACAGGAATAAAATATTCCTAATAATACATAAAATATTATATTTTATTTTTACAGTATTTTACAATATTGCTGTTTTTGCTGTATTTTTATCGAATACATGTAGCTTTGGTGAGGATAAGAGACTCAAAAACTCAAAAAAGAAGTGCGTAATACTAAATTGAAGCTCACCTTTCTGTGATCATTAGACTTGTGTGTACAGTCCGTGTAATTTGTCCATGTTCTGTTACTCTCTGGGTGAATGAACCACTGGCCTGAATCAGTACAAATCTTCGTCGCCATTTCTGATAAAGCACAATTTGGTAATCGGTTAGTCAGGCTTTTATATAAAGTTTATGTATAAGAAGTAACCTTTGTTCAACTGCAAAATGAAAGTCTTACGTAGGACTCACCTGAGGTGTCAAAGTCAGTATAGTAGTTTGGACAGTGCTGGGCTGAAGTGAATCCTGCTTCCAAATGCTCCCAGCACAGCCATCCATCCCAGGTCCGTTTACACTTAGAAGTATCTGCAATACAGTCATTCGCAGTTATTAATAAATTTATAGTTGGAATCTTAATCTTGTGGTCTTGGTTTTGAGACCTCTTTAAGTAACAATAAAATCAAAATGGACAATTCTTATTTTTAAAGAAATATTGCAGTATAAATTATTTATACATCATATATTTTTTTTTTAAATGAATGTGCCTTTTTTTATTCGTTAATCAAAATAACTTCCCCTCCCTCTTGCACTGACATCTCTTCGCTGATGATGTGTTTACTGGCATGAGGGCGGGGCAACCTGTCACTCACATGACATCACAGCAATAGCAAACCACAACCATCCAATAATTTTCCAGTGGTCACAATCAAGTCCCGCCCTACTTTTTTTTCTTATTTGAGAAGCTGTTTTATTCGGATGTAAGTCACAATAGGGAAGAAAGGACTATTTCGTTTCATGCCGACTTATAAGACCAAATATCTTGGTATGGGTATTTGGTGTCTGGTGTCTTCTCAAGACTGGAGTAGAATAATAAAAGACTACAGACAAAAAAAAAAAAACAATATTAACAATAAATCTGTGTATACATTTATCTTTCTAGTGAGTTTTTTCACACTGAACTAAATGTGAAGAGTTCATTTGCAAAAACCGATAAACACCATTAAAAAAAAAAAAAAAAGAACTAAGTGCTGTGCATTATTCTCCATATATAGCACGTTCTGTACCTTAAATCCATTTTGTCAGAAAAACCGGTATTGTCCACTGTCAGCCATCGCAAGTTCACGTTTTACAGCAGAAGCCGACAAGCGCCCTTGTTGTTTGTGTACAGAAACTGATAAGTCCGTTTTACCGAATCAGCGCACAGTATTCAGGTCAGGTGACAAGGCTTCTAGTCACTTCAAAAAGACGCGCTAGCTGAGGGACGTTTTTCTCAAAGCTGACTAAAAGTGATCGAGGATTTATAATTTCGACTTCTGTAAGTCCTTGTACACCATACACGACTTACATGCTTAAACCTTGGTTGTTCTTTTGCGTGTGTGTGTGTGAGTGTGTGAGAGTGTACTTGTGTGCCGATCTGTTAGTGTGTGTGTGTGTGTGTGTGTGTGTGTGTGTGTGCGCGCGCGTTTGTGCGCACACGTGAGTTTGAGTGTGTTTTAAATGCAATAACAAAGCGATTACTTTGGTTTTGTTTAACTCTGAAACATGAAATGTGGAGTTATCTGCTTTTGCCAAAAATCGACTGTTGGAGTTATCTGCTTTTTAAAACAAACTTTTAATATATATATAAAAAACATACTTTCAATGAACTTTAATTTTTTTATTTACCTGTATTTTTAGAGTTATTATTACTTAATCAAAACAACCCAACTGCAGTTTGATTGATATTAGTTGGAATGCACAATAAAAAAATATGATTTGTGAGAATTAATAAAAATGGAGTTAACTGTTTTTGCAAATAAACTCTACATGTGTTTATTGCTAAATGCACTATACAAATCAATCTGAATTAAAATGTTTCCATTATAATATTAGGTACAGAAAACTATTTTGTACAAAAATGATAGACTGTAAACTTAACACAAAGTAAAACTATTTTACAGATAATAGCTTAATAATTTGTTTCGGCTTAGTACAATGACAATATAAATGCCAGTGATTGAATTTGACGAAAAAACAAAGCTGCTATTTTTTACACATAAAATCTATAACTGCCATTAGCAATGGAAATTATACTTTAGGAAGGTCTTTCCATTCCAAATAAATCATAAGTTTTGGGGGTTCTTGCCAAATAGCTTTTAAGAGCCGTCACGGAACATCCGCATCCCCTTGTGTCAAGCCTCAACTGCTGTCGTTCAACTGTAACTTGTGTGTCATACGCAGCAATGAACCACACAGTATGTTTCCATTCAATCATCCTTTCACATAAGAGCTTTCCCGTAATTTTCAGGATGATGTGACAAAACATCATGTGGTTTCTCAATGCTCTTACAAGTCAGAGGTTGACTGAGACCGAGGGGAGGAAATAAACCTCCCTTTTTCAGTGAAATTCCGTAACTGCCTTGACTAGCAGACCTTTACTAAAGAACAAACCCAAAGCACAATGACAAAAGTCTTAATAAAAAAAATCATAAAAACCAAAATGTTAGCTTGACAAAACCTGGATGAACAACACTTTCAAAAGGTTAAATGGGCCTAACTAAGAGATAGATGCTGATCTGAGATTCTGAATATTGTTCTAGATCCAACAAACGATATGTTTGAGCATAGTTTATAGCCATTGCTCATAGTCAAGAATCTTTGTGAAATAAGAACCTCTCACCTGTTTTGCTGTGATTTGTGTCTCTCATAATCTTCTGGTAACATTCAAACTGGGCGTTCAAAATATTGTGGCGAGCAAAGTCCAGTTCATGGGGATTCTTTTGTGCCGTACCTCCAGTGTCGTTCTCTGAGAGGACCACCACAAAAAACTGTTCAAAAATACAAAGAAAAGAGATCAACAATGACATTAGCTGATGAACAATAGAGAATGGCAGATATATAAACCTTGCAAATCAAATATCTGAGTGTATCAAAGATCTCTGAAATGCATAAAAGTTATGCATACATGTGGCACCCTCAAGTTTTTCTAAACTTGTATTAATTTCTTTCTTGTCCTGCACACAAAAGAAGATATTTTGAAGAATGTCGGTAACCAAACGGTTTTTGGTCCTCATTGACTTCCATAGTTTAAAGGGGCTGTTGATAATGATTTCACTTTTTTAACTTTAGTTAGTGTGTAATGTTGCTGTTTGAGCATAAACAACGTCTGCAAAGTTTTGATGCTCAAAGTTCAAAGCAAAGGGATATCTCACATCAGCTACATAAATTAAGCAATGAACCATTCAGAAACGTCCTGTTGCTTTCTACATGTTGTCACTTCTTCTTGAGTCTCCATCATTGTCCGACTCCGGTTTGAACATAAAAGGCTGAACAGTTACTCATATTTTCAGTGAGTCTGCGTGAGGTAATCGGCGCTGCTAACATGAGCTCTTGAAACTCCGCCCTCTTCTTGAGAGCAGCAGCTCATTTGCATTTAAAGGGGCACACACCAAAACGGAGCGTTTTTGCTCAGCCTCAAAAAGTGACAAATTTAACATGCTATAAAAAATATCTGTGGGCTATTTTGAGCTAAAACTTCACATACACACTCTGGGGACATCAGAGACTTTATCTCAAGTTAAGGACATCAAGTTATCCTTATAAAATGATATAATAATGTTAATAAAACATTGTTTATGACAAACAAATACCTCAGAGGTTGCCAGCAGTAAGAGAAATGAGGTAATCCAGCATCCAAACATGGTTCCACTGCTTGGCTTTTTTTGTATCCAAAATATCTGAATGCGTCAGCTGAAAGCGAACAGAGATTATTAAACATCCAAAGAATAGAGTGATTATCAGACACTTTGCTAGTAGATTTAGGTTATTTCTTAACCAAACAAGGTGAGCTTGTTGAAAACATAAAATTAGAGATTTCCCTAAAGAGTTTCTGTTGGTTATTTTCGTCAAGCAACTGACAGTACATTTTCAATTCCATGAAAACAAGCCATTAGAGCCAGGTGAACTGTCGACCTACTCCGCTCCCAGGAGTGCAGTAACGGCACTGTTGTTAAGTTGGAGAAGAGGGCGGAATCAAAATCTGCTTTACATGAAAGTTCAGTCCATCAGGAGGCCGATAATCAACTCAACAGTTAAGAAGGCATCATTAAACATACATTACACGGTTCACCGTGGCTGCATGTTTTGGCTTGCTCGATACAGATAACATCATAAATCAGCTTCAAAGCTTAGGAAGATCTGTTATAGCCACAATAAAGTTGCTTGCAAAAAGTTTTTACTATTTTTACATGCTAATATTTTATGACATCCTGGACTTCAGTCTGATTATACACAACCCCGGTTTATTCTTTTTATGGTGTTCCATGTGGAACTATCAGAGCATTCCAAAACATCTTTAACATCTGCCTCGGTTCTGCTGTTATTTCCTTTTTAAATTAATACCTGTCGGTATGGCCATGGCCAAGGGGCTGAAACATCATGTGATTCTTTTGTTCGGCCTCCAAACATTTCCTGCTTGGATGGGGACCCGAAACCACATGACTAGACTCATATGTGGAAAATTATCCATTTGGATTTGTCTTTAGTCTTGAAAATGAACATGCTTCCCAGAAGTCCAGACAAAGTGAATTAACGTACGAGTGTTTTTTTTAATTTTTTTTTATGGAAATATTTCTTGATGCAAAATGGCACTACTTGTGACTTTTGAAGAAATTTCTGTGGAAGACTTTTTATGTTGCACTACTGTAATGATATTAATATAATACTGTATTATACTGTACATTTATGATAGAGAGATGTATGTTCTGTTTGCTAACAGGGACTTTAATAAATAAAGAATTGATTTTTTTTCTTTCATTTCACCAATTAAATTCATTTGCTATTTGTTTCAGATATGACAGATCAGATGATGTAACATAATTGTAAGAGAAAAGAAGTTATGGTTAAAGTTCACCCAAAAATGAAAATTCTGTCATCATGTACTTACCTTTAAACTCGTAAGACTTTTGGTCATACAGCATACAGCAACTAGTTCATAAAGAGATTGTAAAACTAATCCAGGTGAATTGAGCCATTTAGTCCAAGTTTTCTGAAGACACACGATCGCTTTATATGATGAACAGGTTTGATTTAGGCTTTTATTCACATATAAACATTCATCGACGCACACATCAGTTGTGGTAAACGGAAGCTTGAGTGTGCGAGAACCAATGAGGTTCATTCTCGTGTTATGCAGCATGTTTGAGCTTCCGCAAGAAGCTTGTTCTCGCGCGTCAAGCAGGTTCGGTTGAGTTGATCGATGTTTATATGTGAAAATAAGCCTAAATTAAATCTGTTCTTCATATAAAGTGATCGAGTCTTTTCGGAAAATTTGGACTAAACTGCTTGATTCATATGGATTAGTTTTACGATCTCTTTATGAACTTTTTGAAGTGTCAAAGTGGTAATTGGTATGCCTTTCCGTACCAGCAGGTGACAGTAGTTGAACAGCCAATCAGAATGATCAGATGGCCTGACGGACCGATGAGCTCCGACGCTGATTCAACATGTCGAATCGGCCAAAAAAAAGCCAACGAGGACCAACTTCAGCCAACGGCTAGAACTTAGAAAACTTAGTTTGGTGTGTTCCTGCCTTTACGGGTTTGGGACAACAATAGGGTGAGTAATTAATGACAGAATTTTCATTTTTGTGTGAACTATCCCTTTAAATAAAAATACTTGACTCTGTTATATAAAAATATTTGAATGCCCAATGAATTTAACCACACTGCAGTAAAAAAAAAATCAAAGCAAGTGGCACTTGCAAACAAATGATGCTAGAGCTTTTCTCAGATATAACTTCACATTTTAACCAACTCAAGTTGACACAGGTGTCTAAACAGAGCAACCACATAAACTGTGAACAAGTTCCATTAAGTTTGACAACATAAAAGAATGAATTTTGAACCACATATCTATTTTTTTTTTTTCATTTAAAGCAAACATCTTTTTTGTTTTGTTTAAAATGCACTTGGTTAAATGTAATCTAATCTCAATGCAATGACTGTAGTCATACATTTTTAATTGCGGCCAAAGTCACCAAATGTTTTTGGTGGGACACTGTATGCCTTGTTTTCTGTCCAGAATGAGAGCTATGACAAATCACACCTCCAGAAACATCACAGTAAATGACAGAGACTTTCCATCTGAATCAGTAGGTCAGAGTATGTAGATTTATTTAACTCAGAAAACCACACAAGTCAAGACTGTTGTAGTTCCAAGCTCAATGAATGTCTCATACAGTATCCAGTGTGTCAGATACTGAAGAGTGTAAACACTGAGATACTTTCAACATTGCTTGATTTGAAAATCCCAGCCAGCTCAACATAATGTTGCTCATGAGTGATCAGGAAACCTGTTTGAAAACAGTAATCAGTTGCGTCTGTCAGTTGCGTCATTTGTAACCCTAACATCACGGTCACCTAGATCTAGTTTAGCCAATTTGAAGAACCTTTTAACATCTATGGAACCTTTCCAATGCACAAAAGGGTCTTTGTAGGTATATAAAAAAAAGTTTTTTAGATTATTAAAATGTTCTTTATAAACAGAAAACATGGTTCTTTTACTAAAAAGGCTTTTTGAGGAACCTAAAATGGTTCCTCTATGGCACTGATGCGAAAACCCCCTTTAGGAACTTTTTTTTTAAAGAGTGTACTGTGCAAAATTAGTTTGTCAATTCACAGGACAGTGTATTTGTACCTACAATCTTGATATCCATATTATTTGTCCGCTGCCCATATACAAAGGTCTTAGAGTAGTAACATTGGGTCTCATTCACTAAACATGCGCACGAATTTGAATGTGAAATCTGCACATTTTCACAAACAAATCATGATTCACCAATAACTTTCGTTCTAAAGTTTACTCTAAATTACAAAAAAATGTAAGATCAACTGAAACCACTCGTACGCAAAAATCACACGCGCTTGGTGGCCTTATAGGATGAAATTTTAAAAGATCTTAAATATATTTAATGTAAGCCTAGCTTATCAGTAAAAGAGTAAGAAGTAAAAGAGAGTTGTAGTTGTAGCACCGCGTAAAGATGCAGATACACGTTATGTACAGCTGGCAAATTTGTGTGCAATCTGTGCACACACACGTGTTGTGAATAAGGCAAAACATTTTTGTGAAAAATGCAAATGTGCGTATAAATACGAATAGTGTATGTAATTATTAGTGAATGAGACCCACTGTCTTTCCACACTGAATATTTTGAGAACTAAAGCTCAGAAAGAAATGTATAGTGAGGTTTCTTTGTTAACTCAAGATCAACATATGTAAAAGGATGACTCTATGGATGAACTATGAAGTAGCAGCAGCATCTATTAAGTACACCTTGATAACTAACATTTCTTAATTGGCTAAACAGTCTGTTTTCTTTCGCAATAAAGCACTGTTCATTTACATTAAAAAGACAGTGGCATGATAAAAGAAATACAAAAACAGACCATAAAACTACTTAATGAAACTTTAAGAGAGGAAAAACAGCTATAAATCTTATACCATTCAGGTGTTGGCAGTGGGCATAAATCACATGTCATTCTAATAGGAATGTGAAAATAAAGTGTTTTCCTAGACATTTTGGGTGATTGGATGACCCCGGCACTTGGTGGAAAAACAGAGGGCCGAAACATGATAACTTTTTGCCCTTCCTGTGAAGCTAAAGGAGTGGTTTATAGATGTGACATTCCCAGAGACCCCTCTCTCTCATACCCAAACCCTCCCTTTCTCTCTCTCTGTCACTTTCTCTCTACTAGGCCTGGTTGCAAAAAGCCACCCTCCAGATCTTGATTAAATCAGGAAGCACAAAGACAGTTAGTTTAACTCATGTCCGTTTAGGATACACCCAAGAATATAACACACAATCTTTCCACTCTTCACTTATATGGATTTATCCTAAAGTGACACAGCACAAAGTTGTATTCAGGAGAAATGAAGTGCATATTAACTGGTATAATTTGACTAAAATCCTTCAGTCATTTTTAAAGAAATGATCGCATGTGCGCATATTCCACACTGACATACTGTAATAATAACAAATGATAAAATCCTTAAAATGTAATGTAAATTGTGGACGCAGTAAACATTTATTTTTATGTAACAGTTATAGTGTATGTCAAATCTTAATAAAAGCCAAAATAATATGAATGTTCAAAAACAGTCCAGTGAAATATGTTAATAATACACTATCATGATTTTTCTTAAAACCGGTCTTCTTCACAACTTGTGTTCTCAGTGTTTATTTACTTATTTATGTTTCAATCAAGTGTTCAAGATATTCATTATTCAGAGCACAGCTACACGCTTTAATTTTCAATTAAAAGACAACAAAGTTAATTAGTGGTCAGCTGATAATGTTTTTATTATTATTTTGGAGGCATTTAGGGTGTCACCAGGACTGTAATACTGAGTGACAATTATAATTTAATGTCTGCAAATAATTGCCCAATTTAAATAAGCACACACAGGGACAAAGCTGTCCGTAAATTTTGGAATGACACTATGCAAACAACCACTTCTGTTAATCATCCAGTCAGGCATGATTACTGGAAACTGCTGATAACCTTAAAGTGGTCAAATAGGCTATTGATTATTTTGGCAGATTAATCAGTCTGCCACTATACTGTTAGTAGCCTTTTTGTAAGGTAAAATGACAGTTTTATTGTAGTATAATGTTTAAAAGTTATTGCAAATATAATCACTCTGAACTCTGATGAATGTACTATTTAAATATTACACTTTATTTTAATGTGTCCCTAATACTGTGTAATTAAACATATAAGTACTGAGTAATATTAATTAAGCACATGTCCTTACTTTAGAGTTAGAGTAGGATTAGGGTTTGGTTTGGGGTTAGTTGCATGTAATTATGCCTAATTTATAGTTATTACTGTATGTAACGTGTAACAAGGACACATTAAAATAAAGTGTTACCAAACATTTTATTGAAATTAAGATAAACTGTCACTTTTGACAAGAAAAAGGTTCCTCAATAACAAACAAATTAATAAACCATGTAACTTGGAATGATTCATTATGCTAACAGCAAGAAACAGAATTTTATTAGTTAAAATATTTCATTCAAATAAGTTTTCTATTTCAGTTCTGAGCAATGTGGCATATCAGGATGGAGTAAAGTTTGCGCAAGTGCGCAATGAGTTTATTCAGAAACCAAGAACGGGGAATAAGCGTCGAGTAAATCTACATGTTGACATGCGTTAATAAATTCTCGCTCTTACCTTGTTTGATCGGTCCTCCGCTGTCCGCTGTGGCAGTATGTAGAGTGTACTGGGAGATGTGCTCGGTGATGAGTTGAGGCCCCTGAAGCAGCAAAGGAGTGTGTAACGGGTTTCCTGTGACATCACATTGCTCATCTGAGTATCCCGTTACACCATAGTGTCGTTCTAGTTTTGTCGCGTCGCGTCGCGTCGCCAGCTTCGCTGATACCATAGATGGGATGTAGACTAAATCAGAGTGTGCCTGCTGAAAATAACAAGTATATTCACACACACACACACACACACACACATACACAAAAAAACTATAAAAGAATTCTAAATAAAAAAAGGTAAATAAATGAATGGATGAATAGAATAAAATGAAATTATGGTTATCTTGTGTCTGTGATTAAATTAACCAGACAGAAACATTCACAACATAGATATAATATGAAAGAAAACACACCTAACATTTTACAACACAACAGCACCTGTGCTAATGTTTGTAGCACGAATTGAATGCATTGAGCTGAAGCATGCGATTTGGGGAAATAAATAGCGCCTCCTGGTGTTTTAGACTACATTACTAAATGGCACAACAATACAAGAGCATCGACACGGGTACATAAGAGTCTAGTGATGTCATAAAATGTAACAAAAAATAATTGAATATTTGTCTAGACCTTATTCACAGCAGAGCCAGCTTTGATTTTTAACTTATTAGGGATAGACATCTCAGTGGGTTGTACTGTTATTTAATGTTCTGCTGACAAGACACTGCAAAATATCTTTCAGTAGACATAAAACCCCCAGACAATATGAGCTATGGAAAATTATAAGTGATCTAGGAGCTTTATACAGTGGATGGCGTTGAAAACACGGTAAGTCTATCCCTCACAGACTCGTTTTCATACCTGTCATGGTGCTGTTCTGAATAAGGGCTATAAAACTCTATTGTATATTTTCTTCAGTGCTTCCATTGGTGCTTTCTGACCCATTTTTGCACGGTGACAACTGGCTCTAAGTGACTGAAATGATGTATTCCATTAAAATATTCAACAGTTGCTTAAGGCAATAAGAAAATACAATTTTAGTTAGTGATGTGGACACAAACACCCTATTATTAAATTTCTCCTGCTGCATTAACTGAGAAGAACAGGCATTTACCGATACACAACCCAATTCTTAGGAATAGCTACTTATTCACACTGCCATTTTTAGTAGGCCTATATAATAATCTACTATTTTTTAATTAGAGACCTAACTGATGCAATTCTCTCATTATAAATTGAACAGTTTATATATAAAGTTCAGTCATGAAACTCTAACCGAGCGCTGATTGGTTCTTTCTACGCCATGGCATCAGCCAATCGGAAGTAATTCCATATCCACGCAACCATATATATCGTACCCTAGCCTGCGATCGACAAGCTGTGCAATGTGAAGCGCTGTTATCCCTCCTCCTCCCCAGCGCCACCTGTAGAGATCTGCTACGGGGGTTCTACCATTCTTGCAGCAGCCTTTTCCTTGTTGTTTTATTTGACTAAGCTAAACAATTTGTATTTGCTCAGCAGCAACAGCAGCGGCGTAGCAGATCTCGTACGCCAAAATCAAGCCATGTATACTTCATACCCCATGCCAATAAATGCTGGTTGAATTTAATCCACTCCGAGAGTTGTCATGATTGGAATATTTATACCACAGGTGTCATACAGGACACAATGACGGGAACAGAGACTGATCAATTCAAACAGGTAAGTTTATTAATGAAGCGGCAGGAACTCACACAACAGGTAAGTTGATCAATAGAGAGTAATTGGCAGACTTGGTATACTTGATATTAACTTGTAGAGCACACACACAAGGATCAAGGTAACAAGGCTGGTAGAGCATCTCAGGAACTTCGAGCAGGTAAGCAAGGTAAGTGAGTCATCAGATGAGGCCAGACAAAGATTGAGGGTGTGTGTAATGCTGGCAATTTAGGCTCAGGTCTGGTGCCAGAGAGGGGGGCTGACCCCCCATGGACATCCCTGTGCCCCCTTCCAGTCTGAGGGGGACGGACATGAGAATAGTGTGTAATTTTCTCAAACCACTGCCTGCTGCTGCTTCTGATTACTTTTAGACGAAAAAACTACCCCTAACTGCTGGTCTGTTTTCTGTGTAATAAGTGAAGTTATTAAACGTAATTTCGGGGTTAGTACACCCATCTAATCTTCCAATTTATACCAAGGTATAAAACCAGCATCTTACCTCTTCCTGTTGTTAGTTCTTTCGGCATTCTTCCTCCTCCCCTTCTCCTCCTTTTTGTACATTTTTTTGCCTGTTATAGGGGGGCTATTGGAGCTCGAGTAGAATATCCTCTCCAAGCCTGTCTATAGCAGACAGCAAGCCAAATCTGACTTATACTACATTTACATTTACATTTATTCATTTGACAGACGCTTTTATCCAAAGCGACTTACAAGTGAGGAATACAACAAGCGAGTCGTCATGACGGGGCAAATAGACAAGAAGTGCTCACAATAAAAGTTGTGCTCAGAGTATCATAAGCTACAATAGAGAGGAAGTGAAAGGATAGGTAAAAGAATTTTTTTTTTTTTTAAGATGAGGTTAAGCGCTCACGAAAGAGATGAGTTTTTAACTGTCTTTTGAATGTTGCCAGGGATTCAGCATTCTGGATGAAGGCAGGAAGATCATTCCACCAGCAAGGGACAGTGAATGAGAATGTCCTGGAGAGTGATTTCATGCCTCTCTGTGACTGTACCACAAGCCTTTGCTCCTTTAAAGACCGTAGGCTTCTGGTAGGAGTGTAGACTCGTAAGAGTGAGTGGAAGTAGGAGGGTGCTGAGCCTGTGGTAGATCTGTAAGCAAGCGTCAACGCCTTGAATTTGATGCGAGCAGCAAGTGGTAGCCAGTGTAGAGAGATGAAGAGAGGCGTGACGTGGGCTCTTTTGGGCTCGTTAAAGACGAGATGTGCTGCAGCGTTCTGAATCATTTGTAGAGGTTTGATTGTGCATGATGGCAGTCCAGCCAGAAGAGCATTTCAGTAATCAAGCCTAGAAATGACCAGAGCCTGGACGAGAAGTTGTGTTGCATGTTCTGTTAGAAAGGGCCTGATTTTCCTGATGTTGAATAGTGCAAATCCGCATGACCGAGCTGTCTTTGCAATGTGGTCTTTGAAGGACAGTTGGTCATCAAGGACTACTCCAAGATTTCTGGCCGAATTTGATGGAGTAATTGAGGATGTGCCAAGCTGGATTCTGAAATCGTGATTTAGAGTCGGATTGGCAGGGAAGACGAGAAGCTCAGTCTTAGCCAGGTAGATGATGTTCTTTCATCCATGCCGAGATGTCCGCCAGACAGCTTTAATACTAAGATTATATGGGCACACAAACTCGTGAATAACATATTAGCAAAACAGAGTTGGCAAATGATCCAGTGCGTATCTGTGTTTGAGCTCTGAGGATCAAGGGATTCTATTTGCAACATGTTTTGTAGCGTTGAGTAATGTAGCCAATCACAGACATATCTGTTGATTTCTTGAACGCAATGGTTTTTAAGTCAAAATCCACTCACTGCTTTAAAACGCCAGAGTTTTTGTCCAGTGCTGAGTTCTGAGATATGCTCGCAAATCCTCTCACTATTACAGTTTGTAGACATAAATGAATAAGAGATTCACTGTGCAGTCAGCTTCATTGATTATAACAGAACTTTGTGAGATCGTGTTGAATTGAGATGAGTGACTGCTTTTTAGTGATTATAAACCGAGTGCTCTTAGCGTGCTTTCTATGTGATATATAGCCTAATAACTTATATCCTAATATATTCAGAATTTGAATAAAACTTTTGTTTTTCAAGCTTCACCAGCAGCCACGTATATGCTTCAATACATAGGCCCATCTGCATATAAATGCGAGATTCACTCTCGAAATTGCGATGACTGACATAGTGATAACTATATAGCAATGAATGAGGCAAAAATACCTCACTAATTTCCGAAGCATCTTCAGTGATTTGATTTTAGAACCACCCCCTCCCCCAACAATAACAATTAACTTCAGAAGATACATAACTTGGAGTCAGACAGCAATATTTTGGACACTGCTTATTTTTAATCTGATCCTCTTGTAAGCCTGTGATATAATTGGTCCAGGCCTTCACTGTCCTTGTACTACCTTTGCTCACTTGCTGATCTGCCCTCTATGTCTGCTTTGAGAAAATGGATGTCAGTGTTTTAATGAGGGCTTTTAGAACATTGAGGGATTATAATTCATTTGTGGAAACCGTGTGGAAATGACAAGTATGAAAATGTAAAGTACTTCTCATTTATTTGAATGAAATATTCATAACTGGGTCATCCTGGGTTTAAAATGAGGTGTGTGGCTATACATTTAAATTCTTTGTCCTTTCTATTAACATGAATAGGTATGTACCCCATTAAGGGAATTGTCACACAAAATGAGAATACTTGAATTACTTAGAAACCAGGCGTAACTAACCTGTGGCTTTTCTGGATGGAAAAAAGATGCAAATAAAATGGGAGGTAGTATTTCTAAACATATTGGATGGAAACAGACATGTTTTTAGTGTTCTAGTTTTATGAACAGTGTCTCTGATACTGTGAATTTTACAGGAATTATTTCCCTCTTTTCTAATACATTTAGTCATGTATAGTAAAGAATACAATACTGTCTATTTTGGCTGACGGTGCATTATTTGAGCAGGTAGGGCGGAGAGGGTTTGGTTCACTGGGGGCTGGGAGAAGCAGTTGAGCTTCTACCCTTGATCTTTCCAATTCCTCTCTAAGGAGATGTAAAATTATTCAATTTGTGCATCATAAAATTATCTTTGGGATAATGTCAATCATCCTGAGTGACAGATGGGCACACCCACACCGGCTTTGTTTTCCCAATAGGACAGGATATGCAAATCAACCTTCTGCTGATGAATTCAAGCACGGCTGTTGTCCCACACGTCAAACTTTAATGAGTAAGCCGTTTCTTTATAATTTGGTGTCTGAAGCAGCTGTTTGTACATATTATATTATGGAGTCAGTTCATGCACATCCTTGATGGGTCATATAGGACTGACATCTTCCAAAGAAATTGTTACACAAGTCTAAAAAAAAGTCACACATGTTTGACATGAAAATCATACAAATCACTAGAGGGAGCTAAACAGTCAGAAAAAAGGGCTAGATGTAACAAAGGCTCTATAAATACAGTACGATTGCATGTTTATTATCTAAATGCTTTCAAAACATTCTTAAATTAGATTTTAGAGAGAGAAAAAAATACTGAATGTGAATACTGGATGAGAATATTTTTCATAAATGCCAAGTCAAATTTATTTGTATAGCACTTTTCACATTGTTTCAAAGCAGCTTCACAGAAAATCAGTATGTTAATGTTTATAATATCTTAATGTTTTACAGTCGCATTTAGCAGATTAGAGTTGGGCAATAATATAGTTTAGAAGTTGGGGCAAGTTGTCACACGCTGAATGTTTTAAATGTTAAACATTTATTAATTACAATATTCAATGGCCAAAATAACAGTTTAACATTTTGGTATGCTACCTTTAATATTTTGTGTCATTCCTTATTTTGTTAAATATGGTTTACAATTAGTCTTCCAATCAATAAGTTTATTAGCATTAGTTAACTATATTATTTACCCATAGTAAAAACTAACAACAATAATTCTGCTAAAGCACTTATTAAAGGGTTAGTTCACCCAAAAATGAAAATTCTGTCATTAATTACTCACCCTCATGTCGTTCCACACCTGTAAGACCTGCATTCATCTTCAGAACACAAATTAAGATATTTTTGATAAAATCCGATGGCTCAGTGAGGCCTGCATTGAGAGCAAGATAATTAACACTATCAATGCCCAGAAAGCTACTAAAAACGCATTTAAAGAGTTCATGTGACTACAGTGGTTCGACCTTAATGTTATGAAGTGACGAGAATACTTTTTTTGCACCAAAAAAACAAAATAACAACTTTATTCAACAATATCTAGCGATTTCAAAACACTGCTTCATGAAGCTTCAAAACTTTACGAATCTTTTTTTTTTTTTTCGAATCAGTGGTTCGGAGCATGTATCAAACTGCCAAAGTCCCACCCCCAATCATGAACCATTGAAATTCCGAAACCCTTATGACGTAACGAAGCCTCGTTTACTGAAATCACATGACTTTGGCAGTTTGATACGTGCTCTGAGCACTGATTCAAAACAAAAGATTCGTAAAGCTTCGAAGCTTCATGAAGCCATCACTAGATATTGTTGAATAAATTCGTTATTTTGTTTTTTTGGGTTAGGTAAATCTTTTCTTCTGGCCAATAATAATGGACATTTTCAGTAGTTTTTTTTTTTATAGCCAAGACTTTAAGGTTTGTGTCTATACAGAAACTCACTTTCAAAACTAAAGCCTATTCTGAGTTATATTTACTGGGGTAAAAAGTGTAACAACAACTCTCCTTCACTATATCCTCAGCCTTGTACCTAATATGAGGAGGAACAAGGGGTGCAGCTCTGACAGAGAGATAACAAGTGTTCCACATGTTGCAGTCTGGCTCTGCTGATCTTTAATCAGACACGCTACACGATAAACAAAATCATCATATCCATTCATGTGCAGAGACAACATTATCAAAGGCACACTAGAAAGCATACACCACATCGTCTTGCACTCTAAAGTTCAATCTGCAGTTACTTCAGACTGTTAACCAAAACATGCTTCCCTTTTGTTGTTGATGTCAAAGGGAAATTTGGTACAGATTCAGCTGTCATTTGTTAGACACAAGCTAAATTAGACAGATGCAGGGCTGGAACCACCATATGTCACTCCAACATTAGTGCTTGACTGATTTGTAGTTTTCACTGGCGATTCCTAAATTATTACATTTAGTCTCCTGAATCCCTAATATGTGGTTACATCTATGGGTAGATGCCAACATCTGGCTGTACATTTTTCATGTTCAGCAGCCTAATGCAATATTTGGCCCGACGTTTGCTCCATGTGTTAGGAAGATAAATCACACTGCTGTTGTTTATGCATTATCAAAATTATGTCCAATTAAGCCTGTGTCATGTTCAGAATTTTGCATACTGTTGGGCAGTTTGATTATAAGGATATTATTGTTTACTTCAGTGCAATTAACAATCTTGGCACTGTATTGAGTCACCAGTTGATGTCTGATGTCCAAAAACTACAGTTTAATGTCTACTAATAAATATTGTTTAATAATAATGTCATAGTAAATGTTTTGCATGAATCCCAAGCTTTAATGTCTGAATTACTGAGAGACCCCATATGAATTAAAAATGAGTTCTTTTTGCCTTTCCATTCTATATCCATCCCTCTAATTTGTACTCTCATATTAACACTTTTCAAGTCAATCCACTTCAAGCTTTTGTTTCCAAAGGCTTTTGTACTAGGTCTATTTGAAAACCTCTAGAGTGTAAAACCCTATTCTTCCAATAGATTGTAACCCATTAAAGAAATTGGAACAATTTGAATTGGATTTTAACAAGTAGTAGCACATGTGACTCTCTTTGAAGCAGTAATGAGAAATCATTAATATACAGTTTCATGAGTAGTTTCTGGGGGAAAATAAAATGCTCTTCAAAATGAGAAACCTAAACCCATTTTTTTTTTTTTTTTTTTTAAGTTTTTGTTTCTTTATTTGTGTTCAGAGAGTGAGACTGAAGCTAGCAGTGTCAGTCATGCAGTGAATCATCTTTCTTTAAAAGAGACAAAACTCTTTCCTGCGTCAGAACAGAATCACAGGCAGGAAACATGCCTCAAAATATTTCTATTCCACTAAAAAATGACAATAAAAAATCTCAAACAAAGCTTTAAATAGGCCCATGTTTCTTTGTAACGTGGTTATTTCAGGGGACCCGGTCGATCAGAAGAGAGTTTCAGCACTGTTTGATAACCAATGCTGAAATATCCAAAATAAACTAGCATTAAGCTTGTTTCTTCCAAGTCTGTCCTCATTACAGTCAAGAAAAAAGCAGATGACCTTGGTTTATTGTGGCTAGCAGTTCATTTGAAAGCACAAAATCCATGCATAACACATTTTGAATAAAGGAGATTTCCAAAAGGGGATTCAGCGATGCCATAATACAAGAACCATTCTGGGTTCCCCAAAGAACCTTTCAGTGAATAGTTCTTAAAATAACCACTTTTTTCTTAAAGGGTCAGAAAATGAAAATTCTGTCATTTATTACTTACCCTCATGTCGTTCCACACCCGTAAGACCTTCATTCATCTTCAGAACACAAATGAAGATATTTTTGATGAAATCCGATGGCTCAGTGAGGCCTGCATTGCCAGCAAGATCATTTCCTTTTTTAATGCCCAGAAAGCTACTAAAGATGTATTTAAAACAGTTCATTTGAGTACAGTGGTTCAAACTTAATGTTATGAAGGGACGAGAATACTTTTTCTGTGCCAAAAAAACAAAAACAAATTAGTGACTTTATTGAACAATATCTAGTGATGGACGATTTGAAAACACTGCTTCATGAAGCTTCGAAGCTTTACGAATCTTTTGTTTCGAATCAGTGGTTCGGATTGCGTAGCAAACTGCCAAAGTCACGTGAACTATTCAAATTTTAAAACACTTATGATGTAACAAAGCCTCATTTACTGAAATCATGTGACTTTGGCGCTCTGAACAACTGATTCAAAACAAAAGATTCCTAAAGATTCAAAGCTTCATGAAGCAGTGTTTTGAAATCACCCATCACTAGATATTGTTGAATAAAGTCGCTATTTTGTTTGTTTTTTTGGTGCACAAAAAGTATTCTCGTCACTTTATAATATTAAGTTTGAACCACTGTAGTCACATGAACTGTTTTAAATATGTCTTTAGTAGCTTTCTGGGCATTGAAAAAGGAAATGATCTTGCTGGCAATGCAGGCCTCACTGAGCCACCTGATTTCATCAAAAATATCTTAATTTGTGTTCTGAAGATGAATGAAGGTCTTACAGGTGTGAAACGACATGAGGGTGAGTAATTAATGACAGAATTTTTGAGTGAACTAACCTTTTAATATGAAAAACATTTTATTAATCTAAAGAACCTTTATCCTCCATAAAGAACCTTCTGGCAATGGAAAGATTCTATGGATGTTAAAGTTTCTTCATGCCACTATGTCAATAAAGAACCCTTATTTTAGATTTTAGGAAAATTCCCCTTTCTGACACACCAATTGCAAAAATGTGAAGGTAAATTAGAATTACAAACTACTTACAAAACCATGTTACATCAAAATAATAAATATGTTTCAACATAAGGAACTGTTTGATTGGAGAACACATCTGTTGCTTCGTATTATGTTGTGCAAGTGTGTGTGCATGTTTGCGCCTGAAGTAACATAGGCCACCTCTCACCATATGCCATCGTCCCTGTCGCTGGTTGATTCTCCATTGCTGTCCTAACCGCGAGACACGCAGCAGCTGTTGTCAGTCTCTCACGAACGGAATCAATAAAGCACGTCAAGCCTCCCCAAACACAGAATCAACACTGCCGATCTATCAAACAGCAAAGACTCATTTTAATGACTTCTAGAATGTGATGAGAAAGAGCTGTGATTCGGATGGTTAAAATGGATTGTAGTATAGGAGAGGCCTATATTTCAGAGAACAAAATTTATTAAATGTGCCATGGATTTCATCACGCATGGAATGAAACATGATTCACAAGCGCAACATGGTTCCTTTAGGAATGGCGCCTTGAGAATTTGATGCTGCATCCTAAATCGGCAAATAAGCTACTTAAAGTCATTATTTTTGTTTTGTTTTTGCACACAAAAAGTATTCTCGTCTCTTCATAACATTAAGGTTGAACCAATGCAGTCACGTCGACTGTTTTAACAATGTCTTTACAACCTTTCTTTTTCTTAAAAATGTTGATTATATTGTTGTCTATTGATGAGTCATATACCTCTCGGATTTCATCAAAAATATGATATGAATATGAACGAAGATCTTACTGTTATGATATAGACACGGAGGCAGAGGTAAAAGCAATCCAGGTGAGTTTTATTGAACAATATGAAGAGCACAGAGTGAAAGCAGTAGATATCAGGTTCTTGAGAGATGAATAGAAAGTGATACTGTCCTTGTTTGACTTGCAGATCCGTGAGCTGAGATGATATGGAGGGAGACGTTGGAGACACTCACACACACAGGTAGGTAAGCACACAAAGGGACCAGGAGACGAAGGAGATGAAGGAGATCGCTGGAGCAGGTAAGTAAGTCGATAGGGAGTCCTTGAGGTAAGCATACAAGTGTTGTAGTGCAAACGAGACCGGACAGTGAGTGTGTGTGAGTGTGGTGGCTTTATAGTGCTGGTGATTGCAGAGTGAATGAGATGCAGGTGGCGGTGATTAGTATGCTGGTGATTGAGTGCGTGGGTACTGTGGTGAGGTGGAGCCTGGCGTGTCTGTGACAGTACCCCCCCTCCCACGGCCCGCTCCTGAGGGCCGCGGACCCCGACGTCGTGGTGGTCTTCCCCTGGGTCGCGGGGCAGGTCTGTCTGGATGGTTGGTATGGAAGTTCTGTAACAGAAGAGGATCAAGGATATCATTCCTGGGAACCCATGAGCGTTCTTCGGGACCATAGTCCTCCCAGTCCACGAGGTACTCGAGTTTACCACCACGGCGCCGGGAATCCAGGATCTCGTGGACCACGTAGGCTGTGCCGTCCTCTAGAAGAAGTGGAAGGGGGGCTCGGCGGCTGCCACGTCAGGCTCTGTGGAGGGAACAACAGAAGGGTGGTAAGGTTTGAGTAGGGACACGTGAAATGTAGGGTGAATTCTGCTATACTGTGCCGGGAGTTGGAGACGATAGGTGACGGGGTTGATCTGCCGAAGGATGGTGAACGGGCCAATGAAGCGGGGACTCAGCTTCTTGCAGGGCAGACGCATCCTGATGTCCCGGGTGGACAGCCAGACCTTCTGCCCCGGCTGGTAGACAGGAGCCTCGGAGCGTCGAAGGTCGGCTGCCATCTTGCGTCTGCGCAGGGCCCTCTGCAGCTGGTGGTGAGCTGAGTCCCACACCCTCTCGCTCTCCCGGAACCAGTAGTCGACTGCCGGAACGTTGGAGGGTTCCCCGTCCCAGGGGAACATCGGGGGTTGGTAGCCGAGTACGCACTGGAAGGGTGTTAGTCCAGTTGAGGCTTGGCGGAGGGAGTTCTGTGCGTACTCGGCCCAACCCAGGTACTGGTTCCAGGAGTTCTGGTGGCCGTGACAGAAGGTACGCAGGAAGCGGCCGATCTCCTGGATCTTCCGTTCCGTCTGCCCGTTCGACTGAGGATGGTATCCAGACGATAGGCTGACGGTCACACCCAGGAGGGAGAAGAAGGCTTTCCAGACGTGGGAGACAAATTGGGGTCCTCTGTCGGAGACGATGTCTTCAGGTAATCCATAATAGCGAAAAACATGATTGAACATTAGTTCTGCAGTAGCCATGGCGGTAGGCAGACCCTCCAGGGGTATCAAACGGCAGGACTTTGAGAAGCGGTCCACCACCACCAGGATGCATGTGTGACCGTCAGACTCGGGGAGATCGGTGACGAAGTCCACTCCCAGGTGTGACCAGGGTCTCTCAGGAACGGGCAGAGGAAAGAGCTTGCCGGTTGGAAGATGGCGTGGGCTCTTGGAGATGGCGCACTCCCTGCAGCCCTGCACGTACCTCCTGACGTCGTTGGCCATGTTGGGCCACCAGAAGCGTTGTTTGAGCAACGAGAGGGTCTCATTGACCCCCGGGTGACCAGTGCCAAGTGATGAGTGGATGCTGTGCAGGAGTGGAGTGCGACGTGCCCGTGTGATGTATTGCAAGCCTTGAGGGCAACCCGGCGGAGTGCGTGTGGAGGCATTGGAGGAGGGAATGGTTTCTTCGGACCACTGGATGGGGCTCACGAAGATGGACTCCGGCAGAATTGTATCAGGCTCTTCGGGCTTCTCCTCAGGAGCATAGAGGCGAGACAGAGCGTCAGCTTTAGTATTCTTAGAACCAGGGCGGTAGGAGATGGAGAAGTTGAATCTAGAGAAGAACATGGCCCAGCGAGCTTGGCGGGGGTTGAGTCTCTTAGCGGCCCTTAGATATTCAAGGTTCTTGTGATCGGTGAGAACTTGAAAAGGGTGAGTTGCTCCCTCCAACCAATGCCTCCACTCCTCGAGGGCAAGCTTGACGGCCAGGAGTTCGCGGTCACCGATGTCGTAGTTGACCTCCGCCGGGTTGAGCTTGCGGGAGAAGAAGGCGCATGGATGGAGTCTACTTGGTACCCCCTGCTGCTGGGATAGGACCGCTCCCACTCCGGTGGTAGATGCGTCCACTTCCACGATAAACGGGAGATCCGGGTTAGGGTGGACGAGGAGGGGAGCGGTGGTGAAGGCTCTTTTCAGGGTTTCAAAGGCGTTGGTGGCTTGTGAAGACCAGGACAGAGACTTGGGCTGGTGACGGAGTAGGTTGGTGAGTGGACAGACGATAGTACTGTAATTTTTGATGAACCGGCGGTAGAAGTTGGAGAAACCTAGGAATCGTTGGAGTTCTTTGATGGTAGTAGGAATGGGCCAGGACTGTATAGCGGAGACCTTCCCCTCGTCCATCCGGATGCCACTGTGATCAATTACGTACCCCAGGAACTGGACGGAGGGTTGGTGAAATGAGCATTTTTCAGCCTTGAGGAAGAGATGGAACTGCCGTAAGCGCTGGAGGACCTCCGCAACGTGGTGGCGATGTTCGGCCAAGCTCCGGGAGTAGATGAGGATGTCATCGATATATACCAGAACGAACTTATGGAGAAACTCCCGGAGCACCTCGTGGATGAAATCCTGGAATACGGAGGGGGCGTTGACCAGGCCATACGGCATGACGAGATACTCGTAGTGTCCTGTGGGCGTGACAAAGGCGGTCTTCCACTCGTCCCCCTCACGTATCCGGATGAGGTTGTACGCGCTGCGGAGGTCCAACTTGGTGAACACAGTGGCACCGCGGAGATGTTCCAGGGCCGCTGGGACGAGGGGAAGTGGGTAGCGGAATTTTACGGTGATTTTGTTGAGGGCACGGTAGTCGATGCAGGGCCTCAAGCCTCCGTCCTTCTTAGCCACAAAAAAGAAGCTTGAAGCAGCAGGGGAAGTAGACGGACGGATGTAACCCTGTTCGAGTGCTTCCTGGATGTAGTCCTCCATGGCCTTCTCCTCCGGTATTGACAGGGGTATATGCGTCCCCTGGGCACTGGTTCACCCGGTAGCAGATCGATGGCGCAGTCCCATGGCCGGTGTGGAGGAAGCTTGGAGGCGCGTTGCGGGCAGAACACGTCACTGAAGGGGGCGTAGTCCGGGGGAACATCCACGGAGCGCTTCTCGACCGGGCTCTCGATGGACGTGGCGTTGACGAGTAGAGACTGGGGTAGTGGAGATTTCGGAACAGGAAGCGCTGGGAAGCAGTCTGGGAAGCAGTGATCGCCCCACTTCAGGACTTCGCCCGTGCGCCAGGAGATGTTGGGGTTATGTTGTTCCAGCCACGGGCGCCCTAGAACCACGTCAGCGGTGGATTCCTCCAGAACCAGCAGATGGATGTGTTCCGAGTGGAGGACGCCGACTCCAAGTTGAAGTGGTCCCACGCAGTGACGGATGTGTTTACGGCTCAGGGGTTTGCCCGTGATGGAGTGGATTTGATAGCTCGTCGGTGAAGGAGAGACCTTGAGTTGGAGTTGTTTACAGAGGGCGCCTGAGATGAAGTTTCCGGCTGACCCTGAATCAAGGAGCGCCACCACTGGAACAGAGATATTTACAGCAGTAAGGGTTACAATGGTAGTGAGCGGTTTCATTTTCTGAATGGAGGGAAATATTGCACTCACCACGGGTCGAGGAGGACGTGTTGGGCATGTGGAGAGATTATGCCCCATAGCTCCGCAATAAAGGCAAAGATTCAGGGTCAGCCTTCTCTGTCTTTCGTTAGGGGTGAGACGAGAATGATCAATTTGCATGGGTTCTGGAGCTGGTTCTGGGGAGCTGACGGGTTCGGACCGACGGAGGAGGTTGGTGATGGATGACTGGCCCTGGTGCTCCTGGATACACGACTGCATACGGGACCCCACGCGGATGGCGAGTTGGATGAAGCGTTCTAATCCCATGGAGTCCTCGTATGCAGCGAGATGCAGCCGCACGGTAGGTTCCAGCCCCTGACGGAAAGTGGTGATGAGGGCTTGCTCGTTCCAACCGCTGGTGGCGGCTAGCGTTCGAAACTGCAAGGCATATTCGTTAACGGAGAGATTTCTTTGTTTTAGACTATAGAGTTTCTCACCAGTCGAGGAATCTGTCAGAGGTTTCCCAAATACTTCCCGGAAGTGGGAGACGAACGCCGAATAGGATTTGACGACTGGGCCCTTTTGGGTCCATAGCGAATCTGCCCATTGAAGAGCCTTCCCTTGCAGTTGTGAAATAATGAACGCTATTTTAGCTGTATCAGTGGTGTAGAGGTGCGGCTGCATCTCCAGGACCAGTTCACATTGGAGAAGGAATCCGCTGCATTCCTCCGCCGATCCAGAGTAGGGCGCCGGTTTGGCCATGGGACTGGCGGTGAATGCAGGTGAAGGAGTAGTGCTGGCGGGTGCGGAGACAGCCGTGTTGGAGGGTGACGATGTAGAGGGTTGTGGTGTGAGTGCTCGACGCAGCGCGTCCACGAGCTCCTGGAAAGGATCGTTGGTGCTCATGCCGTGAAGTTGTTAGGGTCCGGTCTTCTGTTATGATATAGACACGGAGGCAGAGGTAAAAGCAATCCAGGTGAGTTTTATTGAACAATATGAAGAGCACAGAGTGAAAGCAGTAGATATCAGGTTCTTGAGAGATGAATAGAAAGTGATACTGTCCTTGTTTGACTTGCAGATCCGTGAGCTGAGATGATATGGAGGGAGACGTTGGAGACACTCACACACACAGGTAGGTAAGCACACAAAGGGACCAGGAGACGAAGGAGATGAAGGAGATCGCTGGAGCAGGTAAGTAAGTCGATAGGGAGTCCTTGAGGTAAGCATACAAGTGTTGTAGTGCAAACGAGACCGGACAGTGAGTGTGTGTGAGTGTGGTGGCTTTATAGTGCTGGTGATTGCAGAGTGAATGAGATGCAGGTGGCGGTGATTAGTATGCTGGTGATTGAGTGCGTGGGTACTGTGGTGAGGTGGAGCCTGGCGTGTCTGTGACACTTACAGGTTCGGAACGACATGATGGTGAGTAATTAATGACAGAAATTTCATTAAAATTAACCCTTTAATAGTGTAATAATAAGGTCTGAAGTGTTCTATTTATTATAAGCATGCACTGCAGTTATGTCATATGTATAAGTAGCTACGTTAACATGGACATCTTTTGTTTCAGTCAGAATGAATTCATTCCGATTGATGAATCAGAACGTTGTGTTTACACGAACGCTAAATAAAGTGATTGGGTTGATGTGTGCGTTTATATGTCACAAGCTTCAAATCAGAATTCATTTTTTGACATGTACCATTATACACTGTTTGAGCATACTAATTTATCTATTTTGGGTCCTAATTAGGAGATGACGAGCACATGAACCATTGTGCTCGTGGAGCCACTGCTCCACTTCACAGACATTGAGTGGAAAGAAAATTTTAGTTTCACACAACAGTCATTTATGACATTCAATTCTGTTTTCTACATAATAGCACATGCGCAGTACTTTTACATGTCCTCTCGATCGGATTAGAAAAGGTTTAAACCACCCCTTATAATCTGAATGCAATTTTAATCAGATTTGGACAATTCATTCCAATTGACTTGCATGTGACTTTTATATTCCGACTGTGCTACTAGTCCGATTAAATTCAGATTATTAAAGCTGCAAGCAGCAATTAAAGGGCCCTCGAACCCTGGATCACCGCCACCCGGTGGCCTTAAGAAAACAGTGGGATTTTTTTTAAATTAATTTTTTTAACTGCCTATTTTGAGGCATAATTAGAAATGCGCCGATTCAGGCTGCGGCCCCTTTAATTGCTCGTGCTCTCCGCCCCCTCCCGAGCTCTCGACTCTATCACTGCATAAACAAAGTTCACACAGCTAATATAACCCTCAAAATGGATCTTTACAAGGTGCTCGTCATGCAGCATGTCTAATCGCATAAGTATGGTATCTATTTGGATGTTTACATTTGATTCTGAATGAGTTTGATAGTGCTCCGTGGCTAACGGCTAATGCTACACTGTTGGAGAGATTTATAAAGAATGAAGTTGTTTATGAGACTGCAAGTGTTTAAAAATCAAAATAGCGACGGCTCTCTTGTCTCCGTGAATATAGTAATAAACGAAGGTAACTTTAACCACATTTAACAGTACATTAGCAACATGCTAACAAAACATTTAGAAAGACAATTCACAAATATCACTAAAAATATCATGATATCATGGATCATGTCAGTTATTATTGCTCCATCTGCCATTTTTCGCTGTTGGAGGAATCAATGGAGTTTGAGACTCACTGTATGTCATTTCCATGTACTGAACTCTTGTTATTCAACTATGCCGAGGTAAATTCAATTTTCAATTCGATGGCAACTTTAAAGATCAAAGTTCAAGAAAAATGGAGTTATTGTCTCCCAAAAGAAAGAACCGATTCTGAACTGCCTGAAAAAAATCGTCAGTAATTAGTCCTGCTCCCTAGGTTTGTAACAAATTTGCATAATCCCCATGTCTTCATCGGCTATACCCACGAACAACGTATACCACTTAGAAACGTCCTGCTCAAGTTGTTCTTGTGATGGTGGTTTGGGTTCAGCTACTTCTTCCAATATTTTATTATCAGACTCTGGCTCGAATTGATACTGTAAATCGCCATCATTACTATTTGTATAACTCAATCGAGCTAGTATAACTAAATTCAGATATGGTAATGGGCATTTAATTTCCAACATAAGCTATAAGTGGTAGACCAATCACAACAGACTGGGATCTCTGACCAATCAGAGCAGAGTAGGCTCTCGTAAGGGAGGGGTTTAGAGAGACTGGATCCTTGATTGAACAGTTTCAGACACTGTGAGAAAAGAGGTGATATTATGAGAAATGCTATGTTTTGAACAGCATTGCTACTTTTCTACCAGCTATACCAGCACCAAAATAGCACTAACCATAAAGAAGGCTGAAATTTCTGCAGGGAGGTTTGCCTCAAAAAACATAGAATCTAATTTGCCTTTGAAAAGCCCAGGTTCATTGCCCTGCCTTAGTTTCATATGTCAGGTGCTGATGCCTGTTGAAAACATCTCTGCATGAAAATCAATGCAACAGGGGCTATGAGGGACCATCACAATAAAAACCTCCAGAGGTTATAAACTGTCAGATGTCTGAGGATGCTGGGTATTTTTATTCACTTCTGTTGGTTCCATGAATAATGTAATGCAGTAAAGTGCACTCTTATATCATGTTCCAGAAGGAAGGCCACTTCCTAGGTCATAACCATTCACAGCACAAGGTAAGCACTCTCCACATGGAGCTCTGTTGATTATTATACTTAGAAAACATAGGGCATCCATAATCAGGTGATTGGTTGTTGTCTGTTGCACTCCTCGTGTTTGCTTTATTACCACAATGAATTATTCATGCAGATGCATAGTCATGTCTCATATTTAATTACTGTGTTCTCTATCATATTTGTCTAAACAGCATCTGTTATCAGGGTGCATCAGTAACATTTAAAAATCATGCTGGTGTGTAATGAGCATTAGTGTAAATGATTTAGTAATTAAGATAATCACTACGCACAATTAACCGGCTGCTCGTGTTTGTTAGTTTTGTTTGTTTGTTTGTTTGTTTTATGTTGTCTGCCATGAACAGAATAAACATCAAGGCGGCTAAAATAAATATGCTTCAACTTCAACTGGGTTGTCTGAATTTTTCAGGCCAGCGGCTGCATTGTTCTATAGCACTGACAGCAACCATTGCCTATATTAATGAAGCTATGAATATTCATATTTTAGAGTTAATGAGGTAGAGTGGGAGTTGGGCTTCTGAATGCATGTGCCATAGGACAGATCTGTTTAACAGACAAACATACAGGCAGACTGTTGAAAAAACACAGGCATTTGCTATACAATGTCAAAAGGGAAGGCCTCCAAACCCCCAAATGCAGATCTCATCTAGTTATAGAACTTAAATTCTGTTTTTTGAAACATGTTTGAAGATCCGTTTTTGAAACCGAGTTCTGAAAAATGTCAGAAATGAAATACAAAAAGAGAATAAACATGACATGACAAAAGATATTAGGACATTGCTGCACAAATTATATATGGATTTGGACCACCAAAGTTTGTTTGCAGTTTTTCAACACTTTATTGATAGTCTTACTGGAGGGTCTGCTTTGGAAATATTCACATTAGATACTTGAAATTGTAAGTGCTCTGAAACCAAGGATGTCTGTGAAAAATCTTTTAGCATTCTTATTCTCATTCATCTCAATGGCAGTTGCTCAGATGGTGCAGGTTTGTCATTCAAAAGCACTGACAAATAAGAATGTCCACAATACCAATATCATGAATGATCAATTCAGAAATATAAGATATATAGAAATATAGAAAATAGAAATTTCTATATAGAAATATAAATATATTTTTGGGTGGTCATACTTCATGAACTAGTTCACAACCTGAACTAACCTTGTCTTGTAATAAAATGGTAAAATTATTTTATATTTTTACAGACAAATTGCATGTTAAATATTTTTTTTTAAATTACAAAATATCTGACTTTATTAGTTTTCAGTTCATTATTAAATCATGAGAACAGTGCCACCCTGACATTTTTTGCTTTAATTCCCTCCAAATAAAAACATAAATGATGCATATTCATAATGCCATAAGTCATAATATGTATAAACTGCATCTTAAAGAATACAAAGTATTTTTGAATAAATTAATCTAGATTAAAAATTCTGTAATCTTCAAGTACAACATGTAGCGTGGTGCATGTATGTATGAGCTAAATTCCTAAATACCAAATAATAATAAAAAAATTCACGGAAACAATTTATACTTTTGTGATGAAACTCCATGTGAGAACAGACAAAAAATGTTTTAACGCTCTGTGTAACATAAATACAAACACAAATATTCAGTGTGTTCAACTTTACATTTTATCAGTGTATGAGTTTCAAAAAACTCAAAGTTTGTCAACTGACCAGTAAGTGTTACGGTATGTAGTTGATAAGGAGCACATGACAAAGGAAATCTTTACAGAGAACTTTTAATTCTGTAAACAATTAGAACAGGATAACTAGGAGAAATTAACAGCCAAAACACCATAAACTTTCAACAATGCAAGACATGTGACTAACTGAAACAGAGGGCTTAAACAGAGCAAACAGAGGGAGATAATAACAAGACCATTAATACAACACACCTGAAACAAGGAACCTAATCAATTAGTAACTATGGAGACAAACAGGGAGAGAACGAAGGGGAACTCAAAACAAACCTAGAAACTCAGACATGAACAGAACAAGAAAACAGATCGAAGAACAAACTCTAAACATGAACAAATAAACCAAACATGTGACATTAAGTCAGTTGTTCTGACATGGATTGGGAGAGGATTTTATAACTGAGGCACAGATCTGCAGATGTATCATGAGTTGAAAATGAATTGTTTTGTGTGGAGTGAGAAGCCATGTGACCGGATATCTGAGCAGCTGTATTGAAGTTTATGGTTTGATTATGGCTTGTCTGTAATGGCAATTAAATTGTAGGGCTAAAACTGTATCTAGAATTAGATTCTTGATGGCTGGTAGCCATGGATGATTGGGAATAAAAACACAACAGACCATGTCCACCACAAACTGCCGTAGATAATCTAATTTTTAAATGTTTTTTGTTTTGTTTTTCAGTCAATGTTGTTTGGACCCCAACATTATTCAGAATATCTTATTTTGTGTTGAACAGAAGAAAGAAATGCAAACAGGTTTGGAAAAACCAAATAAAAAATTATGACAGAATTTTAATTATGGGGTGAACTACCTTTGTAAAAAACAAGAGCTTTAGCATACTTTTAAAAAAGTACTTTAACTCAACCTGAACATAATCACATTGTTATCTATGGGGCACAGCTGATTGGTTCCTGCTGTATCAGTAACCAGTGAGCTTGCATGCTCAACCTTCAAATACACTATAGCCTATTGTACAGCAGCAGCATGTCTAACTTTCTCACAGCAGCATGTCATGTATGTATTGGCAGTAGCAAGTCCTGGACAGTCCCGTAGCAGCATATCAACATTGTCATATCCATTACTGTGCCAACACTCCAAGAGTCATCATGACAGAAATACTGACAAGCATTTATGTTAAAGATATCAGGTTATGCATGTAACCCGGTTCCTCGAGAAGGTTATGATGTTAACGCGATGGGAACGCTTCTGCTGAGCCGGTGTCTGAAGCACGTGTGGAAAACAAGCCAATCACATTGGCCGAAGAATGGACTGGTGACATAATGTCAGTGCATCACAAAGACCATAAACAGATTCCTGAAAAATTCATCATCAGATTTTAATTGTCTGAAGGAAGACATTTCAGGCTTTGCTGGAGTATGGCAAGGCAACGCATCGTCCTGTTCCCTCAAAGGTCAAGTTTGGGGTCAATCCTAATTTATGGCAATATACATGAGGTGTGTAGAAAGGACTAGCCTGCCACATAGGAAGCCACGCTCCGAGTGGAGTGGGCTCTAACATCTAGAGGTGAGTCCAACCTGCCCGCCTCATAGGCAAATGTAATAGCATCCACGATCCAGTAGGATAGTTGCTGCTTGGAGATGGAAGAACCCTTGCCCTGACCTCCAAAGCAGATCAACAGCTGTTCAGATTCATGCCACACTTTTGTGTGATCAACGTAAATCCTAAGGGCCCTCACCGGACACAGGAAATTAAGCCTTTTTTGCTCCGGCGAAACAAAAGGCGGAGGAGAAAGGGTTTGTCGACCATCAGAACTATTTCTTTTTGGCCATCCTCATGGACATGACCGTTCTTAGGTCAGGTCGCTTAGATGGCTGTGTGTGGCGTCTGGGTCCCTAATCCTGACAAGGGGATCACTGGCCACCAAACTGACCCCTTGCTCTTCCTTTCTCCCTCAGGAAGAGCTAGGGCCTGGGCAAAGGTCACTACAATAGCACATTAAATCAATACAATCAATGCACTTCTTTTTCACAATTTTGAGAAATGATGGATTGTAGTGTTGTAGGTTTCACACCAGTTCTTCTACAGGGTGCTTGAAGAAATAAGACCATAGCTGTTAAACAAGTGTTTCTTCACATTTTTGTTCACCCTGATATTGTGTAATGTGAAAATGTGCTATAAATGAACAGTGGCAGTCAGCTGGGGTGGACATGCCAGAGAACAGACTCAAGGGTCAAGAGCTTTCCCAGAATCCTTTAATGAAGCACATATACTAGCCTGGTATTGATTTCTATCAAGGAGCTCGAAATCAATGTAAGAGACATGTCCTCAGGTACCCACTTTCTTTGATATTCCTGCAATGCTTTGTTCCATAAATAAACACTTTTTAAACACATGTTTTCATTTATGTAGTCTGCAAATGATGTATATTGGGAATATGAGTTTGAGTGTATCCTTCTTTCCTTATTACTGAATATTCTTCAAACATACTTTTTTTTTAGACAGAATATTTTGGTTCTGGATGTTGTTTGTTGGGTTAGGTCCTTTGGGGCTTGAGCTTGTCGTCAGTCCGAAATCCAATGCCATATTCACTGCACATGGCCTAAAGGTCAAAAATGCCATTCATTCCTCAAGCTGTTTGAGTACAAGTCCATGTGCAAAGACTCTCTGTATGATTCTCTGCATTGACAGCTTAAGAGGAATCTTGATGAACTGACTTAAAATAAAGCTCAGCAATGGCAATTGGCTACAAAGCATCCCGTCTTTCTGTCGCTATCACAATGGTGGCAGCATAGCAGTGTAAAGGCTGCAATTAAGAGGCACTTATTCAAAATGCATACTTGTGGTTTCAAGGGTAAGGTAATGAATGTCAAAAGGTTACCACAACCAAGCTTTCACAGAGCTGATGTAAGTTTGTTCAAACAAAGAGACTTTGATGGTTCACTCAGACTTCCTTTATAAACTGTTGCATTTTACAAAGTCTTGCAGGTCTACCAATTATACTTGTGGCTGCAGACAATAGAGAAACTGCTCTTAGACAATAGGTTATTCAGAGCTGGATCACTGTGCTCACATTCGGTTATAGGGAGTTTGGTTAATAGCAATCAGTTATTCTCGGAATTACTTTGCTGTGTTTTACCCCAAACCAAAATTTGATAATAAAGGGATTCTAATTACTTATAGGTGAAGTGTGTAATTTTATTTAGTGTTAAAATACTTCCTCATATTCTAGTTTAATATGCAGAGTCAGTGACATGACATTTTTTTGTCTGTAGCTATTAATATATTCAAAAATATATTAAATTCAATTGCAATTCATGCATACAAAGACTTGACAACACCTCTTTTACGATGAACATTCTTGATGGATACTTGATGGATTGTTTAACCAATGGCAGACTGCTAGAGTTTGGGAAACCAGTATGAAAACAGTCATTATTTCTGTAGTTTCTGCTATAGCGGCACAGAAAACACTTCACCTTTCTGTAACTAGTATGCTCTTTTCTCAGGGAGGGTGAGAAGGTTATTGGTGAAGTGGATGCAGAAGCACTTGAGTAGCACATTTTTTAAATAAAAGGGCTTGCTGTCATATCAGGACTATGAACCAGCAACCTAAATAGCAAATGGCAGAAATATATTCCTGACTGAAACATCACATCATGGCTAGAGTCAGAGGCATATTTTGTGGAAACCAAGTGGGACTTATCAAACATATGCTGGAAAGATGAATTTAAAGCCAGCTGTACCTCCCTACTTCGTCTACTTACACCACAATCAATGAAAAGCACTGAACTGCATACACATAAGAAATTTTACCCTCTCATGGTCACACTGTCTGCATGGAGGTGTTATTGCAAAGCAATGGCCTGCCACATGTTGAGTTACGTAAGGCTGCTGGACACAGCATGGGAGAAATTATAGCGTTATCATCAGTAAATCTGTCTGGAGGGTCCTGCAGAGACCAGTTCTACTCTAATGCATGGACGTCCACCACAGTAGCACATGTAAAGCTGACAGCAAGTAATTGCAAAGTAAATATCAGCAAAGGTGTGCAGTAAGTGCAAAGGAGACATTTAATGGTTCATTTATCATTCAGTCATTAAAATTAGAGAGGAAATGTCCACATCATTTTTATTTAACAATCTTGTTTCTGCATTGACTATAAAAACCTTTAGGCAGGGTTCAAAATATTTTTTTTTCCCATGATGGCAGGTCAATTTCACAAGCATAAATCTTTAATTTTTACATTATTTTTTTAGGGGCCTAGTGGCTAACATAAACATATTGAGACAAAACTTGGTACATTTAATCACAAGCATCATAAGTAGCTGTGGGAAGTTTCAAAACATTGCTTAATGAAACTTTGAAAAAAATTTTTAACAAGTTCTTAACATTAGTTTTGAAAAAGGTTGCCGCTAGATGGCATTTATCTGGTGAACCTATGAACGAGTGTCTAATGGTTTTAACTGATCTCAAGTCAGTTTCATAAAGTTGGTTCTTTTTTAGTTCATTTAATGTATTTTAAAACTGAAGCATAAAGGAAGCATAGGCTAAAAGAAAAGGTGATATTGACTTAGTTTGCCACACCCCGCATTATTGAATAATGCACAAACGCACTATACATTAATAAAAGAACACACATTTTATAGAACCTTAATATTTAATGGTGTTTATTAATTATTATTAGATTACTTTAAATAAATACATGTTTACACCGTTTTGACCAGCAGGTGGCGTCAGCCTGTGGAGTTTCGAGCGCTTCGAAACAGTGAATCATTTTGCAAAGCAATTAGTTTAATTGATTCAGAGTTTTGAAAAGCTTTATTTCTCCCATCACTAATCTCAAGACTGGTGACTTTATATTCAGTGCGGTGAATTTAAAGTCGAGCAATACGTAATTGTCCCATGTCAGCCATTGGCGTATTGTTTTGAAACGTGATATTTGTCATCACCACCATGCCCTGAAGGAGCTTGAGAAGTTTGGGGATTGCAACACCTAGTAGACAAACATTTCTTCAGGAGACATATCTTCGGGTTATGACGAATACAAGGATACCAAACTTGCCATGGTTTGGCTTATGGCAAGTTAGAACATTTGAATTAATTGTGCAAATCACTGCAAATTGCTTCTAGGCTCTTCGTAATGAAACCACTGAAATAATAACCTGGGTGGTCGAATTCCTTAATAATGTAGGGGGAAAGTCCACATTTTGGTCCTACATGTTGAAAGAACATTGACAAATGGTGTTACCATCTATATGTAAATGGATAAAACTCTTAAATTGGAATACATATTTTCACCAGATTTAAAACATATATTTAATAATCTCAAAAACAATCTCTTTAATTTTAATCATTGCATTTCTTTAAAAAAACTGTGAAGAAAACGAAGACGTGTGTGTGGAGCAAGTGGTGGTTTGTTGTTTGTTGGTTTTTGATTTGACGGTTGTCATAAAAGACACTGCATGACTGCGCCTCAGATCTTCTGCCAGATTTTCCTCAGAGACAAGATTTGATCATAATGGTCATTAATCGGCTGTTGGCGAACGTGTCAAACTAGCAATCAAAGACTTCAGATTTTGGCCTAGGATTAGAAGAAGCTTTTAGGATTGACAAAATTTGCCTCACACGGCCAAAATCATACAGTGTCAAGCTGTCTAAAGGCTCAATTTGAGGAGACATGGAAAAAGTGGCGGGACTTGGCCACTTGGTGGTGCCATAAGAAGGAAAAACATGAAATTGGCTCTAACCTGAGACCTCTTGAACTGATTCACTTTAAAATTGGTATGTATTCCCATTGTACATGAGGACAGTTGTCTATCTTGAGAAACATGACCACCATTGGCCAATTACAGTTCAAAACAAAATGCGGTGGACTCTTGGTCTGATAGGTTTGTGCAAAATTGTACAAAAAATCAGACATCAGTTGGCACTATCATTTTATTTTAACATAAATGGTTCCCTTTCGAAGTGGAACTCAACACTGCGTCTTGGATTGAAGCCGTCAGCGTGACCGGTGTCTGAAGCACGTGTAAACACACGGCAATAAACCATTGTTACACGTCATTAAATCTTTTTGTCTTTAGGAGACTTTTTTTTTGTATGCGTGTGTAAGACAAACACTACTGGTGGAGCGCATTCAACTCCTTGAGGAAACTGGATGTGCTCATTATGATGTATTTGCGAGACTGACCGAAAGAGACTGATAAGAAGCTTTGTTCTTCTTTGTGATGCGGTTGCTGTAAGAAGCTCCACCTATGCTTGGGATGAGAGTTGAGTGCCTATACCCCGCTGTTCTGTACTGTGGCTGGCGTAGCAACGAGGTGGGATCGATCACAGGGCTGTAGGTGGAGCATGGGAGGAATCTGATGGAAAGTTGTTTCCCTTTTGGAACTCCTCCTGCTCACTCTAATACTTTCATGTCAGTTTCTAATTTCACTGATTAATGTGTAATGCATAATTCTGAGGAATTAGATGCAGAGAGAGTTGAGGTGGATGTTATTAATAAATCTGCCCCCTCTACTGTCAACACATGATGCTTTGATCTCAGAGCTTTTGAGTATTAGTCAGCAGCTTCCAAGAGATACGTCCCTCCCAGGGGGTTCATGAGGGTATTATGTTCAGAACCTACATTATCATCATGACCCCTAACCATGGCCAAACTGGCACAGGATTAGAGCAGGTTTTTGGCAAAACAGGTATCTGAAACTGCTCTTTCTGTCTTCTGTTTCATATGCGCACTGAGCAGCGCTTGATTACGATTTATGCGTGTTGGCGCATTTTCAGCAAAGATACTTCAGTTTAGGAAAGAGGGTGGGCACTTAGCTGAGGACATCCTGCCTCCTTCACATGCCTCCCAAAGTGAGAGTGCCATGGGTCAGTGGCTGTGGGCGGAGGTTGAATGTCTCCGATATATCTCTTGCTCAGCTCTGATACCCTGAAGTATCTTTTTTTCCCAGGGTTGAGCTATATTTTCCCCTATGTTAGGGTTTAAAGTAAAAATGTACACTCCCCTGTGGATGGTTGCTTGAGAGGTACCTGCTTGATGCTGGGTGAATGGAGAATGTAGGGCAATTACATTCCCCTACCTCATTTACCTCCCTCCCCAGCCATTGTTGGTGACCCATGGTGGCCTTGCTAGTTGACCCATGTTAAAGCGCTAACTACACCAGGTCCTGAGAAGTGCCTTTATTTATTATAAGTCAGGGTTGAGATGCTCTCCCCCAGTGTACTGGGGTTTTGAACTAGGGTATAGCTCCCCTGCAGACTCATTGGGGTTGGAGTACAGTATGTGGACAAGTTTTTTGGCAATCTGTGGCTTGCATTTCTCTTGTTTGCCTCCCTGTCTGAGTAATGACAAGGGACATATCTCCCCTTTGGATGGCCCCAAGGGTTGATGCCTGGTGAATGAACTAGTTGGGCAATATAATTCCCTCTATTTTGTTTACGTCCCTTCCTAACTATGGTTGGGTCTTGAAGTATGGATACCACTCCCCTTGGAATGGCCCTAGTTTTGACAATGCTAATAAGTAGAGGAAGTCGCTTGCTTAATAAGCACTAAATATGGGCCGTTACTCAGGTACTCTCCTTGGGGTTAATACAAAGTGAACAAAGTATGGTAGGGCATTATATCTGCTCTATTCAGTTTGCTTTCCGTCCTCAACTACTGTTGGGTCTTCAAATAGGGGCGTTCATTCCCTTAGACGAGTGGGTCTTTAGACACCTCTAGCTGGCCTTATTTTTCCAATATGGCAACATTAACGAGTTGAGGAAGTTTGTCTAGGGGGCATCCCTCCTTGTTATCTGTCACTTACCATGGCAAGCACTAGTAAAAAATAATTAAGAAAAATAATTTAAAAAAAATATAGGCGCTGGCTATAGCAGGTCCTAAAGGAATGATCTACCTAAAGCAGGGTTCGAGCCTCCTACCCCAGACTTCAGAGGTCTTGAAGTAAGGCTGAGGGTTTTATCAACATCGCAAACTCCCTTTGGTGAGCTGCCCTTTGAGTTCTAGAGTTGAGTGAGTTTTACTCCCTCCCTGACTGTCTTGGGTATTAAAGTAAGGTCCCTTGCTCCATTTTTTAAAAGCAAGGTTTGAGCCACCTCCCCAACACTTCAGGGGTCCTGAAGTAAGGTTAGGCTTCCCTATGGCTACCTTGGGGTTGAGCCTTGTCTTGTTTTAAGGCTCCCCCTTGGAGAGGCAGCAACATCAGAGATGGAAGTTCCCTTTGGGCCAAAGCTGCCCTTTGAGCCATTTATTTTCTTAATAAAGTGATCGGAATCTGCCTGGATTCTGGGAAGAATGCAAGCATGGTGTGAGTGCTCTCCTTTATTGTCTTGGGGTAATTAAGTAGAGCTGCAGCTCCCCTGTGTTTTTCAGAGGTGTTGAGTTTATTGCAAGAATTGGTTGCATCTATAAGAATATGTGCCATTCTTGTACTGCAGCGTTTTGTATGAGAAATGAGGTTGCATCTCCCCCTGGAGGTAGTGGTAATGGCCAAGTTTGCTGCTAAAATTTGTTCTCCCTGTGGCAATCACTCCCTAAGAGCTGTGTCAAGTGGAAAGAGGCTGTCAGAGCTGAGACATTTTATTCCTTAGAGCTCAGCTTTTAGGGCCAGAATAGCCCATAAGGGAGGTAGAAAGGTTGTACAGGCCGGGACTTCTATATTTATGGGACATAATGGCTTAGGGGATTCTACCACTAAATGGTCTATGTACATCCCTTTTTGGATGTGCCCTGGATTAACGCTCTGACCCTGGCTAAAGTAATCTGTTGAGTCTATGCGTCAATCCAAGATGCAATGTCATTCCCAGGGAAACACGGATACAGTCATAACCTGAAATGTTTTATACTGTATGGACTTTTTCACAGAAAGACAAGGATCTGAGGCAACTCTGCACCTCTTTGACATTTTTAGATGAAAGCTTATATATACCATCATAATCATCCCCTGACATATCAATTTCATCACCAGAATGATATGTTCAACCAGTATTTTTGCAGTTAGTGTGCTTGGCCCTGTGATGGCTGCTATATGTTATTAAAAATATTTTAGTTCCTATGTAAATGGAATTATATAGCCAATTTATTTTAATATATACATTTCTGAAAAACAGCACAGATGATTGTCACACAGAACATCATAAATCTGATGAGATGAGACAATCTCTGTCTCTCAGTCAAACTGCACCTGTCACAAAAGCATTCAGATTTATGCTTTTTTCTCTCATACAGTATTTCATCTAGGTGATTCTATGTTAAGGAGTTAACAGATATGAATCACATCATGGAATTTAAGTGAAAAAAAATTGTGTAAGTATCCTAGAAAGATAACCTTCAGAATAATGTAAAAGTTGTTTTGGTATGGAAGTCAGTGTCTTCGAGTTTAATTTCTCATAGATGCAAATTTGTATCTTAAAATTGCAAATTTATTAAAGAAATTAACTCACAATTCAACTTTATGTCTTTATTGTCATTGTGACTCATAAATGTGGCTTTATATCTCTTAGTTGACTTTATTTCTTGTAATTATGACCTTCTTATAATTTTCACTACTCATAATTGCAACTTTATTTTTCATGTGACTTTACTACTTTAAACTTTTTTCTCAGGCAAAAATGGGCTTCCATAGTTAAAAGGCTCACAAATGCTCATATCACTTATGACAGCAAGGATCAGAATATCATTCTTACAATTATTAATCCATGAATGTTGCGGTTACTTTTAGTTACCAGCCAACTGGCGAGGTACCCTTTTTTTCCTCACCAAAGCCATTTTTTACATGCATTTGATGCATGGTGAGTTATCATTTTGAACCATGTTTAGAAGATTTCATAAGTAGTGGTCTATTCACGCAACTATAAGAAATCAGTCTAACTTGAACATAAAAACAAGTGAAATTGAGAACCAGTGACTCAGGCCTCCTGCTGTTCGATCTGGATGTTGAATGTTGTAGGTTTTGGTTTTGTTAAATGGCTGGTGGCTGCGACACTGCAATGCAATCATATGGTTTATTGTTCGCTTGTGGGTCTGGGAGAGGAATAGGGCAAGAGGATAAATTCACATCACTCAGCTTTCTGCTTCACTGAACTCCCATCTGTTATCACCACGGGGTAAGAAAAGATGGCAAAACAGACATTTCTGGAATGGTGGCACAAAGAAGAAAGAGAAACTGAAGGGCCTGGTTGAGATGATTCAGTGCTTCAGTCTTTCTGCTATAATATTTGCTAAAGTGTGTCTGAGTGACGTCTTTGCATTGATTTATTTTCTTTTTAGTGTTCGATTATAAGGTGTTTTTGCAAAAGTGCATTAAAGCTTACAAGACATTTACAAAGATAAAAAAGTAGGCTATTTATTCTCTTAGCGTCTGGCAAGCTTTCAGACCAGGAGGATCAACAGACGTCAGAACAGTTTCTATCCACAGGTGACCTTTCGCAACCACTTCAATAGCCATTACAGCCATTACATTTTATTGAACAAGTGGCATGACACATGTTACATATTGCCTATTTTCACTGTTTATCAAGTACTATGATACCTGAAGAAAGCCTTCTGTTTGCATTACCTTCCATCTCAGTGGCACTCAGATGGCTCAATTCGAATTCTGGCATCTTTGTTTATGGTAACTCAGGCTCAATCACCTGTATTGTAAATGCCATGTGACTAATTAGTCTGGAGCAGGAAAATTACATCATAGCAATGCTGATTGGCTAATGAAACCACAAGCAATTTACTAGCGACAATCCTGAGCTGAGATGTGAAGTGTGAAAGAAGGAAAACGTCAATTAAAGCTTTTGAAAGCCTACTGGGAAAACATTTACTATAATGAAGCATTTGTGACTTATGCTACTTACAAAATATTGTATTACATCATACCACAGGTTGTAGCATCTACCTGCAGGAGTTACTGTATCTGGGCCTTGCTAACATTGATATTAATTTACACAGTTGAGTTCCAGATTATTTGTAGCAGGTAAAACTGGAAAAATTATATCAAAATGATTGAGATAATTAGCTAAAAAAGGAGTTACAACCATCCATATTACTTGTATTTTGCTATTTTTTTTTCTTCCGTGTCTATTTTCTTAATTCTCTGGAGCCTGCAGAAACTACATCTCATTGCCTGCAATTTGTAATGACTGTAACTCACAAGGTGTGACATGAAGAACCAAAGTGCAGCATTATTACAACAAAACAGACAAAAGTAATAAAAGAAATGACAATTCAACCAAGAAAACGTCTCAGTTACGTATGTAACCCTCGTTCCCTGAAGGAGGGAACGGAGACGTACGTCAGTAGTGACCAACGAATTGGGATATCGCTTAGAGAGCCCTATCAGCTTCGTGTGAACTAAAACAAGCCAATGGAATTGGCGTGCGATATTTGCATAATGCGCACCGCCCCCGACAGGTGTATATAAATAGGAAGCAGATGCAATCGCACTCTGTTTTTTGCTGAGGAGACAACTGGTGTCTGCACATTAGCGCGGGTACAGAAACTGTGGCGACGGGACGTACGTCTCCGTTCCCTTCTTCAGGGAACGAGGGTTACATACGTAACCGAGACGTTCCCTTTCAGTCGGTCACGTTCGACGTACGTCAGTAGTGACCGACGAATTGGGATCCCAACTAAAGCGCCACAGTTACAAAACCCCTTCCAGTGCTCAACGCGAGCTCTATCCGCCCATAGCACCAGAGGAATGGAGAAGGGGGCGAGCTCACGCCGAGGAGTTTACTGCTGTTTTACCTAATACCCACTAAGTAAACTAGACTACACTGGGAAAGCGAACCCGTAGGGGACGCTGCGGAGGCCACTACCTACCCAAGGGGGAGGAGTTTACGTGGAGAATACACATATGGACTGGCCCGGGGGGCAGTACGCATATGGAGTCCCTGGGATGGCTCCACCTGGGTAGGGGGAGACTCATCTGACAGGTGACAGCAGAGCTGGCTCTGCTAAGGGAAAGACACGGACTCGCCGTAGGGAGTTTTAAACCGTGCATAATTACACATATGGGACCGCTCACGTAGAGGAGTCACGACATATGGGCCCCAGCCAACAGACAGCGTCAGCGACGGATTCAACGGAATCCGAACGGAACACGACTGGAGTCAAAATATGCACGCATCCGGCCCAGGGGGCGGGAATGGCATTGCAAGCCGACACTTAGAGCGGGTTCAACGCGTCTATCGGCTAGTGGAAGCGAGTACACGGGAAGATACCGGCTCTACACGAAGGCTATAGAATCTAGCGAACGTGTTAGGTGTCGCCCAGCCCGCCGCTCTACAGATATCTGTCAGCGAGGCGCCATGAGCCAGCGCCCAGGAAGAGGCCACCCCTCTAGTGAAGTGGGCTCTCAACCCGAGCGGGCAAGGCACGCCCTGGGATTCGTACGCCAAGGCGATGGCATCCACTATCCAGTGGGCCATCCTCTGCTTGGAGACAGCCTTTCCCTTCTGCTGGCCTCCGTAACAGACAAAGAGCTGATCTGAGGTCCTGAAGCTTCGCGTTCTGTCCACGTACACACGCAGAGCGCGGACGGGACAGAGCAAAGCTAGGGCTGGGTCTGCCTCCTCCGAAGGCAGCGCTTGCAGGTTCACTACCTGATCTCTGAAGGGAGTGGTAGGAACCTTGGGCACATATCCAGGCCGGGGTCTCAGGATGACGTGAGAATCACCGGGCCCAAACTCTAGGCACGCTTCGTCGACCGAAAATGCATGCAGGTCCCCTACCCTTTTAAGGGAAGCCAATGCGACCAGAAGGACAGTTTTCAGAGACATTACTTTCAGGTTGACTGATCGCAAGGGCTCAAAGGGATGACCCTGGAGAGCTGAGAGAACCAGGGTCAGATCCCAAGAGGGTACGGAGGAAGGGCGAGGAGGATTCAGTCTCCTCGCCCCCCTCAGGAACCTGACGATCAGATCGTGTTTCCCCAGGGACTTACCCTCAGCTGCGTGGTGATGTGCAGCGATAGCGGCAACATACACCTTCAGGGTGGAGGGAGACAGCCTTCGCTCCAACCCTTCTTGCAGGAAGGAAAGCACGGATCTGACTGAGCATAATCGGGGGTCCTCTCGGCGAGAGGCGCACCATTCGACGAACAGGTTCCACTTCAGCGCGTAGAGGCTCCTAGTGGAAGGAGCTCTAGCGGAAGTGATGGTGTCTACGACCGCTTGCGGGAGATCACTCAGAACCTCCGCATCCCGTCCAGGGACCACACGTGGAGGTTCCACAGGTCGGGACGCGGGTGCCATAGGGTGCCCCGTCTCTGAGTCAGGAGGTCCTTCCTCAGAGGAATCGGCCAGGGAGGGGCTGTCCCGAGGAGCATGAGGTCCGAGAACCAGGTCCGAGTGGGCCAGTACTAGGGCTGCACGATATATCGAAAAATTATCGCTATCGCGATAATAGTATATGCGATATCCGTATCGCAGAGAGGTCCGATAAATAATTTTTAAAAAACGTGCCAAGCATTTGTGCGTTGCATGCATAGGTTGTTAATCCGAATTTGACCAATCAGATGGGGCCTTATTATCTTTATACCCGCCTCCCCAGAAGCTATCACGCGTTTTTTTTAGCTAAAGACATGATGCCTGTTAACACTGTGAGCAGAGAAGGCTTTGTCTAGTCTAATTAACAAATTGGACTGGAGATATCAGCTGCCATCGAGAAATTATTTTTCTCTAGTCGCAATTCCAGAGATGTACGCCTGCAACGCATGCATGCGCCGAACGCGTCTTTCCGTGGGCAAAGGAGTTTCTTTGCAAGGCTCGCGCGCTTGAGCGGAACACGGAAAATGAAGTATACCCGGGCCTTAACCGCTCTAGTGGTCTGGAGCTCACGGTTCACATCGGGAGAAATAGGAACGCGGGGCCACCGCTTTGCGACCGCAAAGGGCACTTTCACTTTCGCGATCAAAGTGCACGCCACTGATAAGCATTGCAAATTCAGTATTACAGTATACACATACCAATTAAACGCACAGATCTCCTCTCGTGCGTCCTCCACACTGCTTCGCTGGTCGAGGCAATAACTTTCATTTCGCTTTCAGATATCTCTATTATAGATGCCATCAATGCTTTAACTTTCTAGATGTAATTACCGAAATCAAAACAGTCCATAAACTATAAATCATCACGAAAACTTCAGTCAAGCCAGCTCGCGCGTCAACCTGAGAGATCAGCCTCCTGTCAAATTTCTCGGTTTCTGAATGGACGGTTTGGCTTGATTGACAAACGCTAACGTTCGGGAATGACTTATATACCATCGACCTGTCCTAAAACGTTAGCGCGATTTGATCGATTGTTTGGAGATCGCGTGTTTCTCCGTTCGAGAGCGCTTTTCCTGTTCACATCCGCGACGTTACAGTTGATTTACCAACGAAAGCTAAAAGATGACATACTGTGACTGATTGAAGCAGCCCTTATCAAAAGTGCGGGGGACGATTTCTGACCCCCCTGTCCCCCGTGTCAACGGCGCGCCTGGTCCGACTACAATGCTTTGGTCACCGCTTGCATCTGGCCATCGGTGAGTGTTGAATGTTTATATTTGCAATAATTAAATGAAAACAGAAAAAGGCATAGGTGAATGTAGTATATAGGCATGGTATTATATTTTCGATTATATTTCAGTAACACTTTAGAATAATGGTCATTAACATTAGTTAACATTAACTAATAATGAACTGCACTTATAAAGCATTTATTTATCTTTGTTAATGTTAATTTCAACATTTACTAATACAGCTTGTTAACATTAGTTAATGCACTGTGAACTAACATGAACAAACCATGAACAGCTGTATTTTTATTAACTAACGTTAACAAAGATGAACAAATACAGTAACAAATGAACTGCTAAATATAGCATTTCTCTAGGGAAATGTGATATCGCAAGAAATATCGTTATCGCAATATTCAACAACAATATTGCATATCGCATATTTTCCCAATATCGTGCAGCCTTAGCCAGTACGGCGCCACTAACAGAACCTGCTCCCCGTCCTCCCTGACCTTGCACAGGAGTTGTGCGAGAAGGCTCACTGGGGGAAACGCATATTTGCGCAGACCCTGGGGCCAGCTGTGTGCCAGGGCATCCGTGCCGAGCGTGCCGCCGGTCAGGGAATAGAACCACTGGCAGTGGGCAGTTTCTGGGGAGGCAAACAGGTCTACCTGGGCCTCGCCGAAATGCTGCCAAATCAGCTGAACCGCCTGGGGGTGGAGCCGCCACTCGCCCGCAAGTGGAGGCTGCCGTGAGAGCTCGTCGGCTGCACGGTTGAGCACACCTGGGACATGAGTGGCTTCAGATGCTTCTGACTCCACAAGAGATGGCGGGCGAGTTGCGACATGCGACGGGAGCGTAGACCACCTTGACGGTTGATGTACGCAACGGCCGTGGTACTGTCCGAGCGGACCAGTACGTGCTTGTCTGACAGCAGCTCCTTGAAGCGGGCCAGAGCAAGACGTACTGCAAGCAACTCGAGGCAATTGATATGCCAATGCAGCTGAGGCCCCGTCCAAAGGCCCGATACTGCATGCCCGTTGTACGTGGCCCCCCATCCCGTGGCAGAGGCATCTGTGGAGACCACAGCATGCCTGGACACTTGTTCGAGGGGTACTCCGGCCCGCAGGAACGAAGGGTCCGACCACCGGACAAGGGTGCGACGGCAGGTCGGTGTCACGGGGACACGGAGCGTGCCGCGCTGCCACGCCCATCTCGGGACCCGGCCGTGGAGCCAGTGTTGAAGCGGCCTCATATGGAGCAATCCGAGCGGCGTGACCGCGGCTGCAGATACCATATGCCCCAGGAGCCTCTGAAAATCTTTCAGTGGGGCCGCTGTCCTGCGCTTGAGCGAGCTCAGGCAGTTCAACACCGACTGGACGCGCACCTTGGTGAGACGCGCAGTCCGTGCGACCGAGTTTAGCTCGAGACCGAGATAAGAGATCCTCTGCCCGGGGACGAGTTTGCTCTTGTCCCAGTTGACCCGAAGACCCAACCGGCTGAGGTGAGCTAAAACCATGTCCCTGTGTTCGCACAACTGCTCTCGCGAGCTGGCCAGGATCAACCAGTCGTCGAGATAGTTGAGAATACGAACGCCCTGTTCCTTGAGGGGAACAATGGCCGCAACCTTCGTAAAGACGCGGGGTGACAGGGCCAGCCCGAAGGGTAGGACTTTGTACTGATATGCCCGACCCTCGAACGCAAACCGTAGGAAGGGTCTGTGTCGAGGCAGAATCGAGACATGAAAGTACGCGTCCTTCAGGTCGATTGCTGCAAACCAATCCCGGGGACGGACGCATTCGAAAATGCGCTTCTGCGTGAGCATCTTGAACGGCATCCTGTGAAGATACCGGTTCAAAACGCGCAGATCCAGGATTGGCCGTAGCCCACCGCCCTTCTTCGGTACAATGAAGTAGGGGCTGTAGAACCCTGACTTCATATCGGCTGGAGGGACCGGCTCGATTGCATCCTTCGCCAGTAGGACAGCAATCTCCGCCCGGAGAACAGGTGCACTGTCCAACGACACTTAAGTGAAGTGGACACCCCTGAAAACCGGGGGACGCCGGGCGAACTGAATCGCATAGCCGAGTCTGATAGTGCGAATGAGCCAGCGGGACGGGCTGGGAAGCGTGGTCCACGCCTCCAGACTCCGAGCCAGCGGGACCAAAGGCACCACAGAAGCACCGTGGGTGGGGCAGCGAGGCAGAGTACGGGAACCCGACTCGGACGGCATGGAAGCGGCCCGGAGTGTGGTCAGACTCTGCGAGGCAGCAGTGCGTATGGGAGACGGCGCATGAGACGCGGCCTGCACCATCACACTGCCACCTGCTGGCGGAATGGGAGGGGGCTGCGAGCGGCAAGGCGGGGCCTGGCACACTGGCAGACGCGCCCTCTTGTGACCTGGAGTTTGAGGAAACTGCTCTTTTTGTGATAAAGTGGGTACCGCTGGACTCCGGGGAGCCAGCGGCGGTAGACGGACAGACAACACAAATTCCCCCCGGCCCTCCTCCGGGGGTGGGAGAGAAGATGGAGCACTCTCCCGACGAGCAAGAACCTTCCCCTCCAGGTCGCCCGTCTCAGGGCCGTGATTTCTTCGACCGTTTGCCACCTGGCTTGGCAGAGATGGGCTGGGCACCACGTCCGCGACCGGCACCCTGCTGTTTGGCTAGTGTAGACTGCTGCTTTGTCGACTTAGCAGGGGCGGAGGACGACGCAGGCGGGCGCCCTCGGCGACGAGCAGGCTGAGGCTGAGCCACAGGCGGCTGGGTGGAGGCAGCAGCGGACCGCCGTGGCATAACGTGTTTGATGGCCTCAGCCTGCTTCTGTGCAGCGGAGAACTGTTGGGCAAAGCTCTCCACTGCGTCGCCGAAAAGGCCGACCGGAGACACGAGGGGATCCAGGAACCGATGTTTGTCGGTTTCCCGCATGTCTGCCAGGGTCAGCCAGAGGTGGCGTTGCTGGACTACCAGAGTAGACATTGCGTGACCAACAGAGCGTGCTGTCACCTTCGTTGCCCGGAGGGCAAGGTCAGTGGCAGCGCGCAACTCCCCAAGCAACTGTTGGTCAGGCCCTTCCTGGGGCATCTCCGACAGCGCCTTTGCCTGGTAAACCTGCAAAAGGGCCATCGCGTGCAGGGCGGAGGCAGCCTGCCCACAGGCTCTGTAAGCCTTCTCAGTCAGACCGGCTGAGAACTTACAGGCCCGGGATGGGAGGCGCGGCTCACCACGCCAGCCAGTGGCCGTTGGACACAACTGCATCGCAACAGACCGCTCGACTGGCGGGATCCTCGCGTATCCCCTGGCTTCCACGCCCTCCAGGGAGGTGAAGGCGGACGAGGGACTGGGCCTTGCACGAACACTATACGGTGCTTGCCAAGACCTGGTCACCTCATCGTGCACTTCCGGGAAGAAGGGCATTGGGGCGGTACGCTGGATCTGACGATGGGCCGGGGCAGGGTGGAGGATTCCACTCGAGCCCGACACACATGGCGGCCCGGGAAAGCACAGCTGTTATGTATTTGGATTTATTGCGGGATCAATGTGCACTGACCGCTGCAGTATTCTTGTCAGAGAATACAGAGTCATGTCTCAATGATAGCCTTTTAATGATTGCTCTGGCATCAACATAAATGGACATATGCAAGGTTTTCTAGAACAATAAAATAAAAATAATAATTAGCAGATGAATCAATTGTCACATTATAGACATAAATAATAACAACATAAAATATCTTCTTCTTATACAAGTCACAGCGATCTATTGCTATATTTAACTTCAAAGGATTGACGGCATACAATACAGCGCGTCATTCACGAGCGGTAAATAGGTCGCATTAATATAATTAAATAAACTTAGATACAACATCTGCAACAAATCTACTTGCAATATAACATTTATATTCAAATAACACTGGACTTACTTGTCCGTTACTCATACAATGTCCTTATAATGCGAGCAATCCGGAGAACTTTCCAGTCAGAACGGCTGATGCAACTCTATAGTGCTATGCTTATTCTCAGTCTATTAAATCAGCATAGGCTGCGCAACTGCGCAGATTGTGCACTATTCCATCACGTGCAGCGCTAATTTTGTGTGCATGTTCATCATTATGCCAAACATGGAGAATTCAGAACAACAGCCGTCAACTCGGGATCCGACTCGGGCAACGCTACCGTCCCGGAGGGCGGCAGCGCAGCCGGATCTTCCTCCCCCGAGGACTCTGGCTCACCTTCCGATGCAGAGATCGACATCTGCTCCGCTGCAGGCGCACCAAAGGTAACGGCTGGACAGTCCGTAGAGGACCCAGCGGAAACCAACGGCGGCACGATGGGTTGCGGTGCTGGTGAGGCGGCAGGGGCCCGTGGAGCGGTGCTCGACGGGGAAGCCCTGACCATGATCCTCAAGTCACCCTTCCTATACGCCGCCGAACCGTCATTCCGACCGGGGCCGGAAAAGACGGTCGAACGGGGCATAGGGGAGGGGACCCCCGCTTCCTGAGACTTCAGGAAGGAGAGTCTAGACCTCAGCACTGCGATAGTCATATTCCCGCAATGGGAACATGAACCATCCACAAAAGCTGCTTCTGCGTGCTGAACGCCCAAACACGAGATGCAGCGATTGTGCCCATCAGCAGGGACCAGGGAACGACCGCACCCAGTAACGCACAGACGAAATGACATACTGTCAGGGTTCGTCTGTAAAGCTCTTTTAGAAGGGGAACAGTCAGCTCACTCGTGCTGAAGCACACAGGGAGTGACGCGATGTGTGCAGGTACACCACTCCCTGACACACACCGGGGAAACCGGCCCAAATCGCAACACACTCTAATCTTTTAGTTGTGGAGATTTGAGGGTTGCTGTTAAAACAGCAGTTGAGAGCTTTAAGCTCAGGCTCCCCGGAAGCTCGCGACCTCGCTGAAGTGCCTTGACTGCCAACACAAAACAGCGCTGTTGATCCTCTTCTGAGGCAGTTTTAGTTTCACTTTGAAAGAAAAGTCTTTTTCTGAAGCAGGACACCAGTGTTTGGCTCCGAAGCGAAAGACAGAGTGCGATTGCATCTGCTTCCTATTTATATACACCTGTCGGGGGCGGTGCGCATTATGCAAATATCGCACGCCAATTCCATTGGCTTGTTTTAGTTCACACGAAGCTGATAGGGCTCTCTAAGCGATATCCCAATTCGTCGGTCACTACTGACGTACGTCGAACGTGACCGACTGAAAGGGAACTAGAACTCTGACTTGAGCTGAGCTGAGGAAACCAACAAGTTACATTTAACACTTGACAAGAGACACATGAGGGGTATTTATATAAAAAGACTAAACAAGGAACCTGAGGATAACAATCAGGGAGGAATCATAAACACTGATATGACAAAAACAATACGACTAAACTTCAAAATAAAAGTCCTGATATAAACAGACCAAGATACAACTGAAAACATCCAACATTGTTAAACAGCTACTGCTGCATGTTGGATTGTTGTGGATGCGATAATAAATGTTGACTTGACTATAGAAGCATGCAAATGCCATTGTTGAATAGGATGTGTACTTTGTGAGTACGTCTTTAGCAGCGTCTCATTTCGGAGGCTGCGTCCTCCGGAGGTTGCATTTGAAGGCTGTATACGTCATCAAGGATGTTTTATTTAATTTAAGAAAAGTAGGGTAGGGTGAGGGGAAACGCCCCCCATTTTTTTCTGTGAAACAAGTTAAATGTGTCCAGAATAGCTATCATAGTTTTAGTGACAATGACTTAAATTATAAAGCAAGTATGAAAAACGTCCAGAGTTTTCATGTTATTAGATTTTTATCAAAAATTTAATTTGTACCAAGGGGGCGTTTTGTCGTACAGGTGGGGTAAAATGCCCTCATGGGTGGGGTAAAGTGCCCCCAGTCTGACAGTCTGCTTTATGCATTAAAACAAGTTTCTTTATGCATTTACAGCAAAATCACAGTACAGACAGTTTTAGCTTTACTATAAATACTTCTACATCACTCTTGTCAATGTAGTCAATAGTTGCAACAAAAATGTGTCTTGACTTTATCTGGTGGTTATTTTGGGAAAAACATTGGTGGTGGTGGGGGGTTGTGTTTTCCCCCACTCTACCCTAACAATAATAAAATGTATTGTTATTCCTTGTGAGGTGTAAAATACTGTAATTTCTTTCTTATTTGCAAGCTAATGGTTATTTTTTCTTAAATGAGACTGCCTCGATGACGTACGCAGCCTTCAAATGCGACCTCCGGAGGACGTAGCCTTTGAAATGAGACGCAGCTCGTCTGTGTGTGTGTGCGGATGTGTGTGTGTGTGATGGGTGCAAGGACAAGAGAAAAAAGAAACATTTCACACAGTAGACAGAATGTAAATTTGATTTAAAATGAATGAAAGGGTGTTTTGTTGATTTGCAGAAAATCTTTAATATATTTTTAATCTGTGACGCCTATAATGCTTAGTGGGAGCTTTTCTGATGACAAACATTTTCACATCCTATGCACACATGCAGCCACACTCACTCATGCTAACATACCAATAATTCAGTACAGTAAAACCAATGCTAAGTGTGGCACACACACACACCACACATACTTCACTGTCCCAATAAAAGAAAACAGTGCAGATTAAACCATAACTCTGTATATTGTGACAGGATGGGAGTGTGGCAGACACCAAAAACATGTTTGTAGAGCAGGTAAATCTTATACAAATTTTGAGATAAACAACAAAAATCAATACCGATTGCCAGTACTAGGCACTATGAAGAAATTAAATTCTTAAAGCTGGATCTATAATCCATTTAATTCACTCACAGCATTATCAGACATATATTCTAATGAGTTAGGTGTTTTTCAAAACTCATTTAAACGAACAGCACTGGCTAATGATAATGAAATGCTCTAGTGGAGCAGGAGAGAAATGCAGGTGTAATTATTATTTATGTGTTTTTCACTTCGTGCTTTCTAAGCATACATTAAAATAAGTGGAAATTAAATGCCAACATTTGAAGGAGGTATTAATTAAGTACTTAAGAAAGATAAAGTTGTTATTCCACAACTAGGACGCGATGTCCAAGGGATGACACTTCTGAATGTTTTGTTTACAATCATCAAATAAATAGGCACAGATACACACACACACACACACGTCAAAGAATCAAACCCCAAACATAAACTAATTCTTATGCAAAACAGTCAGCGCTCTGAGTTTATCTTCTTATTTTCCATGTTTCATTCTTTCTTTTGAAAGGGTAACCCCGCCGAGAATAGGTTTTGCTCAGTTATTTATAGAAGACTATGATGAAAAGGCTTAGGGCAAAAAATATTTTCTTCTATCTCTATGTTCCGCTAATACTGCTCTGATTGCACTAACCGCTATCTGACGAGAGACGTGATTGTGATCTGCCTTCCTGTGTGGCCCTATAAAGACCAGAAGCTTTGGTGTTTTATCACCCCTGTCTCATATCATTTCCCTGAAGCTTCACTCCCACTGCCAGAGACAGATACACTGAGGAAACAGGAAGACGAGCGAGGAAAACGGGACTGAAGCTAATGATCTTCCACAGAGTTTAAATGGCATCATTAGCAATGCAATGTGATGCAACTTTCTGACACCCTGCTGCCCAGCTCCTCTGTGGAGAACAAATCGATTTTAACCTGACAGACTGAAGCTTTTTGTACTGAGCTGAGAGTTAGAGCCATTACGATTTAAGATTGGAGTCGAGGTGGAATATGTGCTGGCTGAATTCAACCAAGCTGCAATGGTGAAGTCAGCTGTTCAGTTCTGTTATCATGCAGCTGCCGCACGGAGATAACTACAACTTTGCAAAAGAGTATGAAGCACTGTTGCATTCAGTGTAAAAAATTATATAACATTCTGCATTCTGTCAAACTGATGAACTGAAGAATGAGTGTTAGCTCACAAGGTTGTGTATATTTTAATTTAAAGCTGCTGTCCGTAACTTTTTTGGGTTATTGAGCAAGTACAAAACCAGCCAGTGTTCAAAACTATCTCCTTACCTAAGCCCAATTCACAACGGTAAGCTTTTAATAATGTTTTATAATTCAGGTGGGTTTTTGCGGGAAATTCGAGCATGCCGCCGTTTGTCTGTTTACATAAAGAACGCATCTCAGCTAACTACCCAGATAGCAAATGACATCTGGCCCAGTTGTGGCCCACATCTCCCTGACTCAACCTGAGTGTGGCTGGCAAAAGCATACATAGCCGGGCCTCATCAGGGCCTACTATGGCACATATGGCTCAGTTCTTGTAGCGGCACAGGTCACATGGGCCACATCTGGGCCACGCACAGGGAGCCACAACACTAAACCCGGCTTGATGTGTGTGGGCCAGATATGGCCCATATGACCACTGCCAGAACTGAGCCATATGTGCCATAGTTGGCCCTGATGAGGCCCGGATATGTATGCTATCTGGGTAGGCCATATCACCTGTGAGGCGGATCATTTATAGCCTTTTCTCACAGTAGCTGCAATAATTATACATAATTTTGATGGCGGATTGTATGGTATGACAAATTAATGTTAGAGATTAGACTGTACAGATTTTGAAATCTACAGGTAACTCTAATACACACTAAATACACATAGTCATGCAATGCTGATATTGTTAAAGTGGGTTTTTTGTGAGATTTTTACTTTAATAAAGTATAAAAATACCCCAATATGTTTGCAGATATTTATGAAACATGATAAGTTCACCTACTTGTTTCTCAGAAAAACAAAGCTACAGCCAGATATTCTACTTTGAAATGTGCGTTCGGTGTCGGAATATCTGTCTTTGTTTTGGTCTGTGCTAAACTGTGTGATGCCAGTTTATCAAATAGTATTTCGACATCACAGGTTGCCAGTTGGCGGAAAACACTGCGTAATGCAGCCATGGAAACCAGCAAACAAACTGGGTCAGAGAATTGCAGATTCTACCTGACCTAAAAAGCCTCTGCATCCATCTAAAAATCTCTATGAACGACAGCATATTAAAACACAGATAAATCAACTCATCAGCTTACAGTGTGTAAGTCTACTCAGCTGTCATTGTCAATTTGTTGCGTGTCCTCAAGCTGGCCACCTGCGTCTTTGAAGGAGGGGGCGGGGCAAACAATATTTTGAATTTGGACTGCAGTACCTATTTAGACCACTGGGTGTCAATCTTACATAGAGCCCCTTTAACATTAACAATTTGAGAACAATGTATAACAATAATAATAATTTGCACGGTTTGGCATGATCCGAGCTAATGTAACGGGGAAAAGAAATTTGTAATGAATTGTGCCAAAATCTTGTAAAATAATTCTAAAATATTAATTGAATAGAATGTATTAAATGCATCTAAAAGAAAGGGATATGGGGACACCTACAGGTAACTAGGGTAAACTATGAGTTGAGTCGGCCATTTTCTGCTCAGTCGCATGTAATCTGTTGAGGAGAATGGTAGGTGGAAAATCTCTCTCCGGTTGAACAGAAATAAAATGTTATCAGAGATGATTTTATTACTCTTTAAGGTCAAAATTGTTCTTTTAAAAGTATTTTATTTCATATTTGAGTCATAAGAGATATAGAGTTGACGAATAATTGATGTTCAATACCAAACTCACAGTTGAGTGCATTAGGAGCACCTGGTATTCGTTCTGAGACTTCGAAAGCCACTTTTTGCCTATTTAATAATACCCTTGAATTATCTTCATTTAATATGTGATTAATTTCCTTAATTTGATTAACACCATCTAGTTATTAACTTAGAGTTTAATTGATACAAAACTCGTTATCTGTCGTCAACAGATATGCAGAACCTGTTGTATTTATTTGTAATTATAGATTGCAATAATAAATAAGATAATATGCATTATAAACAACTTATTATTATTTATATTAATTATTATTGCTATTAATTAAGTATTTATGGCATTTACCTTTAAGTTGTTTTGCTATGTATTTGTATTTTTGGCCTGTCTTACCATATTGAGCTTAAAATGCTACGAGTTTGATGACTGAGAATGAATAAAAGGGTAATTATGCAAACAATAGGCCTATGCTAAATAAGTTTGATGAATGATGTAATGGCATTGTTGGTGCTATTCTTTAGAGATCAAATTGTGACATTTATTAGTACACTCTATAAAATAATCGATAGTATAAAAGTAATAAAATATACACATACTTATGAGTATGGTTTAATCTCTAAACAAAATATCACAACCTATAATGTGACTTTGAGGAAAATACATTTATAATGCTGTCTCAAGGAGCAATAAATGGATAAAATGTCCATTATGAGTCATGCATTTGTAACGAGATCTGTTGTATCTCTCTGTTCTAATGATTATTGGTCTGATGTGTTTTTAAATGACAAGCTGAGGCAGAAGAATGAGACAGAATCCTATTAGCAGAGTGTTTTAATGGACTTCTTGTTTATGAGGTGTCTGATGCAAATGAAGAGAATCTGTTAAATGAGGTTGCTCTAGGCAGATCTTTAGCAGGATCAGACAGGAGAGAGACTCATTATAAGACATTCTGTCTGATTTACTGCTGTCTGGCCATCGGCTAACACCAGCGTGCCCCGGTGCATGGCTGATTATTTACATCTGTGTCATGTCTGCTCATGTGAATTTATACACAAGTGTGACTGCTCTCTTTTTGGATGCGATGTGAGTCCATTACAGACACGAGGATGTGATTATAATCACACAGTGTCAGTATAATAACACAGTTTAAATATATTCAGAGGTAGGGCCATACACTTTGCATGAAATCAAAATGCCTTTTTTTTACAGTTAATCCTGGAAAAAATGCTTAATTCTCAATCCAATCTGATAGTGGGATGGTAGGCTATGCAAATCACCTCTTCTGCTTTCTCGTTATTGATTGGTTAACCATGTGACATATTTGGGGCTGTGGTTTAACGCAGGGGGAAACAAAGCACAGTTACCTAATTCCTATGAGAAAAAAATCCAAATAATTTTATTTCAAATAAAATGTAATAATTTTTGTTTTTTAAAAAATGCCTAAAATTTGTTTTGGCACTTAATAAGCAAAAAATAAAATAAAATAAAATATTTTTTTGTTTTGAAAAAATCCCTAAAATTTGTTTTAGCACTTAATAAGCAAAAAATAAAATAAAATAAAATATATTTTTGTTTTTAAAAAATCCCTAAAATTTGTTTTAGCACTTAATAAGCAATAAAACAAAACAAAACAAAATAAAATAAAATAAAATAAAATAAAATAAAATAAAATAATAAAATAAAAGTGCATGTCTGCAGCAGATTTTTTTTTTTCAGATTTAATTACAGTTAATTCAGTCAGATGGGATCCTATCTCTCAGACTTAATTAAAGGCAATAAATGATTGAAAAAAATATTGTCAGTATGTGTATAGATCATCAGCCATACCATATTGATAGGCTAACGAAAAAATGAAATCATTGGTGTGTAGCATTCTGCAGTTTGATTTTTGTGACATTTTCTCTCATATATTTACTTATATGTGACCCTGGACCACAAAACCAGTCATAAGTCGCACGGGTGTATTTGTAGCAATAGCCAACTATACATTGAATGGGTCAAAATTATTGATTTTTCTTTTATGCGAAAAATAATTAGGATATTAAGTAAAGATCATGTTCCATGAAGATATTTTGTACATTTATTACCGTAAGTATATCAAAAATGTATTTTTGTCAGTGGATACCCTGACAGCAATATAGTGTCGGCCCAGTTCCGTCCCACATCTGGTCCACATGTAATCCACGTGTATCAGATGTGGACCGGATCTGGGCCACACTATGTTGCTGTCTGGGTAGGCATTGCTAAGGACTTAATTTTGACTACTTTAAAGGCGATTTTCTCAATATTTTGATTTTTTTGCACCCTCAGATTCCAGATTTTCATAGTTGTATCTCGGCCAAATATTGTCCTATTCAAACTATTCAAACCATACATCAATGGAAAGCTTATTTATTCAGCTTTTAGATCATGTATAAATCTCAATTTCAAAAAATGTTCCCTTATGACTGGTTTTGTGGTCCAGGATCGCATATTTATAATTAAAACTGCTGCTGTTTACTATAGTCACACCCACTTTTGTTCACAAAGGGCAAGAACTGGGAGGCGCTAGAAATTGTGGGAGCTCTACCTGTACTTGATAAAAGATGGGAAAGGAGAAGAAAGGAGGTTATTATTATTTATAGTCATTCTTGTCCCAACCTGTTAAGCCTATTCAAAGTATCTGCATTTAAATGTGTCACTGCATGGTGTGTCGAGCTCCTGATGCTTAAGAGATTGTTTAGAAAGATTTTGAGTCTAACCGCATTTCAGTGCTTTAAAGTAATTAATGAATAATGATTTCCCTGAATGGGAGTAGATTAGTTATTGTGCTTCATTAACGACTGTTGGAAAAAACACAAAGCCAATACCTGCTGTGTGCTAAAAATGAAAATAGAACAGGAAATGAATAGAAGAAAAAGAGGAAACAATTACAGCTTTGAGGGCTGTAGAATACACACATTTCATTTTCACGGCTTCAGATATTATACGTTACCTAACATATGCATTTAGATTTATACCATTTTAGCTGGTACAGGTTTAGAAGGTTCTATGAATGAGTGAATCAGGATGGATAGATGGACAAATCAACAAAAATGCACATTTGCTATTACATAAATATCAGAATTAGGCTGTGAATCACTATTCCATTCCTTAAACCATCTATTTATATTTGCTTATCAATAAAGACAAAAACACATTAGTATTTTGGAACATAACCCACTGAACATTTGAGTGTGCAGTGCATTCGTAAACATATGTTTTCCTCTCGGAGCAGGAAGTTAAATTGATTGCAAATATGTTGAGGATGACAAATGACAAATGGAATCCAGGTTTTCGAACATTCTGCCTGAATGGCACACATTATTGATTAGACACACAAGAAGAGACGGATATTGTTTATTCTAGAAATTAAGAGGCACAGATGTGGAGCGAGACCAAGACATCATGCGTGCAGGTGAAGGGAGATCACGCACTGATTGCTCTCCCAGTTTCTGATTAGCAGCTGCACTTGTAAGCCAGTAAGTGTTGCTGCTAGATTGCATAAGTATACCTACCATCTGTTGATTGATTAGATGAACTGTTTAAAAATGTGAACAAAGGTAGATTCACTCTAATGAGTGACTCTAATAGCTTCTAGTGAATGAGAGTCATTGTTTCTGGGCTAATAATGATTTGTGCAGTTATATTTAACCAAAGGTCATGTTGTATTTTGCATTTTAAGTTAAGTCTCAGGAATTTGTTCTCAGGAAATTTTCAGGACAGGTGATTTCTGTGACATTCCTACATGCAAATTAGTCCCCCAACAAACAAAACCAATCAAATCATTTTCCAGTCTCCTGTAGTTTTTTATTAAAGGGTTAGTTCACCCAAAAATTACATTTCTGTCATTAATTACTCACCCTCAAACTCATAAGACCTTCGTCCATCTTCGGAACACAAATTGAGATATTTTTGAGGAAATCCGATGTTTTTTATCCTCCATTGAAAGCAATGAAATTACTGCATTTAACGTCCAGAAAAGTAGTAAAAACATTGTTAATATAGTCCATGTGACTACAGTGGTTCAACCTTAATGTAATGAAGCGACGAGAATACTTTTTGTGCACAAAAAATACCCCAAAAATAACAATTTTGTTCAACAAATTCGTCTCTCCTCTGCTACACTATTTTCGTTGCAGCTTCCAGGTTCTACGTCCAAACTGCGGCTCAGTATTGGCCGACGCCTCTTCATGTAAGCAGCACGACGCATGCATGTGATGCTGACACAAGAGCCAGCCAATAATGAGCCGCAGTTCGGACGTAAACATGGAAACGCAGCAACTGCTCAACAGGCTGACAGGGAAGAGGAACAATTGTTGAATAAAGTCATTATTTTTGTTTTGTTTTTGCACACAAAAATTACTCGTCACTTCATAATATTAACACTGTAATCACCTTGACTATTTTAACAATGTTTTTACTACTTTTCTGGACATTGAATGTGTTGATTTCGTTGCTTTCAATGGAGGATTAAAAAACCTCTCGGATTTCATCAAAAACATCTTAATTTGTGTTCCGAAGATGAACGAAAATCTTAAAGGTGTGGAACGACATGAGGGTGAGTAATTAATGACAGAAATTTCATTTTTGGGTGAACTAACCCTTTAAACTGCACATCTTTTATAGTCGCTTAGTATGGCACGGTAAAATATAATGTAAATGGTGTAATATTCAAAGAATAGTTCAACCAATATGGCATTGTCATATCCCTTACGTCATTTCGAACCCCATATTATTTACATTTTACATGAAATGCAACAGGAGATACTATAGGCAGAATTTCCAAGTTGCTCTTTTCCATACTGTTTAATAGAATACAATAGAATACACAAGTAATATGGACTATTTTTATGATATTTTTTATAGTGCTTCCTTTTTGGAGCCTGACAGTATAAATTATAGTTCACTTTTCTTACATGGAAAACATTTTTTACTGGCTGTTTAAGTATCATGTGTAGAAGAAACATGGTTAGGAACTTTAACGATCAATGCTGCGAACAGTCGGCCTTTCACTAAAACATGTGCCGGCAGTCCATATATGCATGGTTGTTTTAAAACCTGCCAACATAGTTTGCATGCCTATTTTTAATAAAAATTGTAACACTTCTTAAAGTGTTAGTTCACCCAAAAATAATTACTCACCCTCATGTCGTTCCACACCCGTAAGACTTTCGTTCATCTTCAGAACACAAATTAAGATATTTTTGATAAAATCCGATGGCTCAGTGAGGCCTGCATTGCCAGCAAGATCATTAACACTTTCAATGCCCAGAAAGGTTCTAAAGTTATATTTAAAACAGTTCATGTGAAGACAGTGGTTCAACCTTAATATTATAAAGCGTCGAGAATAGTGGTGAACCATTGAAATTTCGAAACACTAAAGTAACGAAGCCTCGTTTACTGAAATCAAGTGACTTTTGCAGTTTGATACACGCTCTGAACCACTGATATAATTTGTGTTCTGAAGATGAACGAAGGTCTTGCAGGTGTGGAACGACATGAGGGTGAGTAATTAATGACAGAATTTTCATTTTTGGGTGAACTAACCCTTTAATATCATTTGTTGTACCTTTTTTGATGTAGTATTGGCTAGTAGCTTAAAATTTTCTTTATGTATATCTGCAGCTAAATTGTGCAGCATTATACCACAGCTTTGCACACAAAAAGCAAGAGGCATAATTTACATCCAACAATATGGCTGAGGTTGATTTTGACCTCACAACACCACGAGAGGCTTTATTCTGCTGAAAACGATGAATCTTGCAGCAGGGATGCATCTGATTATGAGGAATTGTTAAGCACAAGTTTTCATTTCATTAGTATGTGATATAATAAGTTGCAATTTGAAGTTTTGCTGAGCATTTTCTGTGGCTGTCATCAATGCAGATTATGTTGCATATAGAGCAGAAGTATTCAATCTGCACTCCGTTCCAGTGATATAACAAGATGAAATGCTTTCAAATCAGTCACACTCCTGCTATGCATCCACTGCACTGTCATACAGCTACAGAAAATGTTTGCATATATCTTCATATTCTTTACGGACTTGCACTTGCATTTAAAGGATTAGTCCACTTTTAAATAAAATTTTCCTGATAATTTACTCACCCCCATGTCATCCAAGATGTCCATGTCTTTCTTTCTTTCTGATGAAAACATTCCAGGATTTTTCTCCATATAGTGGACTTCACTGGCCTCCAAACAGTTGAAGGTCAAAATTAGTTTCATTGCAGCTTCAAAGTGTTCTACCCGATCCCAGACGAGAAATAAGGGTCTTATCTAGAGAAACCATTGCTCATTTTCTAAAAAAAATATAATAATTATATACGTTTTAACCATAAATGCTCATCTTGAACTAGCTCTCTTCTTCTTCTTCTTCTTCTTCTCTATTAGAATTCTGGCAGTGTAGACACTGCTAAGTGTATTACTGCCCTCCACAGGCCAAAGTTTGAACTAATGGTTTTATACTATTGAACTAGCATATTGTATATGACAATTTAGTTCAAACTTTGACCTGTGGAGGGCAGTAAAACGCTTAGTGTCTACACTGCCAGAATTCTAATAGAGAAGAAGAAGATAGCAAGTTCAAGATGAGCATTTATGGTTAAAATGTATATAATTTTTTTTTTTTTTTTTTTTTTTTTTTAGAAAATGAGTGATGGTTTCTCTAGATAAGACCCTTATTTCTCGTCTGGGATCGCGTAGAACACTTTGAAGCTGCAATGAAACTAATTTTGACCTTCAACCGTTTGGAGGCCATTGAAGTCCACTATAAGAAGAAAAATCCTGGAATGTTTTCATCAAAAACCTTAATTTCTTTTCGACTGAAGAAAGAAAGACATGGACATCTTGGATGACATGGGGGTGACTAAATTATCAGGAAATTTTAGTTTTAAGGTGAACTAATCCTTTAACTTAAGACCAACAAGTTACAAACTCCCTACAATTTTTAAAACAAAAACACCTCACATATTCAAATGTCTACCCCAGGATGGCAAACTATCCACCTTATTTTGCAATGCACAAGCTACAGTATTTTCAGTGAATGTGCAAGATTCCTATTCAATAGCCACTATATGTAAACACTGTAACTATAAAATGAACAAACTGCAGTACACGGCAAAACTATTTGTGCTATAAGCTAGTTGTGTTTATGATTTCTATAATAGATTAAAATAATTTGATATCAAGCAGCAAAATGGACTGTTTTTGTGCAGCTAAAATAACTGGAAGTGGCTGCCACCGGAAGCCTTGCACAATCAAGTCAAAATTGGTGTCGCCTACTCAAATAAGGTGTATAATAATGCTGATTGTTGTTGTATATCCGCATTTGCAGAGCTTCTTACTGTTCTGCGTTTTTAAGACACCATCATGTCAGGAAACCCAGTTTGATTGAACAGCCCTTCTTTTGTGTTTGCACAAAGGAAAGAATCTGCATGAGGTGAGCATAAACGACGACAAAATTGTCGTTTTTGAGTGATCTACGTTCAACAGTTGATTCTGTACACTCTTTCAGTGATGGGTCCTAACGGTGTGCGGTCTCTTTAAGGAAGACAGCACGTCGTACATTCCTGTGAAAAAAGCGGCGTTTTAAAATGCCCGGTTGACGTCATTAAACTTTTTAAGCGGCTGGAGTGCGCGCGGAGGGGAAGGCACACACGCGCGCGCTCTTCCAGCCCCTCGCTGCAGATGCGACTGGACGGGCTCCGGTTTGCGGGGAATAACTACAAAATCAACCTTCCTTGTAAGAGAACTTCTCTTTCTTTAAATAGACTATTGTTGCGGTGAATATATGGTTAATGGCTTTTATTATATGAATGTTTAAAGATAACAGAAGCATAAAAGTAGTTTGCTTGAGTGTGGATCTGTTGCGTGCGCGTGCTGTTTACAAAACAGTCACATTTAGCATTTTCTGTAACTATACTGCTATGTTTTACGTGTGCTACAAAACAGATAACAGTCAAATCTAATATTTTTGTGGTAAAACGTTTTCATTTACTGTATGTAGAATGGCAGGTGTATTGGTGAAACTCGTGCATGCGTGATCGCCGGTTTATAAAGTTGGTACTGTTGTTCAGTTCACCGGGCTTAAATGTTCCGTGGTTTGCAGCACTTTTCTGCTGTGCATTAGCCAAATCCATTGACCCAGAGCTCAGCCACCGACCCAGCAGTGACACAGACAGAATAATGCTCATAATGATATTGCTGACACTGTATCCCGCGCGTTTGCTGCCCTTGACAGAGGAAAACGAGAGAACAGCATAATGACATTCTGACATTCTCAGGCAAGCTACTGTTGTTGTGCTTTAATAACTGAGGCTGCCAGACTCACAGACTGAAAATCCATTTGCTTCTGAGAATTTCAGTCAAATGTGGTCTTGCTAAATAATTGCACCTTCATGCTCCACATATGATTTAGTCAAAATGAAATTTCACGATTAAACCAGCTGTGCTGATGTGAAAAGAACGGTTAACTCACATGAAATAAAAATCCTGTCATTTACAAACCCTCATGTTGTTCCAAACCTATTTTGAGATGTATTTTGAAACATGTCCAAGGCAAGCTGCTCCTTTCCGTAGGCCTACAACAAAAGGCTCTCAATCTGCATAAAGCACAATAAAAGCGTACATTTAGATTTGAAGCCATATACATTAACTTGTATGCAGAAATTGAAGTCGTAATTACCAGAAATCTATCCCTCAATTAGTCAAGAAGATACATACAATAATAAATGGTGTTCGACATTAACATGCTTGACATGCACAGACACATATTTTTGACGGTTAATAACTGTCCCCAGCAGAATAGTGTCAAACATTTGTGATGTTTGACAGCTTTCACATTGATCCAGAGAGACATGCTGCCACTTGCAACTCAAGCTGCCATTTCAAGCACATGATATGTTTATTTAATATTATGGATTATGCATTATTTGTACTTATTTAACATGCCATCAGAACTCTGTCTAATGGGTAACATTCAGGGTCTTTACATTTGCATATGCAAGACAAGTTAAACCATACTGGGCTGGTGCATGCAGGGAAGATTTTCAGTGAATAGCTACATGACACATTACATTCTACATTAGCCACTGGTCACTGTTGTTGTGCGTCATTTGAAATATTTTGTTTTTGTTTAACTGAAAATAAAAAATCATATGGGTTTTAAATGACATAAGGTTTTGTAAATTCTAATAGAAATGTCATGTTCATGTTCAGATGAACTATTCCTTTAATTTTCAAAGGTCTTTCGTGAGGATGCATATATTTTTGTCATATTCTTGAAGAGCCATGTGTCATTTACATAGGCAAGACATTTACATAAGGCTTTGAATGCATTTTAATGGAATGATTATCAGGACAAGGGAAAATCTTTTTTTTTTCTTTTTTTTTTTAAATAACACTAATCTACAGGTGTCTTTGAATCAAATAGTTATTAAAATGTAACAAATCACATAATCTTCACACGACACCAATGTCATGCATTTCTTGAACGTGTGATTATTTAAGAAATTCCAATTGATTTTTAGGAGAAAGCATGAGCCCTGCTAGCGTCACATGCTGCGATGTCTGTTTCCATACAGTATCTACAAAAACTGATGCTGTAATGACATCATGAAACTCTAACCTATTTAGAGATAAGCATGTGAAATCCTTCTTTGGAACTTTGCCATGTCCAGTATACTGGATCCTATAGGACATACACCGATCAGGCATAACATTATGAGCACTGACAGGTGAAGTGAATAACTGTGATTATCTCTTCATCACGGCACCTGTTAGTGGGTGGGATATATTAGGCTGCAAGTAAACATTTTGTCCTCAAAGTTGATGTAGAAGCAGGAAAAATGGGCAAGCGTAAGGATTTGAGCGAGTTCGACAAGGGCCAAACTGTGATGGCTAGACGACTGGGTCAGAACTTCTCCAAAACTGCAGCTCTTGTGGGGTGTTCCCGGTCTGCAGTGGTCAGTATCTATCAAAAGTGCTCCAAGGAAGGAACAGTGGTGAACCTGCGACAGGGTCATCATGGGCGGCCAAGAGTCATTGATGCACGTGGGGAGCGAAGGCTGGCCCGAGTGGTCCGATCCAACAGACGAGCTGCTGTAGCTCAAGAAGTTAATGCTGGTTCTGATAGAAAGGTGTCAGAATACACAGTGCATCAGTTTGTTGCGTATGGGGCTGCATAGCTGCAGACCAGTCAGGGTGCCCATGCTGACCCCTGTCCACCGCCGAAAGAGCTGACAGTGGGCACATGAGCATCAGAACTGGACCACGGAGCAATGGAAGAAGGAGACCTGGTCCGATGAATCAAGTTTTCTTTTACATCACGTGGATGGCCGGGTGCGTGTGCGTCGCTTACCTGGGGAAAGAAGGCAAGCCGACGGAGGCAGTGTGATGCTTTGGCCAATGCTGAGAAACCTCGGGTCCTACCATCCAACGTGTGGATGTTACTTTGACACGTACCACCTACCTAAGCATTGATGCAGACCATGTACACCCTTTCATGGAAATGGTATTCCTGCATGGTGGCTGTAGCCTGTGGCCCAGGTGGTCATAATGCTATGCCTGATTGGTGTATATTCTGCTTGATTTGATGATTAGACTTATCCTGTACTTGAGTGGTTTGCTTCCAATGCCGATCTTGGGTTCTACTCTTTATTGGGTCTTACAGGGTTGGGTTTTGGCATGGGATTTGGACTCAAGAAGGCTTATAGTTTGATCTGATGGCCTTCATAGAATGCTGGCCCATGGTAACCTGATTGCCTTTGTCTTTCCTTTGGAGAACTGAGATGAACACTGGCTGCTGATTACTTCCTGCTGTTACAGGCCAAAAGGAAGCAAAGCACACACTTTTTAGAGTGCATATTCTTGTTAAGAGCCTCTTCAACCCTTCAAAGTGTAAGAATGATTTTATGAGTATGCAGTCAAAACAAATGAGGTTCAGGAAGAATTTGAGAAAGATTTCTCTTTTAAAGATTAAGTGTGCAATGTTTTAATTTTACAACATTCATTTCATTCTATGCAGAAACAACTAAATCATTTTTATGTCTTTCCCCTAAAAACACTGTGGCACTATCTAAACATTGCAGTCTTCACCACAGTAAAAATGTATTTTACTTGAGTTGTGAGCATGTCTGATTGAATGTGATAAATGTGAATTGGATGTGAGCAAAATAATGCCAAGACAACATGGCTTTCCAATGTGTTCTCTTCACGAATTCATGAAACAATTATGACTTATAAGAGATAGTTCTTTTAATGGATCAGCCTCACATACTTATGAGTCATCTGTATGAATCAGTTTGATAAACCTTTTGCTAAATGACCTGAACTGAACCCTTTAGAGAAGTTGCTGAATCAACATCTGGTTCGGTGAAATCAGTATCATTACAAGCCTTACATGCAACCAAATCCATTTATAATTGGATTGATGGCTCAATCAGACTGAAAAGTCGTCATGTAGACCTATACAATTCAATCCGATTGAGCTTGATCCGAATTAAAATTCTATTGATAGAAGGGGGCGTTGTAGATCTTATAAATAACCCATTTACCCAGAAATTTCATTGACAATATTGCTATGCCTTTCTGAATGTGGTGACTGGGCGCTGCACATTTGCTCAAGTTTTGCTTGGAAAACATGAAATGCATATGTAAATGGAATTGCAAAGTTTACAGTGTACATATAATTAAAACTTTCAGAATCTGATATCAGATTTATTCAGATTGACATAAATTACATTAAGGTACACATTTGTTTTTTTTTTTATATAAGTCAATTAAAAAATAAATGAATTAAGCATGAAAAGTAAAATAAATAATAAAAGTTGTCAATCATAAAAAATAATAAATACTCACGGACACATATTTTTACCCTGCACCGGCACACACACACATTCAGTTTTGATAAAGTACACCTCAAATGAGACATAATTTGAATGACAAATAAGATGCAATGTTTTTTTTTTTTTTTTTGTCTAGCGAGATTTGAGCCTCTGAATTTACCCTAGATTAGGTTTGTTTGTTTTTTTCTTTCACATTAGGTCCTTAGTGCACAGGGAAGTATTATTTATTGTGTTTGCCAGCAAGTTTTACCCTGAGCAAATTAGCAGCATGTCCTTAGCTGCCCGATAGAAACCTCCTACCATGGAATACTAATTTAGTAAAAGTTGAGTGTTATTTCCCCTTCAGAAGTACAGCTTTTATCACCACATGTTTTGCAACTTTCATTCAAATTGAAATATAAAAATATTTCAAAAGATGACACAAATTCAACCTAAACAGATGTTTCTGGCATTTTGATCTTCAGAAACATACAAATTACCATACTCATTTTAAGCTCTGCACTTGTTTTCCAGGCATTGATTAGTAACTCAGAAAAATCTGTCTGTCTCTTAGCTGTAATTGCCAACATCCCTTTTGCGTTCACAAACAGCATTCGGCATGCACACAATAGAAACAAACATGTGCGACACAAAGACTGAATGATGTGCGGGCCCATAGCCCTCCCATTCAAATCATCCAGACTGAAATAATCATTCAACGGCGTCTGATGCTTCATTTCCTGTCAGTGAATCAGCATCTGACTTCATGTCTACATGCTGTCTCTTCCAAATTAGATTTGAGTTTTTTGAGCTTTAAACTGCAGTTGACTGGAGCAGGTGCTGCTGCATGAGTCTAAGGTTGTCCATTTGATTCCAATGAAGCGTAGAAACCAATAGGCTTCCGTCTAAACGGACAATGTGAGTTTTAAGTAAAGCAACAGCTTTTGTATGAGGAGCAGGCCCATTCATGATGACTTAGCTCACAAATCTTATGATTCTTTACAAAACTGACCAGCCGTATCGATCCAAAAATAAACGAGTAAACAAGTTATGACCAATTCTTCATTTTTATTTGCCTGCTTAATGCCATTTTGTTGGTATCAGGAATGTTGGTATTGATTAATCGGGGTATGCAATATGACTTGTACCACAGCTATAATAAGAAACCAAGCATGTGCTTTTACAGATGTCTGTGATTATGTCAATATTCTGTAAATATAATTATGTGCTTGTGAGGTGGGGTGCTGGGCAGACGATCTTTGTAACATTTTACAATAAGGTCTCATTTGTTAACATTAATTAATAAAAATGTTCATGTTTGTTAACAGGTACAGTTACCATATACAACTTTTGATCTTAAAAATGTAGTAGTAAATGCTGAGATTAACCAAGATTAATAAATCATGTAGAAGGATTGTTGATTTTTAGTTCAAATTAACAAATGTAGTTAACTAATGTTAACAAATAAAAACCAAAATCTGTTGCCAAAATCTCCAAATGGAACTGCAAAAATATTGTTTTAAAACAGGTTTCCAGAACGCTTCCCTATATGTCATTGGCTGGACAAACAAATAGTCCCGCCCCAAACTAACACTATTATCTGATGTGAGACAAAGTTGCTATGTTAGGGTCGTCAGGATTCTCAACAAGCAGTGCCTCAGTCACTTTTCAGGGCAATCGACCTACGATTGGACAAAACTAAATATTTATAACAAAGAAAAAAGACACATTTAAGAGATTTTTCTCAAAAAATCTAATTATTCCTGTTTTGTCTTCATGACAGACTACTCATTGAATCATCCTTATCATGAGAGGCTAAAGAGACTTTTTGCAACTACACTAGAATATGTGTTTTATCAAAGTTCGGGAGGAGCACGTTCAGATAATCTACCTAGTTAGCACAAGAGGAGTCATACATATATAACCAATATCACACAAGTAGCCAAGCGATATCGCTCATCAGTGTGATACTTTTACAACAGTTCAATCAAGTGTGTTTATAAACAACAACAACAGACTGTCTTTAAAAAACCCTCTTTTGTGAGAACTACATCTGATTCAAATCTAAAGGTGACAGCCTCCGTTACTAATTCTAAAACGTCACTTTAGAACTAGCAACGAAGGAATGCTGAGTCGTTTCATTGAAGCTCATTGTAAAATGTAGAACAGAGTATTATGAGAGGGAGATCGACTAAGCGAGTTAATTACCTGCATCTAGCTGATATTCTTTAGGTCAGTCTTACATTCATAATCACAAAATCAGTTTGAATGTCCGCTGAGGAAAGCGATATCTTTGTCTTTGTCCTTGTATAAAAGGATTTCCCATGACAGCGCTAGTCAATGCATTTGTTTGTTGCGTCTCGTAAGATGTTGTTTAAAGTAAAAACAACATCCTTTGTTTCAGTCTATGTCAATATACATTTTTTTGCGACTGACTCACTCATAAAGACAGTCTTTGCTGCCATCTAATGGCGTATTAATGTAACTTTCACTGAAGTCGAAATCTGACTCTTTCTCATTACCAAAAAATACAGCATGTTATTTATATAAAATATTATTTATTTAACAATAATATTTAAATTAACAACAATAGCTATTATAACAGTATAAGTAAAATAGGAAATAAACACAAGCAAACAGTTCAGTCAAACATACAAAAACAGCCATCTAGTTAGTACAGGATTTAATTTCAATGAAAATATAAAGTTATGAAACTTAATATAGCCCTTAAGCCAAATCTGTTAGCTCCGGAACAAGTAATAAATTAATAAGACCAAAGATTGCCCGTTTGATATACCCAAAACGAATTACACCTCATGTTTAAACACTATCTACATAAGAGCCAGCGGCAAATTCCCGAAGGACTGGCCAAGATGAAGCTGTTTTCTGCGGGTACATGAGTGCTGAACAGTCGCTGACGGCCTGGAGCTCGCTCTCCGAAAGCATCTAAACAAATTTTCAAATAGACGCTATATGTTTACATATAATTTGCATAAGTGAGGTCTAAACAACTACATTCTCAACTAAAAACTCTTAAAACTTCATTGCGTTACAAAATAACAGTAGTATATATAAAAATATGGTGGGTTTGCTCGTCCGCCATTACACTCGCTGTGAGTATGCTGCAAGCGGAGTTATTCAAAAGGTGAAACGGTTCCCGTAGCAATACTGGTAGAATATCTGTTGTATAATATATATATATATATAGCCGACTTAAATATATATATATATATATATATATATATATATATATAGCCGACTTAACCTCTGTTCTGCAACAGTTTTGCAGCATTTCTCCCCCATCCCAACTCCTCACTCTTGATTGTTTCTATCCCAGCCAGGGATGGGCTGGGGGGTGTACTTTGGGTTCAGGCCAAAATCAGAGCTCGGACCCCTCCCCTCGGACAGCAAGCCAAATACGCATATTCTGTACTTTATCTGATTATATGTACATGCGAATTTGTGAAAGCATAAGTACTGAAGATTGTACCAGTTACTCTTCTAAATGAAATTGAATAAAGAAAAGTGGATGTCAAGCTCTCAAATGACAAAAAAGCACTACAAACTTGTCATGAATGTAGTCCACACAACTTTTGCATTGCATTCCAAGCTGTCTCGAGCCAATGATTGCATGATTGCAAGTTTGAATACAAAGAAGTGTGAAAGATAAAATTGAGCTACAGAAGAGGGGAAGATTAAATTTGAAAATGAACTTTTTCACTCAACAATCTATCTGCTATTCGAAACATTCAGTCAAATCAAAAACATCAGTTTCATATTTTACAACAGATACCATACAAATGAAGTAGTGATATAGCTGAATCCTACCTGTTGCAAAATTCTCTGCAGCTTTTATATTGTTGCAAACTCCAAATATTGCCAAAAACTCCAAAATGAATGTTTAATGGTAAACACATTTAAGATTAGCGGACATAATGTCAGTTCATTCAGCTGTTTCCCCACAAAAGTTTCCTCACTCCCAAGATGTCCGATAAAGATAATGAAAATCATGCATCATGATATAATCATCTTATGCCCTTTGCGTCATTACATACAGATAGCAAATGGTTTCTGCTCCTTAATGTTTCTGTTTGTGCACAGGGCAATCTTTGATCTCTAGTTGGGCAGATGTGGCCTAATGGTTAGAGAGTCGGACTTGTAACCTGAAGGTCGTTGGTTTGAGTCTCAGTTCCGGGAGGAAATGTAGGTGGGGGGAGTGAATGAACAGAGCTCTCATCCACTCTCATTGCCCAAAACTGAGGTGCCCTTGAGCAAGGTGCCCCAATCTCTCCCCGGGCGCCACAGCAAAACGGCTGCCCACTGCTCCTGCGTGTCGGTTCAATACTCACTGCTGTGTGTGTGCACAGAGCAGAGCACAAATTCCGAGTATGGGATACCATACTTGGCCACACGTCACATCGCTTTCACTTTCAATGTGTTTTTCAATGAAGACAGCACATAAATATAGAATGGTGAATAAACTGACTGGACTGCATTACACAGATTTAAAGGGTTAGTTCACCCAAAAATGAAAATTCTGTCCTAAATTAACACAGTGCAGCGCTTCCAGGTTCTATGTCATAACACTGGCTCATTATTGGCCAGCTACTATGTCAACAGTGTAAGAGACTGACATGGAAGAGAAGAAATTGTTCAATAAAATAGTTATTTTTGTTTTGTTTTTGCACACAAAAAGTATTCTTGTCGCTTCATAACATTAAGTTTGAACCACTGTAGTCACATGGACAATTTTAACGAAATCTTTGCTACCTTTTTGGGCCTCATCAAAAATATCTTAATTTGTGTTCTGAAGATGAACAAAGGTCTTACGGGTGGGTGAGTAATTAATGACAGAAATTTCATTTTTGGGTGAACTTACCCATAACGCACACCTTTCAGCCAATCAGAATTCAGACAGACCATAGTATAATTCACTGTATTCACTTATTTTGGAAATGATTTGGGAGTGCTCTATTGTGGTTTTTACTGTACATGCTGTTTAATTGTCTTATAGATTATGATCGTTTATCTGAAGACACAGAAATGCTGTGGGGATCTGTTTAATTATTTGTATAAAAAGTCATTTGGATGTGATTCACACATCTGAATGAGAGAAAAGGGACAGATTTCATTAGGTCCCATTGTGTCTCAAGTGGTCTGAAGGACCTGCATCAGTCTTTTTATGTCTTCAGTTTTCTGTGACTGATATCATAACCGTTCAACTGGAGTGAACAGCTGGTGTGGGCTGGATTATTCCATGCATTTATTCTTCAGGAGGATGTGATATGCCCAACCGTGAATTTACTGTTATTTTGATCGTGATTGTGGGCCAGAAACGTCCCCAGTTCTGTCATTGGGCTGTCATTATAGCACTGTAATTCTGTCACAGACTATGTGAAAGTAAGTTATTAAAGCCTGGGGCTCATGGTCACAACAAAATATGCATGATTTATGTGCTGTTTTTTCTTCAGTGCTAATAAAGCATTTTGACACTCAATGAACCCTTATGAAATTGTTGTAGCCTTTTGATGGAAACAGTAAATATTACCTGAATAAACATTATATATCACACAGCTGTTTGATTTACATACCATTTTTAGAATGTTTCTTCACCCTGATCTTGAAAACAACATTTCTATTGTCTGTGTGTGTTAATAAACTCATTTTCCCCTCAGTAAGTTGGCAGAAATGATAGATTAAGAATAAGAAGATATCAATAGCAGCTCTAGGCACTGGGACTAAAATGGTCTTTTTGATGGTGATGTGTTAGTAGACAGATAGTAGACTAGCTTCTAAACGCATTAGGGGAAATGGAAAAAAAAAGTATATTTGTGAAGCGAGTTCACACTACACAAATCCTATTTGTTTTGAAATCTGATGTTTATGAACTGACTGTTCGCACTGTCATTTTGCAAGTGAAATCTGATCCATTTGTTAAATATTTGTCAATATTTGGTGTATGTACATCGGTTGCTACTAACAACGGTGAGAGATTTTCTCAGAGCTGTCAGTATAGAAAGAGAGGAAGGAAGACTGGGAATTTGCCCCTGCCCTTGTCTATCATGTCATCTCACTGCATTGCTGAACTCATGAGACGCATGAAAGAACATAATTGGTTGTGTTTTACACATTCATGCGCACTTTAAGACCGCTAACTCATTTGGTGCTCACTAGATAGTGAACATACTCTAACATTGTTTGCTGAATGAGGAAAGAGTGAGCAAAAATTAGTGTTTTTGGACTGTATTGCACACTTTGCATTTTTGTTGTTGTTGTTAATTGATGGGTTTTTTTTTTTTTTTTGTACTACTAAATGGATTTGCAAAATATAGCCTTAGAGTTAGTACACCAAAATGACCTTCCCTAAAGGAGGAAGTATGAGAATTAATTGTTAAACTATGTGCTTATAGGAACACAAGCTGTGCGAGATGAAAGGCATATGGTATTGTAACTTAAGAATGTATACAGGAAGAGATTCAGGGAAGGTGAATAAGGTGTCCACCCTGAGACTTCCTGGGAGTGTCTCTTTGGGTGCGGTCCAAATAACATTGTAGACTTTGCCAGGAAAGTCTATTTTGCTCCTGGAGACGCCCATCGCCTCCTTTAGAATGCACTCATTACATTGTTTCCTCTCTAGGAGAAAACAGGAAGCATAACTCTGGGGATAAAGAGAAGTGGAATGAGGCTGAGATTAGCAAAACTATAATCCCTAACAGTATTTGTGCTCTCGTGACAGATATGTTGCATTACTGTTGTTGAGGCAATTGTCACATGTCTTTACTGGGTCAGTTTTTCTTTTGACTTCAGCAGGGTATTATTCATGTTTGCTCGTTTGGTTCAATTCCAAATTCTTTATGTAGAGGAAGTGCTGTGCAGCTGCTCTCCAGTTTACACTTGAACTTATTGTTTTTGTTCCATAAGGGGAAACTATGCCAGCCACTTAACTTAATCTGCGTTATGCCTCCAGATGACACAAATAATAAAATATGGATGAATGGAAGAATTATTGCATACAGCAAAAAGATTTGGACTCTCAAGGTTATCACTTGTGGCGAGAATTATTGATTGCGAATTATTGATTGAAATTGAGGATTTATGAACCAAACCTGTATAAATGAATAGGATCTCCTCGTTTAACCCTTAAATGCTTATACTGGACTGGCATGGGGGAAAAAAAAAAAATCAAATAATTTCACATTATTGTAAGAGACAAAAATTGGCATATTTTTGGCAAGGCAAAGATTTTTCCTTTTCTTTACTCTGCATACTCTTATACATCATTGACCCTAGTTCCTCAACAGCACTCATCATAACAGATTGGTCCCTTGTAAACCATTCACCTAAAAATGAAAATTTTGTCATCATTTACTCATGCTCATATCATCCCAAATGACTTTCTTTCTTTTGTGGAACATAAAAAAGATATTTTGAGAAATGTTTTTTTTTTTTTTTTTTTTTTGTCAATACAATGGAAGTCAGTGATCACCAAACCTGTTTGGTTATCAGCTTTCTTCAAAATATCTTCTTTTGTGTTCTGCAGAAGAGAGAAAGACATACAAGTTTGGAACAACATGAAAGTAAGTAAATTAATTTTCATTTTTTGATGAACAATCCCTTTAAAAACCTGTGCATCGTGACACCTTGACAAGTTGCATAATGCCACTCGATCAGATCAGACATTTGTGTGTGTGTGTGTGTGTGTGTGTAATATGTAAGGTAAGGTACCTTTAAAGTTAGCTCAGATCTTTTACTCTTTTACTCTTCTGTTTGGCAGAAGTTTGCAGGTTTGCAGGCACAGTCCAGTGATGTACAATCCAGGGTTCAGTCAAGGTGAACCTAACGCTATATTTTGACTGCTGACAGTCTGTTCAAATTCAAGGTGTTGAGTTATGAGCTGCAGTGTGTTCAACTTCTGTGTTGAAATGATTAATAATGCATTGTTTAGGATTTGTCATGAAATGTATTGCATTTTTTCATACATTTCTAATTTTCAGATGCTGACTTTGTCAGTGTATGAGATTGAGATGTAAATTCTGAACCAGTACAGCAAGTTTTTCTTTTGGGATTTCCTTGTGTTCCATTCATATTTCTCTGGAGTAGTTTGTGTTTCCATTTTATGAGTAATCAATATTCAGACAGAGTGTTATCTTAATATGCTTTGAGAGAAAGAAGTAGAGAGAGCTAGAATGCTGTGAGGTGAACAGTAAATGTGAAATAGAAAAGCATAGAGAAGAAGACAGAGTGCATAGTCAATGTGATATTATGGGGAAAAATGTGGAGATAAAGAGCCAGCTGTGCAGTACATCCATCATACAATAGACTATTATGAAAATTTAATGGTTGCCTTTAGATGGCAGGTGAAATGCACCGCATAATGTGCACTTTACAGCTCTGAGTTATGTTATTCTGTCTGGATTTTTTTATTTCTTAGAATATTTGAAGGCAAACAAGTTTTTCCCACACAATCAAAGATCATTATAAAATATCAGATTTCACATAAGAGGTTTGCCATGTATGACCCCTCATTCCTTACCATGGTTAGATGAACTGTTTTCTAAATACATCTATCTATGGGATTTATTATGACACATACTCTAAAGACATTTAAAAATACTACTGGCACAATGTTTTATCCTCTTTTCTTCCTCAATGGATAGTTAAAACCATCTGAGACAGCCCAGGCATTCTTTAAGGATGAAAGTTCTGTCATCATTTACTTATCCTCATGTCATTCCAAACTAGGTCTGGTGGTATAACGTGTTTGTACGATATATCGATATATATTTTATAAATGAAATAGGATGCGGCGATACTGTTTATATCAATATACAGCAGTTTGATAATAGTTTTGCTGGAAACAGGAGAGTCGAGGTGCGCATGTAATTCTGCAGTGAGTTAAGCAGCTGTGGGTTTATGTTTTTTTGGATACAATCCAGGTTACCTGGACATCCCTTTCAGACAGCTTCCTCTTTGTGTCGACAGTTACTCCTGTTGAATGTGGTTCATCCTGGTCACAGATGAGCCAATGAGACCTGCTCCAACAATTTGCCCTCTCTTGAACTCTGATATGTCTCCCGTTATGTTGTGTGGATTGCAATATTTTATATATACTGTAGCTGTGCTATTGCTCTGCTAATTCAACCTTCACACTCTGTTCTTCCTGATGGAATGTAAACGTCACTTTTGCGAGCGAATGCAAAGTTTCTCAGGAGAATGCAAGACACTGAGAACGCGAAAGCATTGACTTATTATCATCTATTATCAATTTTTGTGATGTCTACTACAAATTTGGAACAAAACTTGGTTAGACATATGGCTTTGATTTTCTAACACTTCAGTCAATGTTTTTTTGTAAAATACCTATTTTGTATAAAATAAAATAAAAAGTTTAGTTCAGTAGCCTACATTTGCTTTACAATAAACTTAAACTTCTATAACTATTTTTTGCTTTCACTTCTGCAATAATCTGCTGAGTGTCTACTTTAAAGGTGCCCTAGAACTTCTTTTTAAAAGATGTAATATAAGTCTAAAGTGTCCCCTGAATGTGTCTGTGAAGTTTCAGCTCAAAATACCCCATAGATTTTTTTTTTAATTCATTTTTTTAACTGCCTATTTTGGGGCATCATTAACTATGCACTGACATATAGGTTGTGGCCCCTTTAAATCTCCCGCTCCCCCTCCCCTGGAGCTCGCGCTTGCCTTGAACAGCATAAACACAGTTCACACAGCTAATATAACCCTCAAAATGGATCTTTACAAGATGTTCGTCATGCATGCTGCTTGCATACATCGGATCATGTAAGTATAGTATTTATTTGGATGTATTAAATTTGATTCTGAATGAGTTTGAGGCTATGCTGCGTGGCTAAAGCTAACATTACACTCTGTTGGAGAGATTTATAAAGAATGAAGTTGTGTTTATGCATCATACAGACTGCAAGTGTTTAAAAATGAAAATAACGACGGTTCTCTTGTCTCCGTGAATACAGTAAGAAACGATGGTAACTTTAACCACATTTAACAGTACATTAGCAACATGCTAACGAAACATTTAGAAAGACAATTTACAAATATCACTAAAAATATCATGATATCATGGATCATGTCAGTTATTATTGCTCCATCTGCCATTTTTCGCTATTGTTCTTGCTTGCTTACCTAGTCTGATGATTCACATCCAGACGTTCTGCCACTGTCTAATGGCTTGAACATGAGCTGGCATATGCAAATATTGGGGTCGTACATATTAATGATCCCGACTGTTACGTAACAGTCGGTGTTATGTTGAGATTCGCCTGTTCTTCTGAGGTCTTTTAAACAAATGAGATTTATATAAGAAGGAGGAAACAGTGGAGTTCGAGACTCACTGTATGTCATTTCCATGTACTGAACTCTTGTTATTTAACTAAGCCAAGATAAATTCAATATTTAATTCTAGGGCACCTTTAAAAAGAGACAAACTTTAGGTCAAAGCAATCATCAATTAAACTTATTAGTTCAGATCAGTGCTCAAAAAGAAGGCGGTGACAGTTTTCAACTAATAATCCAGGTCTATTTGCACATTCAGAAGCACGTTCTAGTCTGTATATTCCAGAGCTTGCTGCATTTGTTTATGTAACCACTGGTGTCTTTAGTCAATAATGATTTAGAAATATTGTAACCCTCAGTTTTTATTCAACCCCAATCCATTGAACAGCCCACAGGGTGGCTTTACAGGTGTTTTGTTCTACCTGTGCAGGGAAGAAGGGTCTTATCTTTCCTGTACCAGACCTGCTCTAGAGAGAAAGGGCCATAAATATATCACCGCCCTCTGTTTTGGGGCTTCATTCACCATTGCCTATCAACACTCCACAGTTAGTTTAATCATGGTCTGTAGAGTTTTATTGTCCATATTGATAATCTAAAGCCTATGCGTCCTCCATTTGTTAGGTACGTATGCTTTGTTCGCACAGAAGCATGGGTTGTTGTATTTGGTTTTTGTTGTCTGCACAGCTTTCTTGTCTTCCCTCCGGGTCTTCTCTGAATTGGAGCCAGAGAGGATCTGGTTTGGATTTTGGAAGACATTCTAATTTACTGGTGACATACTTAACCCACAAACAAATGCTTGCCCTTGGTATGTCTGTATTAGGCAGCACTAAAGCAAAGGCTTTATGGCAGTATATGAAAATAAAAGCTGTTGCTTTTGATGTGAGCTGTGAAGCGCTTGAGCTGGCCTGGATCATTGTCATAATGTAGAGGACATCTATGCCTGCTTTATCTATGCCAAAATTGTTTGTGTGTGTGTGTGTGTGTGTGTGTGTGTGTGTGTGTGTGTGTGTGTGTGTGTGCGCATTAGACAGCCCTTTATGTTGCTAGCAAATGCTCTGGTCTTCATTTGGCACTGACTTCACAGCCTGTCTTTGTTCTTTATCCAGAGATGTGCCTTTTATGTGGACAAAAATGCATCCATTTGACAGAATATCTCACAGACTATTAAGTAATGATGTCCTTTCTGAATTATATTAATTATACAATAACCCTCATTATCACAAAATGAAACCAGCATCATTCATGAAAACATGATTAAAAAGCTACATGATGCATTAAGATCATTTATGAAGCGGTATCCACTCGGCTGTTGGGTTGACATAAATAGGTGTGCTGCACAAACTAAGATGGATGGATATAATTTTAAACCTATTAGTTTCCATTCCCCCCCCCCCCAAACCCCAACCCTTTCAGAAAATGACAACAACAGTTGGCACTGCTCATTTTAAACCCTTACAGCACATGGTTGCATGTTGCATACGCACATGTAATCAAACACACTTGCCTACTGTACATTTTCTTATCCATTTAAAGCACTGAGAATTAATTTTAGTGAATCGTTTTTTCATTTGAGAACCTTAAACACCTTCATGGAACCATTAAACACCAATTTTGTCTTTTTTGTTAATATACTAAATGGGATTGTACAGTAATTATACAAAATAAAATTTAGTTTAGCTGTACATCAGTAGGTTTTTCAAGCTACAGTATATAAATTTTCTATTTTTTCTGCACTTTTCATGTAATTTATGTATTGATTTATTCATTTTTTGGAGCTTGCATGTACAAAAATTAATGAATAATTTAATAATTTTTTGCATATTAAAAAGTTTGAATGGGCACAGTAGCTGATGAATGTAAGACTAATTTCTATTGATTTGAATGACAGCACTTCTCGTTCTTTCCAACTTTGTGAACAGTGGCGAATAGATGAGAGGAGAATTAACTCATATTTATATGTCTGGCACTTATACTGTGAATGTTTCTAATCTTTGCTTAGCATTTGTAACTCTGTATGTTATGTTATTTGATGAGGCTTGCTTTCTCATGTTAGATTAGTTATTCATACATAGCCAGTTTAAAAATGACAAAAGTACCCTTGAAAGTACTGCATATCTGCATGAATATATGGCTATGTTATCGCTTTCTCTGTTCTTTTTGCCAAAAATAATTTGTGAGCAACTTTGAGGCAGTTGGGAAAAAAGTTTCTCAGGCAAAACTCTTTTGATACGCTTCAAAAAAAAAATGTTTTACTGCCAAAATGTTTTCAAACACACACACACAAATCATTGGGGGGTTTTCTTGTAAAACACAAAAGGGTAGCTTGAGCTGTTAAACTACTTAAAGGGTTAGTTCACACAAAAATGAAATTTCTGTCATTAATTACTCACCCTCATGTCGTCCCAAACCCGTAAGACCTTCGTTTAAGAATATTAAGATATTTTTGATGAAATCCGAGGGTATCTGATCCACACATAGGCAGCAACAAAATTGCACCTTTTGAGGTCCAGAAAGTTACTAAAGAAATTGTTGAAACCAGTGATGTGACTGCAGTGGTTCAACCTTAATTTTATGAAGCGATGACAATACTTTTTGTGCGCAAAAACAAAACACAAATAACGACTTTGTTCAACAAATTCATCTGTCCCCTGTCATACTGCTACGCTATTTACGTTGCAGAGCTTCAGTGTTTATGTTCGAACGGCGGCTCAGTAGTGGCCAGCTCTGGTCACGTGAGCAGCACAACGCATGCATGTGATGCTGATGCAGGAGGCAGTCAATACTGAGTCCGCGTTCAGAAAATGTGTGGATTTCATCAAAAATATCTTAATTTGTGTTCCGAGGATGAACGAAGGTCTTACAGGTTTGGGACGACATTTTTTGGGTGAACTAATCCTTTAACATTGCGATTACTTTTACCTTGACGAGCTACAATGACGTGACTAGCAATCAGCCATATTATCTGAATTTAAACTCATAGATTTAGGTGGTTTGTTCATTATAAACAAAAAATAGAAGCTGCACACAGGCATGTGCTGTACTTGTGTTGGTTATTTACATAAATGTGACGATGTGCCAAGTATTAGCATGGCCTTTGTTCCAGACCACATTTCATCTCCAGATTATTTTAGGAGCCTTTCATTATTCATTATGCTAAATTATAAATTGTTGCCATTTGTTTTTTTTGCCATAATGTTGATAGTGTTGCCAAGGGAATGGCAGCATGCACAGAGACAATTATTGCAGTTTTTGTTCGTTTCTTGTCCTGTCACATTCTGGCCTGGTCAGTTTTAACAGTTCTTGGGGAGAACATGCTCATTAACCATGAGTTTGTTTCCCTGTTTCTGCCCTTCACTTCATGAAATGGTGCATTGAATGCGACTGACTGAAAATACAAACAACCGAAAAACCCACTCACTGTGCCTTGTTACAGAATGAGAAATACCTATTTAGTTAAGTGCATACCAGGACTGAATGTATTTATGATACATTATATTCACAATATTTTTTCCACTAATAAAATTAAGCAACATTTTTAATATCACAATAATTTTAATGCTTTTTTTTACTTGGCCATTAATTTTCCTAAAAATCATGTCATTAGCCCTGTCTTGTCTTAGAGTATGAGAGCATTAAGACAGAGATCTTTTTAATAGTGTCTTTTTTAAAAGCATCAGTACCAAAAAAGATGCTAGAGTTTTATTCATTTCTGTGAATCAGTTCAAACTGTCAGTATGAATGTATCGATTCCATCTGGGAAGCTGTTACTACAGAGTTGGGCAGTCATTATGTCGCATTAAAGGGATAGCTTGCCAAAAAACAATTCTATCATTATGTACTCACCATCTTGTCATTTCAAACCTGTATGACTTTCTTTCTTTTGTGGAACATAAAGTAAGATATTCTGAGAAATGTCTGTTTTGAAATGACTTTTCTTTTGTCCAATACCAGCAACACTTGTGACGTGAAGAGGACAAAATAATCAGAGTAGGGCTGAAAAAATACTATTTATTTTACCAATGCGTTTCAGCACACAGACCTTCTTCATAAAAATAAACAATTACAGTAATGTAAAACAGTATTTTTTTAATCTGCAATCTGATAATTTTCCTCTCCACTTCACAAGTGTTGCTGGTATTGGACAAAAGAAAAGACATTTGTTGTTCATAAAATACTCTTGTTTTTTCATGCACTTTGTTGATTTTGTGAAGCTGAATAACCACCAGAATAACCATACAACACTTTTTTGTCCGTACAGTGGAAGTCAATGAAAAGAATAAAAATAAACCTTATATGGTTACCAACATTCTTCAAAATATTGTTTGTGTTTCGCAGAAAAAATGCAGGTTTGAAACAACAAGTTGATATGAATAAATGATGACAGAATTTTCATTTTTGGGTCTTATATCTTTAGCCATATCACCTAGCCTTAACACACACTCATTTGCAGGGACAATGTATCTTAAGGGATTATATGCTCTGTTTAGTGTTCTGCTCCAAAAATGCAGCTCTGTGGGATCTAACGTGTTTTTGTATTCTTTTAGAAAAAAGTATTTAATATATGCACCTCGAAATCTGGTTGGTTTTAAAAAAAAAAAAAACTGTATCTTGTGGTGAGAGAAATTAAGGTTGGTTCAGAATATAAATAATGCTCAAAATGAGCTTATATGAGCATGTAAATGGATTTTCCAAGGCTGCTGTTGAAAGCAGCTTGGACATGCTCTGTTATTGATTCCCTCCCTTGGTAAAGAGACAATATTACACCAGTATAAGCACTATTCAGAATTGTTTCTCAGGGGAACTGTAAAAATATTTGCATGCCTTCTTCGTGATAAAACTCACTGGGGTCGAAGGAGTTTTTTCGCATAGGCAATAACACATACACAGCAGCTTAATATGGTTGTAAATCTACTTGTAAGTGTTTAATCACATTTTTATAAAATAATTGTACAGTGGTTTACAAAACACAATGTTGGATAATAGGGCTGCACAATATATCGTTTTAACATTGATATTGCGTTGTGCGCATTCGTGATAGTCACATTACAGGATGTGCGATGTCTAGTACAGGGATCCGACACCATGGTTCAAAACACACGTGATTCTCGGATTGATAGCAAAGTTGACCGTCATGCAATGAAAGTATTTGCATGTGGTTTTGGTCCTGTCACTATAAACATTCAAGTGATTTGAGCACAAGAAGTTGCGAAAGAGAGCTCAGTCATGAAAGTGCGGCTGTTTTCTGTTCGCACAAAGAGCTGCACAGATGCACGTGAACACCAAATTCCTTTCTCTTGCCTGAGCAGACACATACATGCAAAAAAACGGTCAAAATGCACATCTCTGCAAGTATCCTCGTAAGCACAGTTGCTTATGGCTTAGGTGAAGGTAAACAATTGAGAAACGTGTAATTTTGGATCCGCGCATTCTGTCTTAAAGTGACAGCAGCCTAATATTCCTGCTGCTGTCTATGTCATGAATGTTAATCAAACAACAAAACACAAAGAGAAAATCACTTCTGTTGCTTTAACAAAGATTCATTATATTTAATTTATGCAGTGAAGACTATGCAGTGCCTAAATACTGTTAGACTTACCTGAAAAATATAAAGCACTATTTATTTCATTTGTATCTTATTTTTATCTATGCTTGTAATTTGTTCATTATTTTCTAATGCATATTCACTCACCTACAAAATCACCCCAATGATTCTAGAATGATTAATTCTTTCCAAATAGAGCTATTCAAGTCATCTGGTGAATTAATTTTTCATATTACAAACAAAATATTGCAATGTAATTTTTTTCCAATATCGTGCAGCCCTAGATGGGAAAGTCTACACTGTGGTCAATGTGAAGTCCGATAGACCCCTTGTTTACTTGCAGTAAACGTTTATTTAGAACCTCATTGAATCTCATTATTTGATGTTCATTTAGTTAGTAAGAAACAGCAGTTATTCCTTTTGGCTAGAGAGTTTAGCTCAATCAGCTTTGACAGGACCGCTTGAACATCAGATTCATTCAGTTTGTTTTTGCCTTCTCCTGCTGCCTCTTGCTCATTCAAATTTATTTGACGAAAAACAAGCCAAATGACTGAAATTGCTTCAGTCTGTCCTTGAGCTGCTTTACCGGTGCTCATAGAGGAGAGAAAACGGCCCCTCAGAAATCAATGCCTGACAGTAAAATATGGGCATATTTTAAGTGACTGGAGAAGTTGCAGCATTTCACCAGGGGAAGTCCTTATCATGCAGAAACAGCCATGAAGATTAGAGGAAAATTATAAAAACGGATTTAACGCATGCTCTAAGTCAGCGGCTAAGATTTATGAACCTACTTCATTATTCCAGGGTGCTTTGTCTTGTCAAGTGTATGCACTGCCCATGAGACATGAACAACACAGGCTTGCCTCTTGGTGTGTGTTCGATTATACACTTGAACTTGCCATTATAGCTCATTGATACACTGTTTATCCACTGTCCCACACTAGGACTACAGTAAAATGTCAATATGTGCTAAGTTTGCAAAGTACACCTCCCTACCAATCATTAACAAAGTCCTCTCGTTCATATAACACAAAGCCTTGATATTCTGCATGACAAGTCCAAAAGGCAAATTTTAACCATTTATATATTGTATGGAAGTGCAGCGCAAACAACAACATCCTGAAAGGTCTTTGTCTGCACTGATTTAGGATGGTGTTAAGACTTTTTGAGATGACATTTTCTATATTTCTGCCAATACAGCAGGACGTCGTGCTGCATATTCAACGCTGAATTATCCCGTCTGATGATTTACACCCTAATTGGCTTTCTTAACAGTCCTGATAATGAGATTATATGCTTCACAGAGCAGCATGTCCCTTTTGGTCTCCATATCTGTAATGTAAAACTACTTTTCTTGATTTATTAATAGTTTGGAAGCAGAAGCTGAATGTTGGAGCCATCCATACTGCACAGATGGTTATTGACTACTTTTTTCTTTCTAGGCAAACAACTTGTGAATTGTGTTTGTCTTTTTCTATTGAACAGGTAATTTAGGACACCTGGTTTGGAGAAAAGTATTGAAACTTATTTATACATTAACCTAGCTGCAGTTTCTAGAAACTTTCCATCCTGGTCTAACATTTCACACATACAGTATATGAAATGATGAAAAATATTGGTTACCTGCAGTCAAGTATCAGCTTTAAACTGGGATGTGAACACACTACCATGAAAGCATGAACTCCCTGTGATTCTACAAAAATACAATGTAAAATTTATTTACCGGTTCCTAAAGCAAAACTTTAGAGAACAATTTAAGTGCTCAATACTTGCGCCTTGAAACTTGATGAATATCTTGTTGAATTGATGAATGTCTTCTCTGAGAATGATTGTTTGTTTTGCCTTTCTACGTTTTTTTTTTTCTTTTTCTCAGGCACATGTTGCATATACATTGGGTACGGAAAGTATTCAGACCCCCTTAAATGTTTCACTCTTTGTTATATTGCAGCCATTTGCTAAAATCATTTAAGTTCATTTTTTTTCCTCATTAATGTACACACAGCACCCCATTTTGACAGAAAAACACAGAATTGTTGACATTTTTGCAGATTTATTAAAAAAGAAAAACAGAAATATCACATGGTCCTAAGTATTCAGACCCTTTGCTCAGTATTTAGTAGAAGCACCCTTTTGATCTAATACAGCCATGAGTCTTTTTGGGAAAGATGCAACAAGTTTTTCACACCTGGATTTGGGGATCCTCTGCCATTCCTCCTTGTAGATCCTCTCCAGTTCTGTCAGGTTGGATGGTAAACGTTGGTGGACAGCCATTTTTAGGTCTCTCCAGAGATGCTCAATCGAGTTTATGTCAAGGCTCTGGCTGGGCCATTCAAGAACAGTCACGGAGTTGTTGTGAAGCCACTCCTTCGTTATTTTAGCTGTGTGCTGAGGGTCATTGTCCTGTTGGAAGGTAAATCTTTGGCCCAGTCTGAGGTCCTGAGCACTCTGGAGAACGTTTTCGTCCAGGATATCCCTGTACTTGGCCGCATTCTTCTTTCCCTCGATTGCAACCAGTCGTCCTGTCCCTGCAGCTGAAAAACACCCCCACAGCATGATGCTGCCACCACCATGCTTCACTGTTGGGACTGTACAGTATTGGACAGGTGATGAGCAGTGCCTGGTTTTCTCCGCACATACCGCTTAGAATTAAGGCCAAAAAGTTCTATCTTGGTCTCATCAGACCAGAGAATCTTATTTCTCACCATCTTGGAGTCCTTCAGGCGGGCTTTCATGTGTCTTGCACTGAGGAGAGGCTTCCGTCGGGCCACACTACTATAAAGCCCCGACTGGTGGAGGGCTGCAGTGATGGTTGACTTTCTACAACTTTCTCCCATCTCCCGACTGCATCTCTGGAGCTCAGCCACAGTGATCTTTGGGTTCTTCTTTACCTCTCTCACCAAGGCTCTTCTCCCCCAATAGCTCAGTTTGGCTGGACGGCCAGCTCTAGGAAGGGTTCTGGTCGTCCCAAACATCTTCCATTTAAGGATTATGGAGGCCACTGTGCTCTTAGGAACCTTAAGTGCAGCAGAAATTTTTTTGTAACCTTGGCCAGATCTGTGCCTTGCCACAATTCTGTCTCTGAGCTCTTCAGGCAGTTCCTTTGACCTCATGATTCTCATTTGCTCTGACATGCACTTTGAGCTGTAAGGTCTTATATAGACAGGTGTGTGGCTTTCCTAATCAAGTCCAATCAGTATAATCAAACACAGCTGGACTCAAATGAAGGTGTAGAACCATCTCAAGGATGATCAGAAGAAATGGACAGCACCTGAGTTAAATATATGAGTGTCACAGCAAAGGGTCTGAATACTTAGGACCATGTGATATTTCAGTTTTTCTTTTTTAATAAATCTGCAAAAATGTCAACAATTCTGTGTTTTTCTGTCAATATGGGGTGCTGTGTGTACATTAATGAGGAAAAAAAAATGAACAAATGATTTTAGCAAATGGCTGCAATATAACAAAGATTGAAAAATTTAAGGGGGTCTGAATATTTTCCGTACCCACTGTACATTTTTTACTACAATGCAATTGAAATGGTTGACCAGATGTTTATCAAGTAAATGTTGAAGCTCGTTGACTGACATTGTCTTTATGGTGAGGCTGGTAGCCCAGCAAAGTCTTGGTTAAGCAACTTAAAAAAGCCTGATGCAGACTGCAAATATGGATTCAAAATGGATGTGAGAGCCTGCATCGATTTTTGCACGTCTATCTGCTGTGTGAATTTTTCTTGAGTGATGACCTGACCTTCCTCTAGGTACTCTGGACGACCCCATATTCTTGTTTTTAGTACTGGTTCTCTAAAAGCCTGCAGTGTATCTGTCACTTTAAGAATGCATGACTGATTGATAGCAATGTCCTTTTTTGCTTAATATAGCTACAGGTCATGCATTTTTGAGGCAATGCAGAAGAAATTGCTTGTCCTCTGTCTTAAAGGAGAAAACCTGCAGTGATAAATGATAGAGTTTTAGCTTTATATATGAAGGTTATTCATATACTCATATCTGGTCATTTTCTTGTCAAAATAATTTATCTTTGACTTTGCTCAACCTGTACTACTGAAAGTAGCCAATAGCCGGAGTCAGAGTAGATGTCAAATGTACAGGCTATGTAAAGCCAATGTTTTATTATTAATAAAAAAAAAAAAATAAGATGATACATTCACTTTATATAGAACTTCCAGTGACTTTTAAACAAAATAAGACAACTAAACAATATCCCTGCTGAAAAATCCTGCATTGCTTGTCATCAGCATAAGGGTTTGCATGCTGGGTTCATCATGGGATGCTGGTTGCTGGTTTGCTGGTCCCCAGCATGGGAAGCGGAAGTGCTGGTGGACCAGCTACACCAGCTCATTTTGCTTGAGAACAGCATGTCTATGCTGGTCCACCAGGTAGACCAGCTCTAACCAGCTCTAACCAGCATAAATCAGCCTGGACCAACATGGAATTCATGCTGGATTATGCTGGATTTTTCAGCAGGAATAATACCAAATACAATACACATGCTAAAACAGGGGTTCTCAGCTCTGGCCCTCGAGGTCCACTTTCCTGCAGTGTTTAGCTCCAACCTTGATTAAAGGTGCTGTATGTCATTTTTGACTGTACTAAAGCATAACAACACCATAATATAATTTGTAGATATTTAGGAAACAAGTTCACATACTCGTTTCTTTGAAGAACAATGCTACAGCCAGTTATTTTACTTTGAAATGTGTGTTCATTGGTCCGCCCACTGCCAATTTGCCCAATAGTATTTCAACACCCGGGTTGCCAGCTGGCAGAAAACACAGCGTATTGCAGCCATGGAAGCCAGCAAGCAAACTGGATTGAGATCGCAGATTCTACCCGACCTAAAAAGCCTCGGCATCCATCTAAAAATCTCTATGAAGGGGAGCATGTTAAAACCTGGATAAATCAACTCATCAACTTGCAGTGTGTAAGTCTCCCCACCTTCCATTATCAATTGTGCTCGCTTCTGTTGCATCCTCAATCTGGCAACCTCTTGAGCGTAGAGTCTGGGGAGGGGGGTGACAACTCTGTCCAATATTTTGAATTTGGACAATTTCATCAGCTACAGTATCTGTCAAAATTGCATACTGCACCTTTAAACGCATCTGCCTGTAACTTTCATACATTTACAGCAAAATCAGAGTACAGGCAGTTTTAGCTTAAAATTAAAAAAGACAAGCCAAAATAACAGTGATAAATATGAATATTTATTCATGAACCATGCTGAAAATCAGCCTATTTGAATAATATTGTTAGCTGATGCTAACTTGAGGTCATTTTTAAAAATAAATTCCAAATATTTTATTCAGCCACATAGTTAGTTTACATTTGATGAAAAAACAAAGGATGTGATGTTCAGAACATGGTAACTACAGTAATTATGAAGCGATACCCCCTTGGGGGCGTTTTACCCCACAGACTAGGATTGAAAATAAAATTCTGAAAATATAATTATATTTTCCTTAAATAACATGTACTCCCTAACTACAGGCATTACTATTCTCATATCTTATATAACTGTGATGTTCTCCAAACCAGCAAGCTTTAAAATTGAAAATTAAATCACTTACCGTGAAATCCGTTTTCTCTCAGGTACATCGCCAGTATAAGCTTTACTGTGAATACTTCTACATCACTCTTGTAAACTTAGTCCATAGCAACATCAAAAACGTATCTTTTACCCCAAGGGGGTGTTTTCCCCCACTCCACTGTATCACTGGGACAGAGAAGAGCCAGCAAAACTAAACCAAATCTTACAGAACTGTACTGTACTTTTATCCATCACCTATAGGTAGAGTGTGAGGGTTGCCAGGGGTGTTGCAAGTTAATAGTGATTTAGCTTATGTCATATAAGCTATCATCCATTTACAAGTGTGCCATCCCTGCAAAGATTACAAATAAGGAGCATATAATGTGTGAAAAGATTGAACAAGTGCACCCCATTAAAACTTCATGAAGATTCAGGACATCAGGCTCACCCGGTCAAAATCTGATTCCTGTCACAGTTACTGGCATGTGTGTGTATGTGTGTACACCGTTTTGGTCCTTGGGAATCATTACACTTATTTCCATCCCCATTTAAAATCTGCAGCTAAATGTGATTTGATGTGTATCCTGAAATGGAATATGATTGGAATGAGATTGCTTCCTGTGCTCCCCGCTACCCGTCTCTATACCATTTCACACCTCAACTTTAAATGACTTTGTCAAGAGTGTTATTCAGTTTCAAGCAACTGAGCTGTCTATGCATAAGGAATATAATTACACCCATTATTTTACATTTGTCAGATCTCTGCTTTTATTTAAATATATAAAACCATCTTCAAGCCTTTTCCTTCACTGGTAACACATTTTAGATTTATCAAAAAGCTAGTGCAACACTTGGCTGACACACTCATGTAACGTCGGAAGCTAAAATACATTTTAATGGACTTGAATTGAGTGGTAAGGTCTTGTCGAGAGTGCTAATTCAGCTTAGCTGAAGAAAATTATTTCTCCTGAATTATTTTAAATATCTCCGTCACACCTGCTTAATGTGAATGGGCTGAACAATCTGTAATAGTGAGTATGTAGGCTGCAAGGCATCTCAAACATTTACTAGAATTTGGCATATACTGTACAGTACACTTATATTTTGATGCAAAAAATAAATAAATTTGGCATGAAATGAGAACTCGCACAGTTTATCTCTTTTCTGAATGCATGTTTTTTATTTTATTGTGAATGATTCATACATGCATGTTTCATTTTTTTAATGTTGATATTCTAGTTAAACAACTGATTTTTTCAAACTGTAGAAAAAACAGATGCAGATGCATATTGGCAATGTGAATGATAAATATAATTTTGTAGGTTATGTTGTAGTTACAGTAGCCCTAAAAAGTATTTGAGCTCTTACAAATGCAACCATGTCATTGCATTAGCAAACAAAGTATTTATTTATTTTAAAGAAAGTTTTTTTGGTTAAAAAAAAAAAAAAAGCTGTCATTTGTTTTTGGTTTTTATACAGTACATTTAATGTAATCAATAAGAAAGAAATATCACAAAGTTGATCTCAGTTTCTCATGGTTTTTAATCTAGAGACTGTAATGTTTTTTTTCCTCACATCTCTACTAGAGTTTTGTATCTCAACAGATTTGATCAAATCAAAAGTGAGAGATTTAATATTTGAATAGTTTGAGATTGAATTGGATGAGAGAATTGAAACTCAAACATTTATCATCAAATTTTTCCAAGAGCAAATTATATTATGCTCTCACTGTATGTCATGTCTCATGTGTGTCTGTTTTTATTTCTCCTTAGTATGCCTTGATAACCAATCGAATTATAGCCTTGACGTCATTCATAATGACTAAGAAGTGCAGTCACTAAAACTTAGCAGTTGCAAAATGTTTGCTAAAGAGGGTCTGCCTGAAGACCTTGATTAGCTGGTTCAGGTGTGTTTAATTAGGGCTGGAGCCCTATAAAATGTAGGGTTTTCTCCAGAGACTAAATAAATATTTAGAACCATGTGAAATGCACAGCAACTAGTTTTAGAGTTTCTCTTTTTAACAACATGTGTTGCCTTTAAACCTCTGAACCAGGAAAGGTCACCATGCTTCACATCCTCTCTGCCTCGTCAATGTTGTGAGATTATATGTGCCTTTTTAAGACATAGGCTGTCATGCTCAGTCAAGAGTAATAAATCCTTGTGTCTCATTAAACTAATCCTTCCTTAAATGCATGAGTGACCTCTTTAATGTATCATTTCATGCATATTTTTAACATGTTGCTCTTCCCTCTCATTTTTTTCTAAGATCGTAAGTTTTTTCACATTCATCCTGAATGGAAGATTGTCAAAACTGAAAGATTAAAAAGCACTTCAAGCAGAAAGAAATCCGGTTTAGCAACTTTCCTGAACTCAGACTGTCAAATTGGCCCTCACTCTTCCGCACTTTCTATTTCCGATATTTTCTCATTCTTCCATTTCCTTCTCTGAGGACGATTCTTGATTGACGGCTGAAGTGCTGGCACAAGATGAAGTATTTCGAGCTAAGGGTCTTTTGCGCTGCAGTTCAGACAGAGAGCAAAGCTTTGACTCTGATAAAAGGAAGAGATGTGTTTCCCTGTTGTTCATAGAAGCCACTTGACTCCTGCTCCTGTCATTGGCTGCGTTTACAGTTACACTGGCACAAAAATCAGATTTTTTTTAGCTCTCATCTGACACAAATCAGAATTTGTTGCACATGTGTAAACACAAAAATCCGCACTTTTTGGAGCCACTTCCAAATGTGTTTTTAAATCAGAAACATATCTGATATCTGGACATCTGACCTACATCTAAACATGTCTATCCGATTCCCCTTTGAATTCCAAGCCACCACAAGGCGAGTGCGACACATTTGCAAAGATAGCTTTTTAATGTTGTATTATGAAGCAGACGTGCCTGTATATATTGGTAAGAGATTGCGAACTATGGAAGCTTGTTTCCACCACTAAATAAAAAATAAAAAAGGTAATTTTATCTCACATTTCTGACTTTTTTTCTCTGAGATATAAACTTGCAATTCTGACTTTTTTCTCGCAATCTGAGCAAATCTGAGAAAAAAAGTCAGAATTGTGAGATGTAAACTTGCAGTTGCAAAAAAAAGACAGAATTGTGAGATAAATTACCTTTTTTATTTTTTATTTAGTGGCAGAAACAAGCTTCCATATGTGAACACAGAAACATTCAGGAGCATAGAAACATCTCTACCACATTAATTGTAAATAAAACAGCTTTGCTACTGAAAGCTACAATATATATTTCTCAGCAACTTTGCTGTTTTTGTAATTAAACCCACAGCTTCACTATTACATACAGAAGCTGTACAGACAGGTCATTCACACACAATCTCTCTCTCTCTCCCTCTCTCTCGTTAATTCATTTGAATTCATTCAAATACATGTAATCTTACTGCACTACAGAATTCTAGATCTAACAAATAGTAGATAAAATAACAAATGTTATTATCCATTCAGTTTGTGCACTTTCAGTTTTTAACTTATCCATGCTGGCATATAATCATGGTACCACCCAACGTGAATTATATACATAATTTTAATAGCACAGCCATTCAAAACCCGATGGGCAATCATGTCGAATAGTAAAACGATGACCAACAGTAATCAATTTGGGCTGTGATTGATGTAAACACAGATATCAGATACAAAAAAATCTGGATGTGGTCAAAAGATCTGTGCATTAAGACTTGCAGTGCAAACGCAACCATTGAGCCAAACATGACACAAAACCTTTAGAATGCTTTGGAAGCTTTGCATCAAATCAAATCAACTGAAATTCAGAAAGTTTCAGTAGAGATGACATTGATTCTGATGATTACATTGCTTGCTGTATTTGCAGTGTTTTATCTTAGCAATCACAGCAGCCTTAACCTTAATGTAGTTGGCAATATCACTTTGTAAAGTAAAACTATGCAACTGCACACATACGCATTCGAGCACTCACACCAAACATGCATGCCTTATAGACCAGAGGTGTCCAATCCTGCTCCTGGAGAGCCACTGACCTGTAAAGTTCAGCTCCAACCCCAATTAAACACACCCCTGTTGAAAAAACGGCATATGCTGGTTAGGTATGTTTTGAAGCAGGCAGCTGGTTTGAGCTGGTTTATGCTGGTCCTTTGCTGGTCCTGAGTTGGTTATAAGCTGATCCTGAGCTGGAGCTAGTTGCTCAGGACCATCTTAGGACCAGCACTTGACCACCTTAAACCAGCTCATGACCAACTAAGGACTAGCATAAACCAGCTCAAACCAGCTGCCATGCTTCAGAACATACCTAACCAGCATATGCTGTTTTTTTCAACAGGGACCTGAACCAGCTAATCAACGAGTTACTAGGCATACTAGAAATTTCCAGGCAGGTGTGTTGAGGCAAGTTGGAGCTAAACTCTGCAGGACAGTGGTCCTCCAGAACTGAGTTTGGACACCCCGCTATCCACCTTTTTTTGCAACGCAGAAGTAAGGTGTTTTCTGTGAATGTGCGAGACTTACGATTTATTAGCCGCTATAGGGAAATAACGAGAAGAATATCAAAGTGCACTGAACTGTAAAACTGTTTGTGCTACAAATCAGCGTGTTTATAAATAAGACAATACATTAAAATAATATGGTAAGAAAAATAACTGGAAGCGAATGACACCAGAAGCCAGACACATTAAAATGATAGACTAAACGCGTATCGTTTTCAAAAACCTGCTCTTTGAAACCCGTTTTCAAAAGTTAGCATTTTCAGGCCCCCAAAACGCAGCATAAAAAAGTTTTCTGTTTTTAGTTGAAAACGGTGTCGTGTAAGAAGTATCTCTCTATTGATCATCTTACCTGTTTGTGACCGTGTTCCTGCTGCTTCACTAATAAACTCACCTGTTTGAATCGACCCATCTCTCTACCTTCATTGTGTCTAAGCCTGTACGTGACAGTTATAAAGATCTCAGAAGCTATTTCTTACTTATAAATACTATATACTTTTGGGTCATATAAATATCAGCAACTGCACCAATTTGCATAATTTTGTTCAGTTTTTTTGAGTGTGAACTCCATATTCTTCTATATCATACTATATGAGCCATAAAAGCCTGATGTTTCAAATATGATACCCAAAGAACACACATGAACCTTTTTTTTTGTATTATTTCATATGGCAGCCTTTACAGGGTTAAAAGAAAATGTGTTTTGCATGGCAACAAGGTGAGATTTTAAGCTGCGTTTGCAGTGTGTCAAATGCGTGGGGTCTCTGAGGTGTGTGTGTTCTAATGCAAAATGATCGGCCCGAGGGAATTTACTTTTTGATATTTTGGTTCAGTGTTTTTGACATCCTCAGCCTCCAACGTTTCTTTGAGGCTTTGATCTTTCATACTTCTATGTCATCTCACTCATCGACTCAACATCAGCCAAACACTTCACAGCAAAAGTAGGAATTGACGTCAACTATATGACTAAGGGTGGCTATATTCTGAACCACAGAAATCCTGTTTCTACACTCTGAGCAAACTATGTCAGGATACATTTAAACAGATGTAAAATATTTTTAGTCAGCTTTACACAGGATTGTCATCCAACACTCAAAGTGCAAGTGACACATACCACACTAATTGGCGACAGTCTAGCTCACTGGGGTTAAGTGTGTTGCTCAAGGGTGCAATGGTAAATGCATTTTTGTTATTTCAGTAACTCAGTACTTGCTGGATCACCCTACCTCTGAATAAATCCGCAACATCCTCATGGCAAAGTTCTGCCATGGGCACTGAGGGGCACTAAGGGTATGTTTAAACGACAACGATGTGCTAAAAGCTGAAAAGTTTTTCCTTTGCGTTTTTGTCAAAAGATCCCCATTCACATGGATCCGCAAAAAATCAATTAAAAATGCTGTATTATGCAGTAGATGGCGCTGTCACTTTGTGAACAAAAACTATGCACCTATTTACTGAACATGTAATACTCATGCGCATGATGTCACCATTTTCATAAATTTGCATTTTTGTAGTTTGCACAGAGATGATAACTGTATTGTTTTCAAAACCTTGCGCTTTGAAACCCGACTGTCATTGTGGCTGAGCAAATCCACTGTATTGTTTACAAATACTATACTTGTTGTACCACAAACTGTAGTTTTAAGAGTTTTTTTTTTTTTTTTTTTTAGAAGAGAATGTAGTTGTTTAGACCTGAAATATGTGACTCCTATTTAATCATAGCGCCTATTTTACGATGTTTAGACGTTTTTGGAGATGCAAGCTCCATGCCATCAGCGGCCGATCAGTGCTCGTGTACCCGCCGAGAACAGCTTCTCAGCCAGTGCTTCAGGGATTTGCCGCTGGCTTTTATAGTGGTTAAACATGAGATATAATTCATTTTGTGTACATAAAACAGACAATCTTTGGTCTTATTAATCTATTACTTGTTCCTGAGCAAATCAAATTGGGCTATGTTAAATTAAATAAATTAATAAAGGCTATATTTAACTTACATCATGTAGAGCACTGCTTTTGTACGTTTGACTGAATTGCACAATTGTGTTTATTTCCTATTGTCATTTATAATGGGTATTATTACATGGCTCTGTGGAATACTTGATTCTGATTGGTCAATCGGGCCATCCAGCAGTATGTTATTCCTCGATAACAACCGCTAAAAACAGAAAACACAGGCTCTATACATTCTGTAGGCTTGTTAGGAACAGTTTTTCTTTGTCGAAGTTTTGCGTTTAGTGAGCTAATAAAAATTTGTTACTAGTTCAAAGGTGACGTTTTAGAATTAGTAACAGAGGCTTGGTCAAACTGTCAACTTGGGATTTGAATCCATGTTGGAAGGAAGTAGTTCTGCACAAAAGAGGGTTTTAAAGACACTCCGTTTGTTATTTCTTACTTACACACTCATGTCATCGAACTGCTGTATAAATGCAATATCACTCTCATAGCCATGCGATATGGCTGCATATCAGCACTCTGTGATTACCTACAGCTGAATTATAGCCGTGCTGATATACAGCCATATTGCATGGCTGTAAGTGTGATTTGCTCATATATATTTGGTTTTGCCTTTGTTATTGACTAAATCAAAAACCCTTTAACAGTGAACATTTCATTGAGATTAAAACCACTTTTTCACAATCATTGTTTCTCTGTGCTTTTTCTTCAGGTGGTTTCTCATTGGAGTCCGTCCTCACCTCACAGGCACTTCTCAAACTCTGCAGAATGAACAGGGCTTTTAACAGGAGAAAGGGTATGAGAATAGAGTTGATGTTGTTCCTGCAATGTCAGCTGCCAATAAATGCCAACAAGCCTAACTGACTGATGAAGACGAATGTGCATTTATGAGGCTGGTTGAACTACAGGCTGTTTATATATAAACTTGTTTTGAGTGACAGAATTCACTATACATTAAATTTACCTGAAACCAAAGCCACTGAAGAACATGTTGGCTAAATGTTTTGTATCTGATTGCTAATTACGTTTATTAGGTGCACCATAACGGATGCAGTTCCTGGGGGTTTTTGCTCCCGGTAGAAGAACCTCAGACTATTTAGTTTCAACATATTTTCTTTGGGAAAGTAATGACTTCCATGCCCAAACTGCATTCGCTCAAGTTTCACCCCCACACTTCAGGTTTTCAAAGCTTCATTTCTGGCACTTATCTCTGTTCTTTGTTTCCAATTCCAAACCTTTTCACCACACACACTTTGGCTAGTTTGAACATCGCAGACAGACCTGGATTCATAGGTGACATAAGTTAGCCTACTTCCAACAGAAAGTGTGCCTTCTAGGCTAATGTTTTATTAATGGGAGTGACAGAAGAGCCTCTGGACTTGGCATGGTCACAGCCCATGTTTGGCGAGTTTATCTCCAGCCACAGACACTGCAGTAGTAGGTTGCTTTGAATATTTCATAGCTCTCTATTGGGATTTGCTCATTCGCTGAAATTATCGTTAAGTCCAAACAGACACTCTCACACACGACTCTATTCCTCAGAAAGTGATAATGCTGCTTAACGAACTAGAAATTATGTGAGATTTCACATTCACTGACCTTTACAGTCAATGAGGGACACTGCTGTGTGTAAACTGTTCTGCAGAATGCGATTCAAAAGGAATATTACAGATTTTAGGCATAAATACATATTGTATGAGTTTGAATGATTCATGCCTCCCCAAAACATACAAATTATGAAACTGTTAAAGAATTTATCCATGTTTACATTTTTTTTTTTACTGCAGTTCAGTCAGAAAGCAGAGTTTTGACTCATATTGTAGGATCAAATGTTTTTCCCCTCCAAAATCGAAAAGCGCAATTCTTAAAGCCATTACTGAACCTGGAATGTGCTACAATGCATTATTAGGTAATTATGTAATTATCGAAACATTGGCATTATAACTGAAATATTCTGAAATTTAAATCAGTTAATTAAATCAGAATTTAACTAAATCAGGAATTTCTGAATGAGAACTGAATCTAAGATCTAAGAAACTAAGATTTCTTCTTACTTCTAACAAAGAACCAAATGACTACTACTACTACTACTACTGCTTCATCCGTATTCTATGTAGTGATAATGCAAGCTGCCTCTAAAAACACCAACGAAGAAGAACAACAACAACATAGTGGTGAAACACACTCAGTTTGTCCGTTTAGGGCTACTGTAGAAACATGCCGGCGCAAAATTGCAACTTAGAAATGGCTAATTCTAAGGTAATAAAAACATAATGGTTCATTATGTAAGGACTTTATACACCACTGAAAACTACCTGGGTGGAACAGGGTGTTTTTGCCACTAGGGATGAACTTTATTTAGGTGAAAAAGCTGCATCAGAGTTTTGGTGTTCTTTAGCAAAAGGTTGAATTTGAAATCGTGTTCACAAGAGAAATAAGCCTGTCATGATAATAACTCTGGTAGCAGGTCGTAATTTAACATCTAATGTAATGCACATTAAGTGACCTCATACATGCTCTTGCTTTTCACCTGTTTTGAATGCCTACCCTTTATGATTATTTGTGTTTAAACTGACAGCTAATCGGTGGGAGCATTACAAAATGACCTTTAGACCTGAGCTCTGGACAGAAATGTCCTGCGGTGCAGTAACCTTTTCATAGCTCAGCGAGGTACAGGGAAAAGTAAAGGGTAAAGCTAAAAATGGACCCATCTCCTTTGCACCAAGTTTATTATTTTTGAGTTCAAAGACCAATTAGCTACATGAACCTTGTAATTTGACTGTTGTCGTTTCACTTACATGCTTCAGTATTTAAATTAAATATTGAAATGACCTAGTAGATCAACGTTATGAATTTTGGAGGTCGCATGACTCAGCAATTTTCTAAGTAGAGACTCATATTTTCTGTACTTGGAGAAGTATTCTGTTAATAATTGTGTTGCTTTGTTTTGCCGTACAAAAAAAGGTTGTGGTGTCCAGGGTTTTTCCTGGCTCAAAATGTGGTGAAGAAGGTGGTAGGTGTTCTAATAATTAGATGATTGAAGAAAAATAACTTCTCAAGTTAAAGTTGCCATGAAAACAAGATTCTTATTTTTTTATGAAATATTGCACTTCAGAATTAAAATTTCCTGATAATTTACTCACCCTCATGTCATCCAAGATGTTTATGTCTTTCTTTCTTTAGTCAAAAAAAGAAATTAAGGTTTTTGATATAGTGGACTTCAACGGCTACCAACGGGTTGAAGGTCCGAATGGCAGTTTCAGTGCAGCTTCAAAGGGTTCTACATGATCCCAACCGAGAAAGTTTCGCTTTGTAGACACTGGATTGGTACTTCTGCCTACGTCACACGTGACCTTTCCAACATGATTACGTAATGTGTGGCGCTGGCGCATCGCAGAGCAGTGCAAGATGAGCAGTTGTGGTTAAAAAGTATATATATATATTTTTTTTTTTTAAATGACCGATCGTTTCGCTAGATAAGACCCCTTTTCCTTGTCTGGGATCATGTAGAGCCTTTTGAAGCTGCACTGAAACTGACATTTGGACCTTCAACCCAGTGTACACTAGTGAAGTCCACTATATGATTTCCTCAAAAACCTTAATTTCTTTTCGACTGAAGAAAGAAACATAATCTTGGATGAGATGGAAGTGAGTAAATTATCAGGAAAGTTTAATTCTGAAGTGAATTAATCCTTTAATGGAACCAGTAAGCGAAATTGAAATCAGAACCAGAATTGTTTAATTCCTTATGGTTCCCAACCCTGATAATGAAAAAACTGTCAGTCCAACTCTATCATTGTGCTTGTATGTTTTGCACAGGCAAGCACTGACATTTTCTTAAGAAACTGTTAAAATCAAGTTTCATATGTAAAGACATTTGTGCCACCTAAAGCTATAAGCAGTTTTTTCTTATGTCCTCATGACATTGCTGCAGCAGGTTATGTCTGAGCGTTTGTCCTCTCTCTGTGTCGAGCATTAATTGGTGTGCAGTATGAGATTTCAGCTGATTAAAGTGTGTGTGTGTGTGTGTGTGTGTGTGTTTGTACCTGCGTGGCTGTGAATGCTGAAGAGCCTGTGTTATAAAGGTGTCAAATAAACAGTGAGAGAGCTGTCTCCTCTTTGGCACAGGATTGGACGGCTTGTCACCTTCATTATATTATTGTTTTTTGTCGGCATCACAGTTCTTTTACTCTAAGGGCCATCTCTCTTATGCGCTGTCTCTCTTGGTCTCTTTCTACGTCCCTTAATCTTTCATTCTGTCTCTCTCTCGCTCTAGTTTTTTCAGTTTCGCTTTATTTTTCTAAAGCCGTGCCCTGCTGAGTCAGGTCTAGATCACGGCAGCATACACTGACCATAGAGGTCTCCTTTTGCCAATTCATCAACCCACAATTTCACTCCCAGCTCAAGGGAGAAAAGAAAGAACAATGAGGGGCTCTCTATCAACACCTACAAGGGCAATAGGAAATAAAACACAACATGTCAGTCAGCCCGCTAGGAAAAAATTGCTGCTGCCTGTTCAGGGTCTTCCCGCCTTATAAGTAATATAGGCATTCACAGAGGTCCCCAGGTTCCAGGGGGACCCCTCAAAGAAATGTCCGTAATAAATAAGCAGCCTATAACTTCCAACATGAGGACATGCAACAGCGAAACATGACAAAACTATCCTAAACTCACATTATTCCACTTCAGACATTTTGATGCCATTGACCACCAAATATGATGATTCACTCTCAAGGGACCAAATATATTTCATAAACATCCATTGTGCTATTGGCCCGCACACAATAGCCATTGCAATAACAGGGAGTACAGCTGACAACGGGACCACCTCAGAAACCCCCAGACTTGACATTACCGCTGAGATGCCAGCTGCACCAATGTCAGCAGTGTGTCCTCTAGACTTGAAGCCAGTCTCAAGTGCTTAGGGAATTGCCCTGATGTCTTCATGTGCAATACTCATGATGACCAGAAACACAGATGTGGCATCCATGATGGCTGGAGACTCTGGCGTAGGGTCCATGACGGCTGGAGGCTCTGGTATGGTGGCCATGACAGCTGGAAGCTCTGGCATATTGGCTAATGACTCTGGCCTGGTGGCCATCTTGGCTGATGACTCTGGCGTGGCGGCCATCTTGGCTGATGACTCTGCCGTGGCGGCCATCTTGGCTGATGATTCTGCCGTGGCGGCCATCTTGGCTGATGACCCTGCCGTGGCAGCCATCTTGGCTGATGACTCTGCCGTGGCGGCCATCTTGGCTGATGACTCTGCCGTGGCGGCCATCTTGTGATCAGGCTCTGGTGCTTGCTGGAAACCGCGATGTGCCAAACTCCATGGCCACCGGAGCTTGTTATGTACTGCCCCCTCCCGAAAAATGAGAAGTCCTTTTTAACCAGTGGAGGATCCAGTTAGCTGGAGGGCATAATCTAGGAACTCGCTCAGTGATCCTCGAGGACCATCATGGATCAGTGTGGATTGCAACGGGTTGATGAATCCATAACAAAAGAAGTCACTGAGAGCATAGTCTGGGAGGTTAGTGAAATTAGTAATACCTAGGAAGTCCTGAATGTGGTCCTCGAGTGAGCGAGTTCCCTGACGAAGGTGGACGAGACGTACTGTTGGACTTATTTTTGGCTAGATATTCTGTTATGAACTGCTCAGAGACGTGAAGGGTTGAGGATCCAAATGTAGTATTTATTGAACAGAAGCCAAAAAAAAGGCAAAGGTCATACACAAATAAACAATCCAAACAATGACTGAGATAAGGGCAGATGTAAACTGTGAAATCCAAAATACCAGGCAGAGAATCAAAAACAAGACATGGGAAAACCAGGACACAAGGCTGGAAGCAGTACAAACAGACATGCAAGATCTAGCGAGGACTGATAAACCAGGCTTTATATAGGCAGGGATAACGAGATGATGAGACACAGCTGAAAGCAATCATTGATTAGTCCAGGCAATGGATTATGATGATCGTGACATTTATATTGTGATAAATGAAAAAATATATCTTAGCATTATCTTAAATCTTAATTATTGTGCTTCCATTCTATTGCACTCCCTCTGTTCGACGCTCATATATCATTGACATCTGTAAAGTTTAACAGAGACAAAATGAAAATACTGAATTTCTAAAGTTTACAGATAAGATTCTTTAGTTTCAACCATTCTCCATGTTCTGCCACTATAGAAAATGAATCAAAATATCCCAGTAACGGCTATTGATGATTACATAATTTAGAGCCTGAGTCTGCGCAGTAGTGATCCTGAGGTGGAGCAGTGGTATCTAGGTCCAAATAACAAACTACGACCAAACATACTGGAAAAACGAACACTTGAACATACATCAGAACTACCTAAATGACAGAAACCATCTTTGGAAAAAAAAAAATATTTGAAATGTAATTGTTTTTTTTGTTTCTTTATTTTTTGACTCACATCCCATTTGATTACATGGAGAGGATGGAGTTTATGACCTAATCTATAATAATAATAATTTGTTACATTTATATAGCTCTTTTCTGGGTACTCAACGTGCTTTACATATGGAAGGGGGAATCTCCTCAACCACCACCAATGTGCAGCATCCACCTTGATGATGCGACGGAAGCCATGTTGCGCCAGAACGCCCACCACACACCAGCTTATTGGTGGATATATATGGGGATGATTGGGAGGCCATGATGATGCACAGAGGCCAATGGGCAAATTTGGCCAGGATGCCGGGGTTACACCCCTACTCTTTCTTTGAAGGACATCTTGGGATTTTTATTGACCACGGAGAGTTTAATGTCTCATCTGAAGGATGGTGCTTTGTGACAGTAGTGTTGCCATCACTATACTGGGGCGTTAGGACCCACACAGACCACAAGGTGAGCGCCCCCTGCTGGCCTCACTAACACCTCTTCTAGTAGCAACCTATAGTTTTCCCAGGAGGTCTCATATCCAGGTACTGAGCAGACTCAACCCTACTTAGCTTCAGTGGGCAACCAGTCTTTGGCTACAGGGTGATAGCTGCCGGCTACCTATACTGCAGCCAGCCACCAGGGGGTGAAAAAAATGTTTTGGTTTAATGTGCCAAACCTAAAGACTACTGTTTGAATATGTATCTCATTATTTCTTACTAGTGTTTAGAAAGTGGTAGTGTAAATTGTAATTTTTAACTTTCGTTTATTATTATTATGTAATCATTTAGAAAATGTAATCATTTACTACACTATTATTTTTATATCCTTTTCTGCAGACCCCCCTAATTCCCCCTTGAAGCCGCCTGGGGGTCCCTGAACTCCCTGGACAGTATGAAAACCTCTGCTCTAATTAAACGTGAAGCGCATTAACACACCAGCTACAAGAAGACATTTAATTAAAAGATGAGGTCTGATTAAACAGCACATGAAAATAATTGAAACTGACAACAAATGCAACAACAGCAGCATAAATAAAAGCAAGAGTAATCCGTTTGATTTATTCATGATGTGCATTGCTGTTATCTCAAGTACTGCATCAGTATTGTTATCCTCACATCCTCACCTTTCTCAAAAATGCTCAGAAACAAAAAAAAAAAAAACATGAAAAGGCTTTTTTTGTGTTTGAGACATTTGTTTCATGTTTAAAGCACTTAAATTGATACATGGAAAGACAGGAGACCCTTGTGATTATGGACCCTGTTAAAAAAAAACTAGCATTCAGCTGCCCGTTTCTAACAGTGTGAACAATAGGACACGCAGAACGGCTGGTGAGATGGCACAAAATTTGATAGATTTTCCCCATTGCTGTTCAGAAACAAACATTATAATAATAATATATGAAATTATATCAAGTCAGTAAGTGTACAGTAGGTGCGTTCACGCCATGGTGGAATTACCGTAATTACGAGATTCTGACTTAAAAAGCGTACACATCCTCGTTGAACTCGTAATTTTTGAAAGCTCTGACTTGTGACCATGTGATCACTGCATATACATTTTGCAGTTGATAGTGTTGTCATAGAAATGCATAATTCCGAGTCCGACTATTTTTCTTAAAAAAATTTTCGTACAACATTCCAAGCTTTTTGTGCTGACTTACTGAAAATATCAGTTATCTGCCATTACTCCTAAATTCTTTATCTTTATTCTCTTTTTTCATCCAGATAAACCAAGTATGCACACACCTGAAGCCTTGGTGAGAAGTCATGTTGTGTATAATGCAAAGGTACAGTTTGAAACGTATTTCTTATTTGTTCCTCTGTTTCTCTGTGCTTCTTCTATATTTATTACACAAAAGGGGGAGTGACAGCGCTACGCTGCGAATGCACACTCTGTACACCATGGGCCCTATTTTAATGATTTAAGCACATGGTCTGAAGCGCATGGCACAGGTGCACTTAGGGCGTGTCCGAATCCTCTTTTGCTAGTTTAATGAAGGAAAACAATGGTCAGCGCACCAGGCACATGGTCCAAATGGATTGTACCTAGTCTCTTAATGAGTCATGGGTGTGTTTTGGGCGTAACACGCAATAAACCAATCAGAGTCTCGTCTCCCATTAAAAACCAGGTGCACTTGCACTCTGGTGGATTTACTATTTACATGGCAGAATTTGCAAGCGTAAGGACTGAACGCTTCTCCAGAGAGGAATCCTTTTCTTTTTAATATTTAAAAATGTTTGTGTGCTGCTGCACGTCCCTGTCTGTGTAACAAGCAGAGTGTACGTGTGTTGTTGTCCAATTGCCTATAAGCGCATATGACTAATGCGCCCTTTAAATAAAAAATAAAAAAATACTGCGCCATTGACTTTAGACCAGGTTTTTGTTGGTCAATGGCGCAGTCGTTTTCAGTTGCCTCAAAATAGCAACACGCCAACAATGCGCCTGAACACACCTCGTTTTCAGACCAGCATGCCCATGGGTGAACAGATGGGTGTGAGTGCGTTTGCTATTTGGACATGAAAATGATAACTGTGTCGGGCTGAAACTAGCAGAAAACACTTGCGTCGCATTGCTCCGGGTGTATGATAGGGCCCCATGTCTTTGACTTTGGGATATGAGATGTGTTTTCGTAAGTGTGTGAGAGATGAGCCTGCTCTACTGAAGCTGTTGGTATGATGGATGTAGTGATGTTTAAAGTTGTACTAAATGCACTTGAGTCTGTCTGTGTTTGTGTGTGTGTGTGTGTGTGTGTGTGTGTGTGTGTGTGTGTGTGTGTGTGTGTGTGTGTGTGTGTGTGTGTGTGTGAAGGGACTGTTATTGCAGCTCACGACTCCCCTTCTCTGACTTTCATCAGTTTTCATCAAGTACAGGCTGTTACACACACACACATAATGTATGCTTATCAGCCCAGTCACCATTACAAACAAAATATATTATTGATATATTACTTAAATCTACTAACATTGTGTCCACTGTGTGTTCATGTAGTTCTTGGGAATCACAGAAGTGGAGCAGCCTAAAGGGACAGACATGGTCCGTGTGGCCGTCAGGAAGCTGAAGGTAGTGTGTCCACAGCGCTTCACTATTCTGAGCATTTATTGGCTCTAAAATGTGTTCATGGTTCTTCATGCCTGTTTATAGGGCAGAAATTGCTGTGATAATTAAATGTAAATATACAGAAATTTTAAAAGGGTAAATTAAGTTTACTTCCAAAGTTCATATATCAGACTCAAGCTGCATTTCAATTTGATGTGAGTGCCAGTTAACACAAGGCAAAAGCTACTCATTATTAAATCAATAATAATTAAATGATTAATAATTTAATAGTCAATTAAAGCTGCAGTCCGTAAGTTTTGCCTCTTTGTCGCCATCTCTGTTTGAAACCCGCAATTGCAGTTGTTTGCGGAATTATCATCTTTCATTTCAACAATTGAAAGATGTTGTGCTCTCAGTGCGGATGAATCTAATGTTTGCCGTCAGTCACCACATCGGTGTGGATACTGTACTTCGAAATCACAGATTGTAGTCTTAAAGTATGACCAAACAAAGAATTTTCACCGGAAAATGTCATCTGAACAAGTAACATGTCTGCCACTTTTGTTCTGACCAACTGAGAAAAAAGCATTACAATAAATCACACTGCCAATAGTGATTAATCTAACGATCGCTTAGCTCATATCACATCAAACCGTGCGAATTATTATTATTATTATTGTTATACTTTGTTCTCAAATTAATGTTAACAACATCAGCATTGCGTGACTGTGTATATTTAGTGTGTTTTAGCGTTACTTGTAGATTTCAATTTCTCTACAGTCTAATCTCTAACGATAATTTGTCATACCATACAGTCTGCCATCCAAATGATAAGTTTAATTATTGCAGCTGCTGTGAGAAAAGGCTATAAATGATCCGCCTCACATGTGATATAGCCTACTAGCTGGGACTCGTTCGTTATGTAAACAGACATGCTGTAATGACACAAAGACAAATGGCGACATGCTCAAATTTCCCGTGGAAACCCACCAGTACCACTTGAATTAGAAAACATTATTACAAGTGAATCGGGCTAAGGTAAGGAGATAGTTTTGAACACTGGCTGGTTATGTACTTGCTCAAATTGATTTTGTATCATTTTTAACCAAAAAAAAGTTATGGACAGCAGATTTAAGTGATTTATAATTTCATTAGAAATTAATAATCTGTATTCATTCATTTTACATGACCATTTGTCTTTAAGTATCATTACCACTGTTGCTCATATTAAAGTGCCCCTATTATGCTTTTTCGAGTATTACCTTTCATGTAGTGTGCTATATAGCTGTTTGTGAATGCAAAATGTCTGCAAAGTTTCAAAGATCAAAGTGCAAAACAAAAAGTTATTGTCTCCCAAAAGAAAGAGCCAATTCTGAACTGCCTGAAAAGAGTAATTCCAGTCTTAGTTTGGAGTCTTAGTTTCCAGTCTGTAGGTTTGTAGCAAATTTGCATAATGCCCGCCTATGGTCTTAATTGGATAAACAACGTCTACTTTGACCGGCTCTTAAACACTGTAGTTGTAGCTAAGGCTTGGGATAGTATGGTTTGTAGCCGAGGCCTGGAAGATTTTGGTTTGTGTTGTGGACATGTCAAGAAGATTTTTTTTGTGTTGCGAAAGCAGATCCACTTTGCATGAACTTACAAAGTATGAGGATATGAAAAGTCAATGACACAATGACACAACAGCAGTTTAATTCCAATATTAAGTCCACCTGTTTGTATCACTGTATCACTCAAGTGCTGAGGAAACCTCAGAAGCGGAAATTCAAATTAGTTTCCTACACAATCAGCAATCACAATGGCCATCTGACCAATCAGAGCAGAGTAGGCTCACGGAAAGGAGGGGTTTAGAGAGACTGAATCTTTGATTGAACAGTTTCTGTGAAGGAAAAAATAAAGTTTCAGACACTGTGAAAAAAAGAGCTGAAGCTGCACTGTATATTTTGAGAAAATTAAAGTGTGTTTTGACCTTGGATGCATGTAAATCTATTGTAGGAGACCTTTAAAAACAAATTAAAAACCTTTAAATTAGCATAATATGGGCACATTAACATTCTAAGTAGATGACACTAAATTGTGTAGAGTTGGTGTACTATTATTTTTCTAGGTGATTTCGCCTGGTGAATTAGTAATAAAAAAATCCCATGGACTTATGTTAAATGAGGGACCTGCGCCATATTCAGGGACAAGAATATCATTGGCTGGGTTTACACTGGCACAAAAAAGCAGATTTTTTACTCATATCTGACACAGATCGGAATTTGTTGCAAACACAAAAATCCGTACGAGATCCAATTTTTTTCGCATCCATTCTGAGCCACTTCCAAATGTGGTTTTAAAACAGATACATATCCTTTCTGATTCCTCTTGGAATTCCAAGCAATCACAAGGCGAGGGCAAAACGTTTGACCACAAAGATAGCTTTTTAATGTCGCATTATGAAGCAGACGTGCCTGTATGCACTAAAACTCACAGCTGTTTTTTACTGAGGTGGAAACTTTATAGCGCACACACGGAAACATTATGTGGAGCATAGAAATTAGTTTTCAACCTTTTTTTTTTTTTTAATAAAACCGCTTCACTAATGAAAACTACAACCCTAACAAAGTTGTGTGCGCTGCATTGGCAAACACCACTCACATTTCTTTTAGAAAACATAAAAATCTTTTAGAAATATCTTACTGCTTTGTTGTTATTTAATAACTGAACCAAACAGTCGATACACAAGACTCTGCTCATAACTAAAACTGTTTATGAGACTGAAATAGAACAGTGACTCGTTCATGGGATTTTTAGGGGACAGATTAATGATGTCCTTTTCCTGGGTGATATTTCTTTCGCCCAGTTTATGTCCAGCTTCGGACTTTCTGCAGGTCAGTGCATTGCTCTAGAGACGTGTTTGAATACCTCATTTCCTGATGCTCTACTGCTCTCCAGCAGCCTGTAAAAAATAGTGAACACCTCCGGATCTGTTTGCTTTTCCCTTGATAGTATGTACTTCCTCTGCATGTGCTGAATCACTTTTGCTTCCTCAGTTTCAAAGGCACATCAAGAAGTCAGAGGGGCAGAAAACTCCCAAAGTGGAGCTTCAGATCTCTATATATGGTGTGAAGATATTGGACCCTAAAACTAAGGTAGGTTTTCTCAAATATAAAAACATCTTGTGTTCAGTCACAGAAAGGGCTCTAGCAATAAAGATAAACCCACATAGTTGATGTGATTTCATGCATGGCAGCCCTAATTTAGACTCGAAAAGTCACAGCGATTTATTCAGCTCCATAAACTACTCCACTGCCATCCTCACACCTGCTCTGACAGAACAATGAAATGCAATTTAACTGAAAATTAAATGGGCTATCTTATCTTTCAAACATTTACTGTTTAATGTCATGCCAATTATGTTCTGTTAGCCCAACTGGTAGAATTATCTCATTCCAAAACTAAAATAATTTAACTAATTCAGCAACTAAAGTAACCAATTAGCACTTGATTAATTCAATTAGATGTGTTTGTTCAAAACAAAATAACTCTGTCAGGATGTGAAAAGAGAGCCAATGTTTGTGAACAATCATAAATGAGATATCTCTCAGATGTTTCTCCCAGAAGCAAGAATTTTTTTTAAAATTATTAATTATAAATTAGCCTTTGTTTAGAATAACTGAAATTTTAAAAAGTATTAGTATTCTATATTATGGATTATATAAGAATTTATATCACATTTTATATTATTTTATATATTATACTCGTTTTTCTTTCAATTTTCTGTTGAGAAGGTTGTTTAGAAGCAAAATCTTCTCACATGAGAAATTCTGTTGTCATGTGTAGTAACGTGAGATGTTTTGCTAGATATCTGCAGCATCTGTGCAAGCACTAGAAAACACCGCAATAACCTAGGGCGATCGCTTCTGGGCATCGTGATCGCTTCTGGGCTTTTAATGCTCAATGGAGAAAGACTAACACTAAGTGAATTTGCAATTGCGCTTGATATTTCATTGCAATATCCCTTAGACTTCAGTGAGTTTGTTATGCTCTATAGCGCTTGTCAGTCTGGATGAGAGAGAGGATGTATGCGTCACGTCAGATGTGTTGTTGTTCCATCAATATGCTGTATCAATTACCATTTACATTAAAACTTTCCCCTTTCACATGCACACTGCTTTTGTCCATATCAGAGTTTCTGTTATTGGATATTAGATTGATTTTGGGGTAATATACTGAAATTTATGTGATTTCTGGATATTTAAATAAAAGGAAAAAAAAAGTGTTTCTTCACTAAAAATTTTTCAGAAGTGGGCCTTTGAGAACTACGTCAAACAAACTTCATCATCATGAAATCTAATTTACAGAAAAGGGATCACATTTACATCCAGTTGGAAATTAACATACATGGCCAGTGTCAATACTGCAATCAGTTCATATTCATACGCGTCATTGATGGTGCTGAGGGATTGGACATATCATTATCAGTTTTTGAAACAGCTCTCAGCAGGAATGTATCCATTACAGAGGAAGCATCTCCAGCTGTTGAGCAGAGTTTTCATTTTGTTCATGTGCGTAAAATGAGTGCCGATCTGGAGCTGGAATATGTTATTTTGAATATTTTGATGAGAGCTCATTAAGGCTGTTATCAGTGGCTGAAGGCAACAACATAATGTTCTTGTGCACAGACTACACAGACAAATGCTCCAGTTTATCGCTTTTCATTCCAGTGAAATCACAAAAGAAAATGCAAAAAAATGTGTCCCTGCTTTCTTTATGCATACACTGAGTGCATCTGCAATTTTGCTTACAATATGTTATATTAGGGCAGATTAAATTAATGGGTCAGCAAGAACTATGGCTACGTTCAGACTGTCAGTCCAAATCCGATTTTTGTGCATATCCGATTGAAATCCAATCAGATTTAGCAAGTGTGAACGGCAAAAAGTCACTTGAAATGCGATTTTTACAATCTGTTTCGAGCTACATTCATATGTGGTTTGAAATCCTATTCAAATTGCATTTCTGGAAATCCATTTCAGTCTGACTGCTTTCATCGGATTCCGTGTGGTTTATGTGACTTTCTCACACCACGTAAAACATAAACGTCAGACTTTGTTATAGGAAACATGCTGAAAAAGTCGCTGCAGAAACAAGGTTGTGTTGTTGCAAAGTGCCAGAAGAGTAGAAAATAGCAATATAACAGAGACATGTTTCGAAACCGGTGTAGACGACAGCATGGAATCAAAGTCCCTTTCAAGGAAAGTCTGTTCACTCGGCTGCCATATTTGCAACGCCTCTGGGCAGCTATTTCAGGCATCTAAGACCAAGTCCTATCTATTTAAAAAATCCTGAAATCTCAAAAACTGCTTGGCGATCTCACAATTAAATAACATATTTCAAACCAGCAATGAAATCTGACATAAACTGTCCCATACATGTTGTTTCTTATGCTCAAATAGTGTTAAAAAAAGCTTTTTTTTTTCTTAGGACTGCACAAGCCAAGTGCTTAGGACTGCACAAGCCAATGCGCATGTGCAGTCCTAAGCACAAGTCTCAGGTTTCTATAGGAACCGGAGCTTCTAACGGCAACTGTAGTGACGCAATGACTTTATCAACAAGCGATTGGTTCTTTTAATCAGAAGGCGGGACATATTCCACCTTATTGTGCATTGTGCTCCCATTCATAACTAATAGGAGTGAACCGTCTTTCTATATCTATAGTCTTTGGCGGAATAAACCCCCAGCGCGGCGGCTACACTTTGTCATGTTGTAAATAAGACAACATCTCTATTGCAAACCCCTCCGTGTTGCTGTGTTGGTTTTTGGTGTATGCCTACCAACACAATGTCATTTCCATAGAAACCAATGCAGATATTCCTGATAGAATACTATATAAAACGAAAGAGTGGCATGGATACACAAATCGGATCTGACACATTTGTGATACACAATGTGGACGTTTTATAATTAATACTCTAAAATTTGTGTTACCGATTGGAATGTATAATTTTAGAGCAGATTCCAATCGGTAACACAAATAATTGGATTTGGAATGACTGTGTGAATGTAGCAAAAGTCTCTGTGTAATGAGTTAACAAAAATTCTCCCTCCTTTTAATACAACTTGGCCCTGTTTACACCTGGCATTGAGATGCATTTTGGTCAATTGGATCACAAGTGGATGACACTAAATACAGGTGTAAACAGGGTGTAAAATATTTTGAACTTGTCCACTTTCCAGAGGTAGTCAAAAACACATTCGGATTGCGTTCATGGTGTAAACGCTCATATGGTCGAATGTGACCACCTACCGGTGTTGCCAAGTCTGCAGTTTTCCCATGGAATTGGGCCACTTTAACAATGCTGCGGGTTGAAGCGACCCTAAATAACATGATATTTAGCTCCTGGAATGCAAATTTTACCAGGGGGGAACCCCGTGAAAAAAGATTCACCCCCCGGAACGCGATTTTTACCGGGGGACCCCCCTGAAACATGATTGGGCTAGTTTTGAGTAGCAATTGGGTGGGTTTTGTTGTGAAAACCTGGCAACCCTGCCACCTACTGCCACAATAAACATTATGGGAAGCACGCTAGCTAGACTGGATTTAAACTTTGCCAGTTGAAGCCATAAATTTGGTTTGAAGACTAAATGTACTAAGCACAATGTTCTCTAAACATTCCTGTTTTCTAACATACATTTATCGTCTTCAGCGCGGTCTCGTGGCTGTCAGAACAGAAACGAAAGCTGATGCTCTTTGTATGTATTCCCGTAGTCTCCGGTCACATTCATATTGAGCTCAGGTATTTTGCCTATTAAATGAAAACTTCTGAAGAAGCCCATACATTTACCTGCCCATAGACCCTCCCCTCAGAAAAATCAGGACTGAAGTGGTCGAAAGTGGACAAAAGAGACCAGGTGATTAAAACGCAAGGTGTAGACGGGTATGTGTCTCTCTTGTCCACTTGTGATCCAATGGATCAAAACGCATCTTAATACCAGGTGTAAACAGAGCCAAAGTGACATCCATGGGTGCCAAAATAAATAATGTGAAATAGGCTAATGTAATTTGTTCTTCTGTTAATTTTGGGAGAAACATCTGAAGAAAAGTAATGAACTTAATTGTTGAAACATAAATGAGAACACATGAATTCGTCCAAGCCACGAAAGAGCCTTAAAAATTGAAACCTCTGAGCATTCTCCTCTGGGCTGTTTTCGATTTGTTGCTTTTTGCATCAAAATAGGTCAGTCATACCAGTGAGCTTTTCATCTCAGTTCAACTGTCCTTCTTGTTCCAGGAGATGCAGCATAACTGCCAACTTCACAGAATGTCCTTCTGTGCAGATGACAAAACAGATAAAAGAATCTTCACCTTTATCTGTACAGAACCCGAGACGAAGAAACACCTGTGCTACGTGTTTGACAGTGAAAAATGTGTAAGTAAATAAGCTTGTGATACCTAACAAATGTTGCATACTGTAGAAACCTGGTTTGCTTATTGATTGCAATGTGTGCAAATCTTGCCCAGGCGGAGGAGATCACACTTGCTATTGGACAAGCCTTTGATCTCGCCTACAAAAAGTTCCTAGAGTCAGGTGGAAAAGATGTAGAGACGAGGAAACAGATTGGAAACCTTCAGAAACGAGTAAGATTATGTTCATGGATTATTGCTCACACGTTCAAGACGCAGATACGAGCCCAGAATTCTTTATTCACACACAAAGACGCGCATAGCAGGGTGATTCTTCAACTATCTGGGTACTTTTGGCCCTGTGGAAAATAACCTTTTTAAGCCACACTAAACACACCTTTCACTAATTTATTATTATAAGAGAATTCTGTCATTTCTTTCTTGATGCAATGAAAATTCCCACCATCTCGATTTTATATAGTGTTTAAGAATTTTCTGTGATGGAAATTATGGTGGTGGAAATTACATTGTTAACTTTTTTTTTTTTTCAAATAATAATAATAAATAATAATAAAATTTTGTCTTGCTGAGGTAAATTTTATTGCTAGTATTATGTGTTCTAAATACACAGACTTGAAAACTGAATTGAAATTGAAAAAAATATTTTCAAATTGTTTGCATAATTTGACTCAATTACAGTTTGACCGCAAATGACACAATAAAAATATTCTTGATCTTTATCTTGATTTTTTTTTTTTTTTTTTTTTTTTTTTCTTCAGACATCGTTTTAATCTCAGGTATGCTCTTTGCAGTCTACTTGGTAACTAAGGCTATGTTCACTGCAGGTAAATTTGGCCCAAATCTGATTTTTTTTTTCCCCCCACATGCGACATATCTGTTTTACCCATGACAGTGTGAACAGTACAAACCACATGGGATCTGATCTTTTTGATTCTGATTTGTGCCACTTCCATATGTGGTACTACATCTGATACAGGTCGGATGTTTTGTAATGCCGCAGATGAGTTTTTTTACCAGGATACCCCACAGAATGCGATTGGGCTAGTTTTGAGAAGCAATTAAGTGGATTTTGTGGTAAAAACCTGGCAACCTGTTTGAATCGTTCTTTTGCGCATGCAGTCAAGTCCGGACTAGTCTCGCATAGCCAGACCTTCAGACTGACTGCAGAAGGTCTGGACTCTATCGCAGCTTTCATAGAGCCGCAAACTTCACATACTTTTGAAAATCCAGCATTTAGTTGATCCTGGTAAGCGCTTGTAAACAGTGTTTTTCTTCTACGAGGGGGTTTAGCGTCACGGCACTCCCGGACATCCTGTATAATTCAACCAACCAGATGATGACTTTGAAATTCCTGAAGTGTTTCCAGTTAAGTGTGCCATGTGCATCAGACGTTCAGCCAACGGTCCGTGGGTGTGACATCTGAGGCTAAGACTAGTTCAGAACCATGATCTGTTCACACTGGAAATCTGATATTGACCATATTTAAAACAACAATGTGAACAGCTATGCAAAAAAATAAATAAATAAAAAATCAGATCGGAGTACAAATCGGAATTGAGCATTAAGGTTTCGCGGAGTGAACGTAGCCTATGTACACTAACTTTAGAAAAAGAAAACTTCATTAGAGGCTGTGATTTGGATCCATGAAAGTCATTTGAAAAGTGGCAAAAGTAAATGATGAAAGCATGATAAAAAAGTTGTTGTCTTTGAGATAAAAAGCTGTTAGTTTGTATAAAAATCAACCTTTGAGACATAAAAGGGCCCGAAGTTGAAGAAACACCCATCAATTTGAGAGAAGCTTCTTGGGAACATGTCAACAAACAGCATCATGAAGGAAGGCTTGCGGTTGTTTTGCACTGATTTGCGTAGAACGGAGAAAAATAAGAAAAATAGTGGAAAATGTGGATGTGACAGTGCTTGGGGAGATAAGGGGAGAAAACTTTTTGTAGACTGGTGCACACAAGGGTTTGGAAAGGGGGGTGGCTCTAATATTTGGGTTGTTGTCAATAAACAGATTTCATTTAACAAGTTTCAGTCTGACATACTAGAAACTTTGCCAATGTCAGTCTGTGAATCCACATGGCTTATGTGGCCATTTTGAATACTGTAACCTGTTAATACTGGTACTAAAATATAAAAAACACCGCAACAGGCAACATGTTAACAATTATTCCATTTTTAGGATAAATATCTGAGACAAAGTTGATAAAATGAAACGTTTTTGTTCAACAACTTTGTCACTCTCAATCAACGTGTCTTTTCTGATGGCTGTGCAGAAGAATCAGCGTTTAGTTCTTCCCCGAATCTGATTCCAACGTAAATACATTTACTGTATGCCGCATTACAACGTCTGTAAAATGCTCCTTTTCATAATGTACTGTATGCTGCTTATATGCAGCTTCCTTTGAAGTGTAAATACAACTATAGATAGGCAAATCTAACCAGAGTAATCCTGAGAGCAGGCTGTGGTGCCAAAGACTTACATAAAATGTTTTCATGTGATTGACAAATAAAAATGTGAATTTTTTTATTCACTATGTGCTTATGCTAATTAAAGATTCAGGATTTGGAGATGGAGAACTCAAAACTGAAGAAGAAGCTCAAAGACCTGGAGGATCAGCTGATGGATCCTCGCTTCTCGCCAGTACGTCCAGTAGGAAATGAGTCTTGCTTATCATTCCAGTCAGATGCTGCTAATCTCAATGATTCTGCTCTCTTTCAGTTCATCAGAATATGTTTGTTTTTCTCTTCTATCTACCCACGCCACACGTTTTCCCCTTTTTCTCTATTCCAATCTATCTGTCTCTCTCTCTCTCCCCAACCCCCAGTGCCCTTTTTCAGCACCTGCATGTTAATGTCTCTAATGAGCCGTACATTTTGCAGAGGCCGTCTGCCTTGTCCTGGTGTGGTGATGTCACATCACTGTCCAGCCTAGAGATCTCCTCTGTCACTCTAACGCCTGTCAGCTCACCCGATTCCAGCCAATCAGCAAGCTTGCTCACCCCTCCTCCTGCTAAGCCCACCCAATTACAGCCCACAAGTGGTTACGTCGTGCCACGACCTCGTGTAAATGTCTTGTACACAAAAATAACACAGTGCACTTTGCATGCGATTCACTTAGTTACTGTACAGTCTTACACTCTTTAATCTGAATTTTTCATACGTAAAGAGATAGTTCATCCAAAAATGATCATTTACTCTCATGTGGACAGATCTCTAAAAATGCCCAAAAGCAAAATACACATACAATACAAGTAGTCCATATTATTTATGCAGTATAGAAATGGATGAACTATTTCTTTAATGCAGTGGTTCTCATTTTTTTTCTTTTGGGACACTCCCCTTTGAAAGTAAAAACCTCTGCACCCCGCACACACATGAAATGGTGTGACTGTCACAATATGGCAGAATTGAGCCAGAAGACTCAAATAGGTTGAAATCAGGTTGATTAAGCTCTGATAAAGCATTCCTGTTCATTTTTGTTACATTTTAGTCGAATTTTGATGTTATGTGTAACAAAATATCTTTCTCTGTGTTCAGATTTGACTGTAGTAAAATTAATGCAAAAACTGATACTTCAAATCAACATTTCAAACAAAACAAATCAAAATGTAAACCTTGACAAAAAGTAGTAATTGCGATGCAACACAAATAAATGAAAGATAGGCTATTTGGATTTTCCCCCTTAAAATGAATGCTCAGTTTGTGGTTCATTATTATTTTAAAGGTGCCCTAGAATTAAAAATTGAATTTATCTTGGTATACATGGAAATGACATACAGTGAGTCTCAAACACCATTGTTTCCTCCTTCTTATTTAAATCATTTGTTTAAAAGACCTCCGACGAACAGGCGAATCTCAACATAACACCGATTGTTACACAACAGTCGGGATCATTAATATGTATGACCCCAATATTTGCATATGCCAGCTCATGTTCAAGCATTAGACAAGGGCAGGACGTCTGGATCTGTGCACAGCTGAATCATCAGACTAGGTAAGCAAGCAAGAACAACGGCGAAAAATGGCAGATGGAGCAATAATAACTGACATGATCCATGATATCATGATATTTTTAGTGATATTTGTGAATTGTCTTTCTAAATGTTTCGTTAGCATGTTGCTAATGTACTGTTAAATGTGGTTAAAGTTACCATCGTTTCTTACTGTATTCACGGAGACAAGACTGTCGTTATTTTCATTTTTTAAACACTTGCAGTCTGTATAATTCATAAACACAACTTCATTCTTTATAAATCTCTCCAACAGTGTGTAATGTTAGCTTTAGCCATGGAGCACTATCAAACTCATTCAGAATCAAATGTAAACATCCAAATAAATACCATACTTACGCGATTAGACATGCTGCATGACGAACACTTTGTAAAGATCCATTTTGAGGGTTATATTAGCTGTGTGAACTTTGTTTATGCTGTTTAAGGCAAGCGTGAGCTCCATGGGCAGGGAGCGTGAGCATTTAAAGGGGCCGCAGCCTAAATCGGCTCATATTTAATGATGCCCCAAAATAGGCAGTTAAAAAAATTACATCTTTTAAAAAGATGTTCTACGGCACCTTTAAAGAAAACACAACAACAATAAAACAAAGACAAATTCACTTATATTAAACAGAGAAATATTTTTTATTAACAAAAGTTCTCGACCCCCTCACCATCCTCGGTACCCTCAGCCGATTTGCATTACAGATTTTGCAATGACCATCCCTTCTCCAAAACTGAGCATATAGTTATGACTGCTGTGTATTTACACTTGACTGAACATTGATCTGTGCTTCACAATGGCTGTCTAGTGGGTAGCGCTATCTGAAATAAATATTTCTGTGAAACACGTTCAGTTGCACAGAAGAAAGCCCAATCTAGGACCTGCCCTGTACAGTTTATGAATCAGTAATGCTATAGCAGCAGAGGACTATTATTTTGTTGAACAGAACTGAGTAACAACTGATGACGTCACCGGTTCAGCTTTGATTGACCAAACGGCGGAAAGGAACGTCTCGTGACTGCCCACATGTAGAAAACGAATTTTGAAGTCATTTATCCATTTTCTACCAGTGAATCAAAAAATTAAAAATCAAGCCGTAATCTCGTTTTGTTTTTTTTTCTTTCATTTTTTTGAACAAACAAAAAACCAAATAAAGGCACTTTTTTCTCATTTCTGCTTATTTCATTTCAAATTACAAAAAAAAACCCCTATCAAAACCCTACACAGACCTCACATAAACCACAAAAAATCAGATCAGAGCAGAAGTCAGATTGAAATATAAAAATCACAGTGCATGTGATTTTTGGCCGTTCACGCTTGCTAAATCTGATCGGATTTCAATCGAAAATGCACAAAATCTGATTTATACTGACAGTCTGAACATAGCCTGTGTTTAACCGCCACACTGTAAAAATGAAAAGTTGAGAAAACTTAAAAGTTTAAGGCAAAAAACTGAGTTTTTGAGTTTTCTCAACTTTTCATTTTTACAGTGTATTCGGTGAACACCATACATAGAAGAAACTCGCACAAACCTCATTGGTTGTCGCGTTTGCTGCCAATGCGGTAAATTTGAACGTTAAAATATTTGAAAGCTAGGGAAGTCTCCCCACTTTTTGAGAACCACTGCTATCTTTTTTCTTTCAAAAAGAATAAATAAAAAATAACTGGTAACACTTTCCAATAAGGTTCATTAGTTAACATTAGTTAACTACATTAGTTAACATGAACTAATAATGAACAGCACTTATACCACATTTATTAATCTTTGTTAATGGTAATTTCAACATTTACTAATACATTATTAAAATCATGTTAACATTAGTTAATGCACTGTGAACTAACATGAACAACTGTATTTTCATTAACTAACATTAACGAAGAATGGTAAATACAGTAACAAATGTATTGCTCATGGTTAGCTCATGTGTGCTAATACATTAACTAATGTTTAACTAATGAACCTTATTGGAAAGTGTTACCAAATAAATAAATACCTAAATAAAAAGGAGCACATAAATGTATACACTGAATGTACAGTTAAATGCTTAACACACAAAAGAAGTCTGATCTTTCAATGGGCTGGTTCTGACGCCTTAATAAGATTATGTCTGTTGTTATTAGGCTGGAAGCATACAAGCTAGAGCGCCCTCCACTGACATATTTGATATGGTTCCATTCACCCCTGAGTCTCCAATAACAAGAAGGTTGAATTGTAACGGCATCTCATCTCCGTACCTGCCTTCAAGAGACAGAGGTGGGGGGCTCTTTATTTGTGCTGTCTCGCTTCGATGAATGTGTCACATTTTCAAACACCTGAAGGCAAAATCCATAATTGCTAATGTCATATGCTTCTCCATAAGATGGTCCATTTGAGATGAAAACAATTGGAGCCAGTGTAGATGTTTTGAAGTGTATGATGAAGACATTTGTTAGTCAATTTCGCTTTCATTTCTAATGCACTGACAGATGTTTTTGGTTTATATACAGTAATTATATCATTTATATTTGTATATATGTATATATAAACAGAATTTTCTGGGTTCAAGCTTTGCAAGGGGTGATCTATGAACTATTGCTAAATGCTAAATGGCAAATTATTTACTAGTTTGTCTGGTTGTGCTGTAGATATAGACCTGTTTGGAGCAGAACCATTTGATCCGTTCATTTGTGGACCTGCTGTCTTCACCCCAGACATCCAGTCCAAACTGGATGAGATGCAGGTAAGCTCATTTTTTAATCGTTCACTTACATATGCAGCATTATTAAAATTCTGATCAATATGATTTTTTCATGTTATATATAAAAAATATTGGTGGATAATCAATATGGTGCCAATAAATGATGCATCCCTATTTTTATTCTTTAAAAGCGATTTCATTTTTATAATATCATGCATGCATGTACTAATTATTGTAGGATTCATGCACAATCTTTATATTACAACCGTACAGCAGCACTACTTGTTTATGTATCGTAAAGTTTTAATTTGGTCTCTGATGCATCTCCAAATTTAAATGCTAAAAACGAAGGTGTAAATAATTTTGAACATGATGCTCACATGCTTTGAAGTAGGATTATGACAGAATTCTAGATATGGAAAAGAGAAAAGTCAATAACGTGTCAAAAATAAACAGCAGAAGCAGCCAACATGATTGGCAAACTGTATGAAAAGATCAAAGGAAGCATATGAGCAGTATTTGGCTGGCAGAATTCACCTGAATTCACTGTATTATAGACTGTTTTAAATTCCAATAATCCAGAGGATTATGGAAGTTTCCGTTTCTGAGGACATCCTACTTGTTATGAGATTATTAGACCCTGTAAGTATCATTTGCACTCCTGTGTCTGTAAACCCTGTAATCCTGAATAATTCAATTATCTTTATCTCTCTTTTCTCCCTGAATGCCACCCATAACCTCTCAGCGGCAGAGATGGTTTGTACACATTCATTAGTGATTCACCTCACAGTGAATCCTCTAGTATTTTGATATGGTTTTACAAGATTTGCAAGCATGAATTTTGTTGTGTCTGTATATGGTATTTTGCTGTTTATATGGTATTGTATGTCTTAAAGGCACAATATGTAATTTTTCGCCGCTAGAGGTCGCCTATTCAAAACAAAGGCATAGCTTGATGATGCTGAGATTGAGCGCGGAATCGTGGGAGATGATGTTTTCACTTCACAGCCGGTGGAAAAGAATCTGATGGGACTCGGGCAGAAATCATGTTCATGTATGAGATTATTAACGTTACTGTAGTATGAAGCAGAGCAGGGCGAGTGCTGTGGGAGCTGAACGAGGCCGCTGGAGCGACTGATAATGAGAGGCGAGCACGACACACGGCTTGAGAGCAGAGGAACTTTTATTATGCCACAGGCGCCACTTCTGCTTCTTCCGTTCAAGCGTATGTGGGGTAAAACACTGTTTATGTGTTGAAAATACAATAAATTATAACGTTATTCTGTGCGTTCGCTCGGCGGCTGCTATGAGACGCTTGTTGCACACTTCAGTAAGCTAGATCGATATTAGAATATCAGATTAATACACTCTAAAAAATTCTGGGTTAAAAACAACCCAAGTTGGGTTGAAAATGGACAAACCCAACAGTTGGGTTGTTTTAACCCAGTGGTTGGGTTAAATGTTTGCCCAACGTGCTGGGTAGTTTTATTTAACTCAACTGTTGTATAAAAATTAGTGTATTGCTTGCTTAAAATGAACCCAAAATATGCTGGAAATTAACATTTATTAATATGTTTAATAAATGAGCATTTATTAATAAGATAATGAATAATAAACAATAAACATTTATTAAATAGCTTATTAATAAATGTACACCTTTTGATTATTATTGTTGCCTCTAGTAATTATGTGTCTGATTTTTAATTTCTCACCTATTTTGGATTCATTTTAAGCCAGCCATATAGTAATTTTTTAATCAGTAGTTGGGTTAAATAAAACTACCCAGCAGGTTGGGCAAACATTTAACCCAACCACTGGGTTAAAACAACCCAATTGCTGGGTTTGTCCATTTTCAACCCAACTTGGGTTGTTTTTAACTAAACATTTTTTAGAGTGTATAATAAAAAAAAACGAGATTCAAACAATAAGACTAAACGTGTTGAGCTATATAACAATGATTAGTTTTCTTTCTATAAAAGTTTCCAAACAGTTGTTCCCTTGTCTAATAAAACATATATTAATGCATCTTTGGTGTTTCCATGGTTTCTACAAAATAAAACCGAAAATCGAGGGTAACATGGGTATGATGTCATTGATAGGCGACGCATTGGACACGGTCCATGTCCTGGTTAAAATTTCGTATTTCTCTGGATTAAAAACATTCTTGGAAACATCTGGGATAATGTACACAAGTCAACAAAATATATAACACTGTTCTAGTGGTTTTTGGATATTTTAATCCAAAAACTTACATATTGTGCCTCTAATATGTTAGACCAACATGGAATCTGCTGAATTCTTTCTTTCCCACATTTTCTGGATCTATTTTGTGATTAAAAGTATGCATAAATTGTGCAGAATTGGATTTATGGTCAAATATATTATAATTGAGCTGAGAGTTTTACACCTTTAGTGTAGTAATCAGAGACAAAGGGCTGGGGTGAACTTAGTCAACGACTGGCGTTTAGTTCTGCTGTTGCAGATTCTGTGTGGTGCTGGTTATTGCATGCATGTCATCTCACTGTGTTTTCAGACTAATTGAAATTTTGGTTCACTCACACATAAGCAGTACTGTGCAGCTGCCCTTAATAGTTTTAGCCCTAAGCTTATTTTTGCAATTTGTTACATGAAGAAGAAACGCTGAGAATGTGCACTGATAGAGACTCATTCCTATTGGCTGCATGTATTGTGGCTGCATTCATTAAAGTCAACATTTTACAACAACAGATGCAGAAGAACAGCTTTCTTACGCTGTTGAGTGGAAACAAAATAAAGAATTAACACTTCAGTGCCGCTTACATGTGCAGTGTGAAGCCGGTTATACTGTTGTTATACTTGTTAAACGATCTTGAATGTACATAAACTACTGATCTGTAATGTTAATAATGAAAGTTATTATATAGTCTTAACTATTAACCTTGTTGCATGTTTTTATTAAGCTTACAGTTTAGTTCATATTTCACATTTGTTGTTTTGGCAGGAGGGGTTCCAAATGGGACTGACTCTAGAGGGGACGGTGTTTTCCCTGGATCAGGTGGACAGCCGATGCTGATTTTGGAAAGACGTTTTTGTATATGCTGTGATTCTTGACCATAAAACCCTCAAAAAAAAATCACGTTAAATATTTGCATTTTAAATTGAGTTTGAAAGAAATGTAGCAGGAGCCTCAAAAGGGTCTGTAGAGGTCATTTCTATTTTTATATAATAAAATCAACATTTAAGATTGATGATTTGTGTATTTTAACTTCTTAATCTTGTAACAGAAATCGTTAAAAGAGATATGGACGCTAAATGTGCTCTAGCTCTTTCTAGAATTTTTCTATAGTTTGGACCAAATTTAGACGGTGTTTGAAATACAAAGATGCATTCATTCACGGCTAAGTTATGTTTAGAATCCTTACCCAATTTTAAAAAGAAAATGGTGGTTGCAGAGAAGGTTGCTCATGTTGTAATGGTGCAATTATAGAGTAAAATGTTATATTATGATATCTAAACTATTAAAGGATTAGTTCACTTTCAAATTAAAATTTCCTGATAATTCACTCACCCCCATGTCATCCAAGATGTCCATGTCCTTTCTTCAGTCGAAAAGAAATGAAGGTTTTTGATGAAAACATTCCAGGATTTTTCTCCATATAGTGGATTTCAATGGCCTCCAAACGGTTGAAGGTCAAAATTACAGTTTCATTGCAGCTTCAACGAGCTCTACATGATCCCAGATGAGAAATAAGGGTCTTATCTAGAGAAACCATTGCTCAGTTTCTAAAAAAAAAAGAAAAATTATATACGTTTTAACCATAAATGCTCATCTTGAACTAGCTCTCTTCTTCTTCTTCTTCTTCTTCTTCTTCTTCTTCTTCTTCTTCTTCTTCTTCTCTATTTGAATTCCACTGCTAAGTGTATTACTGCCCTCCACAGGTCAAAGTTTGAACTAATTGTTATATACTTGCACTAGCATATTTTATATGACAATTTAGTTCAAACTTTGACCTGTGGAGGGCAGTAATACACTTAGCAGTGTCTACACTGCTGGAATTCAAATAGAGAAGAAGAAGAAGAAGAGCAGTTTAAGTTTAAGATGAGCATTTATGGTTAAAATGTATAACATTTTTATTTTTTTAGAAAATGAGTGATGGTTTCTCTAGATAAGACCCTTATTTCTCGTCTGGGATCGTGTAGAACGCTTTGAAGCTGCAACGAAACTGTAATTTTGATCTTCAACCGTTGACCAAGAAAGAAGGACATGGACATCTTGGATGACATGGGGGTGAGTAAATTATCAGGAAATTTTAATTTGTAAGTGAACTAATCCTTTAATAAACTAAACTTGTTCAGGGTTATAAATTTATCAAAATGTTCAGCATCATCATTGCTGAGGTTCTCCATTTATATTTCCAGATGTTCTGATCCTTTTCACTCTCATTGATGGCTGTTTTAATATGTTAAACGCTTATCACTTGCTCTTTGATGGTGAATAAATGAAAACTTATAGCACACTATATTAGCTTTGTGCTCTTTTTTCAACAGCAGCAAACAGTTACTGTACTAACAGAAAACATTTCTTGTTTTCAGACATTTATTCATGATAAAATCAATTGAGGTCTGTTGAAAAGGAATTTAAATATTTAATCTGGAATTCATTACAAACAGTTGCTGCCCCCTTCCCCCTTAAGAGTACAAACCGGCCTTGCTGAAAAAGCTGGATAAAGAGTTTCTTTGTGTCATGTATTGTGGGCTAATGAGGCTTTTAACGAGACCAACACTGGCTTCTGTGAGAGTTTTCATTAATAATGAAGTACAAATGAATCATCCGTCCAACAGTTTGCTATCAACATAAAACAGGTTTTTCTCTCTCGTATGGTCAATTGGGTTTGGGAACAGAACTCTTGGGGAATTGATTGAAGATCCCGCTTTAATACTACACAAACAAACTCGTCTCTCTCATCCAGATTCATTTAACCTTTAAAATCCACTAGAAATGATTGCAATTTAAGCATGAACAACATCTACAAAACAACACAGCCAAGATAGTCAAATTTGTAAAACATGATTTTTTGAATTAATTTCAATGAAGGTTTTCACATATTTTTAATAACACATGGTGCATAAAGTATAAATTAAAGGGTCCATATAGTCTCTCATGCACTCATACACCACAGGCTAGTGGAAATCATCATGAATAATCATGAAATAAAGGTCAGAAATTCCTCAAGGCCCTTACAGACGGCGTTTGACAATAAATACTGTATTGGCTGAGAACTCCAGTCCAAATGATGATGCTTTTATCCTTGATTTCACGAGAAGCACACATGGCCGATATCAATGCCAAACTCCTGATCTTGGCCACCTACATCCACCGGAGCCAAGTCCACAATAGGCAGCCGTGAAAGAGTTTGTGTGCGGTACTCAAAGACAGTCCTGCCCCATTCACCGTTGGGTTTCTGGAGAGAGGAACAAAGAGAATTGTGAGTTTTTCATTGGTAGCATTTTTTGCATAATCAAAAACACATTGCTAATCTTGACATTGTCATCAGCATTGGGGACTAACTGAAGGACTGTTCACACTGATTTGCAGCAGCTAAATGACCAAATGACCGTTCCAAAACTTGAAAAGTAGCTTCCCCACTGCTGATTTCCATTTTACGTAAATAATAAATACAATACAGTCAAAAATCGAAACATACAGAGCAGCCGTCGGTGGTGACGGTGTACTTCAGACGGTTGCTGCTATATGCCTTGATGTCCTGTCCATCAGAAGCCTTTAGGACTAAAGCCTTCTTCAGATTGCTGTTCTTCTCATCTTTATAGGCCACGCTGTTTTTGCAGTGGTAGGTGACGGTCTGTGCTGCTTCTTTTGACAGCAGGCGGAGAAATCTTAACTGGACTGACACCACGTTAGCTGATGCCTCTTTGTTTCCATAGGTGAACTGAAGAGGAGTAATAAAAGAGTAGGAAGTATACATTTAAGTGACTTAATTGTAACTATTTATTTGTAGTTTTCTTTTTTTATTTCAATTGAAATGGTCATCATTGTAATCATATTAACCTTAGTTCCCCGGTTCATGGTCGCTCCAAACCAGACTGGTTTTGGTAAGCTGGAGCGTGCAATCCACCAGTTCTTGCGTGGGAAACTGGCAGGGTTGGCAGGTATACAGGTCTCCCCCATTTCCATGTTACAGTACACTTGGATGGCATCTCTAGCGCTGCCCTCATTCGGGTCTATCCAATAATCACCTGGGATACAATGGGAAAGAGAGTTGTATTTTAAACAATGAGATCCTCACATATACAGTATATCCTTGATTATTGCATATAGATCACACTGGTTTATTCTGACTCTCCGACCGTCATGCAAGAGGTCGTGAACTCGACTGTCTCGTGAACGCTCTTCACAGAGCTGGACCAAAGCGAGCTTTTGTAGCTAAAAAGTATAGAATTTTTCCCCCCTGAAAATTACTGATTGATTCAGTAGAGAAGACCCTTATTCATTGGCTGGGGTTGTGTGGACCCCTTTTTAGCTGCCAAAATATGGATTTTGTACCATCAAAAATGGTCTACTAATGGGTACCATTCACTTGCATTAGAGAAAAATTCTAGAATGTTTTTCCTCCAAAACCTTAAAAGGTGCCCTAGAATTAAAAATTGAATTTATATTGGCATAGTTAAATAACAAGAGTTCAGTACATGGAAATGACATACAGTGAATGGCAGATGGAGCGATAATAACTGACATGATCCATGATAACATGATATTTTTAGTGATATTTGTAAACTGTCTTTCTAAATGTTTTGTTAGCATGTTGCTAATGTACTGTTAAATGTGGTTAAAGTTACCATTGTTTCTTATTGTATTCACGGAGACAAGAGCCGTCGTTATTTTCATTATTAAACACTTGCAGTCTGTATAATTCATAAACACAACTTCTTATTCTTTATACAAATTCTTTATAAATCTCCCCAACAGTGTAGCATTAGCCATTAGCCATGGATCACAGCCTCAAATTCATTCAGAATCAAATGTAAACATCCAAATAAATACAATACTCACATAATCCGAAGCATGCATGCAGTATGCATGACGAACACTTTGTAAAGATGCATTTTGGGGGTTATATTAGCAGTGTAAACTTTGTTTATGCACTGTTTAAGGCAAGCGCGAGCTCCGTGGGCGGGGAGCGCGTGAGCATTTAAAGGGGCCGCAACATGAATCGCCGCATTTATAATTATGCCCCAAAATAGGCAGTTAAAAAATGAATTAAAAAAATCTATGGGGTATTTTCAGCTGAAACTTCACAGACACATTCAGGGGACTCTTTAGACTTATATTACATCTTGTAAAAAAACATTCGATGGCACCTTTAATTTCTCTTTGTCTAAGGAACGAAAGTCATATACATCTTGAATGGCCTTGGGGTGAGTAAATAATCCAAAAATTTTCATTTTTGATTTCGAATTTTGTTGGGGCAATCGTAAATACATCTGTAAGTAGGTTCTCATTCTTTACTCAAACTACTTGGTTTGAGGTCTGAGCTAGTCCAAGCGATCTGGGTCATTCAGGTTCAGGTTCAGCTCACTGACAGATGACCGCCCATCTGTTTCCTGATATGGTACAACCATGCTTACTGTGGACTGCTGTGTTTGTTTTATTCCTGACATAATGGGATTTTGCTTTGACTTGTCTGTTTGTGTATGAATTCTCCTGAAAGGATGGGAATCACGCAAGTATCTGTCAAATATTACATAATCCTTTTATGTTGGTTAGCTCTGCTTTCTGTATTCTTATGGTGCATTTGAAATTGAATACTCCCCTACTATATAGTACAGGGTTGCCAGGTTTTCACAAAAAAAAAAACCTGTCCAACTGCTACTCTACACTAGACCAAAATTTCCACAATCTCATTTCAGGGGGCGTCCCCGGTAAAAATTGTGTTCCAGGGGTAAAATCAACGTTATTTGGTGGGTTCCCCTGGTAAAATTTGCATTCCAGGGGCTAAATATCATGTTATTTGGGGTCGCTTCAACCTGTGGACATGAAAAACAACCTGTGGCAATTGTGCTAAAGTAGCCAAATTCCACGGGAAAAACACAGACTTAGCAACACCAAAAGAGTATGTCCGAATACATAGTATTCGAAAAACAGCATGTGAAAAGTCCCCGGATGACCTACTACTTCCAGCAAGATTCTGAAGTGCACATTCACTGGACACTTTACTATCCTATGAGGCCACCCCAGTGCCCCAGATCATCTGTGGTTCAAGGTCATGTTTTTTTCCATGATATTGTACAAAAAAATAAACCCATAAAGGTTTTTTTTTAAGGTTTTCAGGTGGTCTGGGGACCCTCAGAACAATTGCAGAAAATTTACAAAGACTACAAAATTTATTTTGTAGGACTCTCACAACAAAAATGTTAATTTAAGATATTAGTTAAATATACTTAACACAAGATTTAACACTGAGAAATTTATATTATTATAATAATGAGATTAATCATAATTATTTTTATTGTCAACCCTAGTTTTTAAACAGTAATCCTTATAACAAAATAATACATTTACCTGAGATGGAAAACTGCATATCAAATTATAATCATATCATGTTTTTTTTTTTGTTTTTTGTTTTTTGTTTTTTGTTTTTTTGAGAAATTTGTAATTTTTCTTGTTTACATTTTTACATTATTTTTTCACTTTCACATTTATACTTAAAACTAGTGACAAAATACACTCGCATTAAAAACATTCACTAAACAGACAACTTTATATCTCATGCAGTTTTCCATCACTTTTCAAGTAAAATTATCTTATTTTGGATGTTTGAATATATTACTGCAAAACAAGACAAAGAAAAAAAATAAATATATATATATATATATATATTACATGTGTTCTATGCGTCATATGAGAGATTTGGAACAGACCGAAATTTTAATCTCCATAGCTCATTGACACCAACACACGTCATGTCAGGTTTGACGTCAATCACCTCAGAAGACTCAGAATATGAAGCAAGATATATCCTAAATAAATATATCCTAATAAATATCTCCTTCTGTTTTCTACAAAAGTATGTCATTTGGGTTTGAAACGGCATGAGTAAATGATTAATTTTTGGTGAATCATTCCTACAGAGATGTCTTATAAATGCAAACCAGGATGTACTGGTTCATACTGTACCTGATCAGGGTCAGTACAACTAAAGCATTCTGAGCTACAGTAATACTAAAATGTGTGTTAGTTCATCTCACTCACCGCTCTTCTTCAGAGGATAGCACTGTTTCAGGTCCTGACACGTGCGGGCAGGAAATTGGCGAGTGCCATCAGGACTGCGCATGCTGTCCAACTGACTTCCCAGACTCTTCAGAGACAAGTGAACCTCACTGTCAACCCGAACCGCATCAGATCCATTATTGGGTCTTGCTTCATCCTCGTTGAACTCTGGTGGGGGAGGTGGGGGTTCCTCTGGCTCAGATTCGATGTCAAGGTCAAAGTTTGTACCAAAAAGGTCATCTACAGCAGCTGTTGGGGGTCCAGGTGTACCTGGGGGTCCAGGTGGGCCGGGTTCTCCAGGCGGTCCCTACAGACAGATGGGTGAATACTGTTTATGCTGAACATTAGTGTTTAAACATCTAATCACATTAGCAGCATCTGGTAATTAACCATGTACAAAATGTATCTGATTATGAGTCATTAAGGGTGGAATATTTGCCAAAGACAAGAAAAAACACTTTGTATAAATTAAAGATTTGCTGTTGCATCCGAGACGGTGACTGGATATTTTTTTTCTTGTGAAAAATGCTCTGTAATCCAGCTAAGACCAGCAAACTTCCTTAGGCTGGTTTAAGCTGTTTTTTATCAGCAGGAAGATCTCATCTCATAATAAACAGAAAATACATCATACACATGATCTCAAGCCTCACCTCTGGTCCAAAATCTCCAGTGTCACCTCGAGATCCAGGAGCCCCCATTGCTCCAGGTGGACCGATATCTCCTTCTTTTCCTGGTGGTCCAACAGGGCCAGGGGGTCCCTAACATTGACATGTTTACAGTTAAATTCTGTTCAGCATGCACATGTATTGCTGGTGCTTTGTGAAATCAATGTTGAGTGATATTTCAATCTGTTGCTCACTCTTTGCCCACTTGGTCCAATGATTCCTATAGCACCATCATCCCCTGTAGCACCCTGGAAGGAAATGATTAACAGATGATTATCAAGAGAGGATATTGTATTGTGTGACAGGTGACATACTGTCAATTATACATACTGATATTCCAGGTAGCCCATGAAGCCCAGTGAAGCCACGATGGCCCTTCTGACCTCTCTCACCCGCTTCTCCTTTGTCACCTTTGTCTCCCATCGGTCCTTGTGGTCCCTAAGGTTGAGTAGAAGTCATTTTCGCGATGGGTTAATAATAATTTGTTACATTTTATATAGCGCTTTTCTGGGTATTCAAAGCGCTTTACACATGGAAGGGGGACTCTCCTCAACCACCACCAATGTGCAGCATCCACCTGGATGATGCGACGGCAGCCATATTGTGCCAGAACGCCCACCACACATCAGCTTATTGGTGGAGAGGAGAGAGTGATGAAGCCAATCAGTGTATGGGGATGATTAGGAGGCCATGATTGACAGAGGCCAATGGGCAAATTTTGGCCAGGATGTCGGGGTTACACCCCTACTCTTTTCGAAGGAGATCCTGGGATTTTTAACAACTCAACTTCAGTAGCATCATAAATCTGCTTCTTCGGATGTGTCCAATATGTGGATATGCAGACTTACTTTTTTCCCTCTGATTCCTGCCTGACCATCGGGACCAGGTGGGCCTCTTGCACCCTGTCAGCAAAGTCAACAAAAAAACTGCATATATAAAAGGTAACAAGATTAAAGAAATTGTTTCTTACATTACATTATGCAAGGATTATTTCTTTAAATAATTTCAGTCTACATGCTTTTAATAAAAGTAAATGGTTCACACTTTATATCATAGGTGTCTTTAACTACTTCTGTATGTACAAAAAATAAGTACAATGTACTTATTCTGTTCGTGTTGTATTGCAAAACTCTTTTGTAGCTATTGAGGTGGGATAGGGGTAAGGTTATGGACAGGCTTGGTGGTATGGTTAGGTTTAAGGGAGGGTTAAGAGGAAAGGGACGGGTCAACTGTAATTATAGAAATTACCAGTGTGATTACATGTAGGTATTTCTTAAATATAAGTACAATGTAAAAACATTAAACAAGGCTTAAGCTAGTCCCAGACTAAAATGCATGTTTGAGCTGTTTTTACTGAAAGCAACTTGCACTGACAGATCTTAAAATATGTCAGAGCCATTGTTTTGTCTCAAGATGCACACCAGTAACACGTTTTTTTTCTAAGGCACATTTATAAAAGCTACTTAAAGGCCTTAATTTAGGCATAATCTTGGCTTAATCTAAGCCCTGTCTGTGAAACAGGACTGTACAGTATGCACACAATAAGTACATTGTATCAAATGATTAATTTAAATGTTAGTACATAGTAGTTTAAGAAACCTAATATAAAATGGGACCAATAAACATATTAAACACCAATCTACTGTGAAGTATCTCCAATGGATACAGCAAACAAACCTGATCTCCTCTCTGTCCTGGACCTCCAGGAGTTCCAACAGGTCCTGGGCTTCCTGGGGTTCCCTGGCCACCTGCAAGACCCTCTGGTCCTGGGTCTCCTCTGTCACCCTGAGAGCAAGTTAACACATCATTTGAACTTGGCCATGTTTGGTTTGGTTAAAAAAAATGGTAATTAGACCATGTCAAATGATGAATGGGTTCCTACTCTGGCTCCAATGATGCCATCAGCTCCTTGAATTCCATCAGCTCCAGCCAAACCCTAATTTAAGAAGGAAGTCATTAAGATAATGTTTTATATATATGTAACCAATCATCTTCACTGTGTTTTTCACACTAACATCTCATACCTCTGGACCAGCATCTCCTCGGGGTCCAGCTGCTCCTGGCAAACCAACAGGTCCAGCACCACCTTTGGTTCCTTGGGGACCTGGGGTGCCAGCTTTTCCTGGTGGACCCTTGAAAAAGCCAAACAGATAAGGTGTAAAAGAAGTTCTTTTTTGGCATCCATGCCATTATCTTCTATGACCAAATAAAAAAAAACAACGAACCAGAGGCTGCAAAATATAATTCTAAAAGACAAATTTTGATCTATTCAATTGCATGATAAGAGGATAGAAGTGTTGACTTACCGCTGGTCCAGGAAGGCCTGCCATACCACGCTCTCCTCTCATTCCAGGAAGACCCACAAGTCCCCTCTGTCCTGGAGTTCCGGCAGGGCCTGTTGGCCCATCTGGGCCCTAAGACAGTAAGAATATGAAGAATATGAGTTTTGGAATACAGTATTTACTCTTTCTCCACCATTGACAGAATTTTCAGTAATTTATCAGACAGCGCTTCCCTGCCATTTACAGAATTTTCCGGCAGTCCATATTTTCACTGTTATATGGTAATAACACCTTTATTACGCATCTTCTGAACATACTAAACACATGAGGGCTTTTCACACTTGAAATAGTTAACCCTGGGTCATTCTAAAATGGAATCCTGGTTATCTTGTTTCACAAGGTTTAATCCTGGGCATTTATAAGCAGATGTTTCACACTGTTCATTCCTAAACCCTGGGTTAACATCCTTACTTGCATATTTCCAGTGTCAATGTAACTGATTGGACAAACGCTGTACGTGACCTGTTTACATAAAGGCTCTAGCATTGAGCATCCTCTTATTATATTGTGCTGACTAAACTACTATGTTACTAAATTTGTCCTGGATTTTTCGGACTATAAAGGTAAGAATGAAGTTTCTGTGTCCAAGTTTCTGTGTCCAAAGTATGTGAATATGAGGCACACGCTTGGCTGTCTGTTGCTAAGCATCTAGCCGTAACTTTCTAACACCGCATCATTTCACACTGTCCACGTTTGGCACCAGAAAGCAGGGTTTCATAACCCTGTGTGAAAAGCTGTGCTAACCCCGCTTCTAAATAACAAGTGTGAATCTGGGGTTAAGTGCACTGTGAAAAGCCCTGTTTTCTTTTCAGTTTTACATATGAATGACTCACAAAAGCACAGAATGATTCTGCAAGAACAGAAAGTTTTATATTGTGAAAAGGAATCACATACTGGCAGTCCGTCCTCTCCCGGTTCACCTTTGTCTCCAGGGTTACCGGCAGGTCCAGGGTTTCCACGCTCCCCCTGGCGGCCAGCACCTCCAGGTTCTCCTGGAAGCCCAGATGGGCCCTCTTTACCTGGGGTTCCGATAGGACCAGGCTCGCCAACTGGACCCTGAGAAATATACCAATGTAAGCAGATTAGAGTCCATATTGTATGTGACATGAGAAGTGTTTAATTTATTGGTCAAAAAGAATCAAACACATTGCAAATAATATTTGAGGGACTAGCTGTTAAGCACTGCTTCGTTGGTTAAATTCATATTAGGGATTGTCACTCACAGCAGAGCCTGGTGGGCCGACACCTCCTGGGGATCCTGGGAACCCACTGGGACCCTTTTAGCAAAAGGAGAAAACCAAAGAGGATTCCGCAAAAGAGGGAATGAAAAGCAACAAGAGGATTCAACAAGTAACAGAGCATTTCTGAGTATTTCTAAGTTGATAAACAATGATTCTGATACCATGACTTTTGTAACTTACAGCTGCTCCTTGAGTACCTCTGCCACCTTTGAGGCCTGTAATTCCAGCCACTCCCTAAAAGAAGTATTATATATTTATTTTTTTTCTTTGTATGTCAACTTATATTTATGCATAAACAGCACAAACTCCAAACTTTTGAACAGTATATATATATATATATATATATATATATATAGTGCCTATTGAAAATTATCATACCTCTATGAAATAGTTACTTTATTTGTCATACAGCCTGAAATCAAAACCCAAAAAACCTTTTCCAGCTTTATGTACAAATTTTGCCTTACAACAAAAATACGCCAAACATACCGCTTGGATTTCAGTCCAAAAAGTTCAGTTTTATTCTCATCAGATCATAGCACCTTTTGCCAGATGGCATCAGAGTCTTCCAGGTGTGTTTTTGCATAGTGCAAAGGAGACTGAGTGCGGCACTTTTTCATTTTTTGGGGGGGCAAAAAGCAAATACAGGGGGTGAGGGGGTTTCTCTTCAGTGGGGACTGGGCGATTGGTCAGGACTGAAGGGAAAATGGATGCTGCCAAGTACATCAAATTCTTGAGGAAAACCTGCATCACTCAGCTAGACAGCTGAAGATGGGCAGATCTTTCACCTTCCACGCAACACAATGGCTTAAGGATAGGAAGGTGAATGTCAGAGCCCTGACTTAAATCTGATAGAAAATCCGTGGATGGACTTGAAGAGAGCAGTCTATTGCCGCTCACCATGGAATTTGACAGATATTGAGCAATTCTGCAAGGAGGAATGGGCAAATATTACCCAATCTAAATGTGCAGAGCTAGTACAGACATATCCAAAAAGATTAATGGCTGTAATTAAAGCAAAAGGTGGCTCTATGAAGTATTAAATCAAGGGACTGATTACTTTTCCAACCCTGTTATTCTAGTTTTTCAATTTTTTTTTTAAATCAATTTTTAGAATTGTTGCTTTTTCTTTTATTACTTTGATGTTGTAAGGCAAAATTTGTAAATAAAGCTGTAAAAGTTTTTTTTGGGGGGGGTTTTGATTTCTGACTGTTGAGCTCACCTGTGGTCCAGGTTTTCCTGCCATTCCCTGAGGTCCTGGAGACCCCGCCTCTCCCTTTGCACCTTCCTCTCCAGTTTCACCTTTAACTCCAGGCTGACCATCAGGACCCTAGCACAAAAACAGAACAATGTTTATAGCTTATAGCATATTATATCAAAGTAATATGTTTTATGATGGATGGATGGACTTACAGGAGGCCCAGCAAACCCAACAGGACCAGTAGGACCTGGTTCACCAGGTGAGCCCTAAAACACAATACATCAAAGGAAGTGTGAGTCAGATGATTAAAGAACTTCAGCAAATGTCGGTTTTCTCCTGGTAAACTGCTTTACTCACAGCCATTGCTCTGGAGCCTGGAGATCCAGTAGGGCCTCTTGGGCCTTGTTCTCCCTGTAATTGAACAATCAGTTCTGAGTACATCTAAGTATCAGTTCTTCTAAAAAACAGATGAAACTTCAAAAGTCTCAGTATTGCTGAAAAATCACTGACGCAGAACAGACGGGATCAATTCACCACTTATAAATAGTTTAATTTATAAAAAAAAAAAAAAAAAAATCAAACCTTCTCCCCAGATGGGCCGGCTGGTCCAATAGGTCCAACAGGTCCGGGTAATCCCTACAAACATAAAAGAAATTTTATTTATTGTCTTTGTAACCTCTGTTGTGTTAATAAATGGGTCAGAAATTTGAAATATGGGTATTTTATAATTCAGAATTATTGACTGGTAGGTTCAGTTTTTCCAGTAAATTACGGATAAATTACAGATCACTCACTCGAGCCCCATCATTGCCAGCTGCCCCTTCAGCCCCTCTGTCACCCACTGCGCCCTGAGAAAACAGATAAAGAGTATTAAAACACAAGTTTTGTGTATATCGCTCAGAAAAATATAGAGAACTCTGTATTGATGTGTTACAGATGTGGTTTCCTTCACTACTTCACAGCGCCACACAGATAATGTTTCACAGATAATATTAGAGAATATTAACTTCCTGCCTGAGGATATTGGTGAGTCATCCAGTATATGTCAGCCGTCATCCCTCACAGAGCCTGACCCACCAAGGAATTTAATATATGCAATATTGTTGCACTGATTGCAAAGCATGAAAGTAAAATATAGTGTATTTGTTATGCATGTGCCAAAGCCTTTGTTTAAGCAGACCCGTTTTCTCTTATCTCTCAGAGCCACACTCACACTTTCTCCTTTAGGTCCGGCTGGTCCAGTTATCCCTCTCTCTCCTGGCATGCCCTGTAGGCCTGGTGGTCCTGGTTCTCCCAAAATTCCAGTTGGACCTGGTTTGCCCTGCACAGCGATTATTGATGTCGTGTTGAATTCTATCATCTCTTAGGAACTAAATGGATGCATTGAGCCATGCAGCATTCTTGATGATTATTAGTGAGTAAAAATATGACTCTAACCTTGGGACCATCGGGTCCAGGGGTTCCTGGGCTTCCTTTGGATCCTGGTAACCCATTAGGTCCCGGATCACCTCTCTCTCCAGGGGTTCCACGTTCACCCTACAAAAAATGACAGATAAAAATACTGGGAGATTGCTTATGTGCACTGCTAAATGCTGTGCTCTGATACACTGCAGTGTAAGTACAATAGGCTCACCCTTGGACCAGTCTGCCCTGCACCACCAGCCTCTCCATGGATACCCTGAGGGGAAAAAATAAAAGCCATAGAGTTCTTTAATAATTCCCATTCTCAGTCAGTTTGTGTTCTTCCTGTCCAGCAGAAATGACAAGAAGTAAAGACTGGAATATAGTGATCAGGTAAAGAGCACAAAGAAATGATCAACCCACCTCATCACCTGGTTTTCCCGACTCTCCAGGTGGGCCTGGGGGTCCAGGCAAACCCTAGAAGTTTAGCATAATTAATAATAGATTCAGCTCTAACAGGGACAAATCATATTAAGTTTATTTAATTTTTAAAAGGGTTATATACATTTTTTTATTTGTCCTTGAGGTCTACTTATATTGTTAGTTAAGTTCATACCAAAATGATTTGTGTGACACACACAGCACAAAGTTTGACAGACTTTCCCAAATTTTAGCCACAATTTGTGTGTTCTACATCCTTGAACGACCTTGACTGCCCAGACAAAATTTCTGAACACCAAATAAATAAGTGTCATTGTTGATGTGGACAGTACAGAAAAGGATTAAAAAATTATTAAATTTCAAGAAAAAACTTGTTAAATTTTGAGAAAAAAAGTCTAAATAAAAGGTCAAGATTAAACTCATTAAATTGAGATTAAGTCATTGTGTTTCGAGAAAAAAATTGTTACATTTCGAGAAAAAAAAATATTGAGAATAAACTCAAACTCGTGTTCACAAGTTCAGGGCGGCAATGCAAAACAGTGAATCTAAGAAAGATAAAATAGAAAAGATAAATGTCTATACACACTCACTCGGCCTAGGGTGACGTCATTATGCTTATCTGCACATATGGTTTATTAATAAGGTGTGTACAGAATTTGATCTTTTAATAAGCGTTTTTCATGTAAAGCGTTTTAGTCCCATTTTCTTGCGAGTACATTGAGCATATTGTAGTGTTTTTTTCTTCTAGAAAGATTTTAAAGTTTGTATACTACTTACTATACAGTTATAATTAGCTAAAGCTGATATATCTTTGTTATTGAAAGAAAGCATAAAATATAACTCGACTAAGTGATCCAGCTCTGTCATGTCCTCTATCAGTATGCAATGAATATGACACTGATCGAATGCATTTATTCTTGACATTATATTTAGACTTTTTTCTTGAAATTTAACACGTTTTTTCTCAAAACACGAGGATTTTATTCTCAAAATTTAATGATTTTATTCTCATTGTATTTCGACTTTTTTCTAGAAATTGAATGAGTTTATCTCACATTATAATGACTTTAATCTTGAGATGGTTTTATTTTTTTTATTATTGCTTGGACCTAATCCTCTTCCGTAGGGCAGGAATCCTAGGATTCAAAAATCACTGGTTTTGCTTGATTTTGATAAATTGTCTTCTTGGACTACAGGGAGGCAGTTTTGAGTTTTAAAACTTGCAGTTTGTTTTCATAGTACATCAAAGTACATCATTTATGTGATAAGATCAAGGAAACTTTCTCATGATATGACCCCTTTAACAGCATTTGCACATTGAACATTCAAAGTCATTTCTGACTGAATGCATAACCAAAGAAAAAAAGGACATACTTGGAAGCCAGTTAGTCCAGGAGGTCCCTGTTCACCTCTCTTCCCTGCTATTCCCTGAAAACATATAAAATATACCCAGCCATATATGCTATGAGCGCTACTTCAACCAATCAAAATACACAGAAAATGTAAATATCCATAAATGTGCCATAAATGACTAATCAGAAGACTCACAGGAGGTCCTGTAGTTCCCGCTGGACCTTCTTCTCCATCTTTCCCATTGGGTCCCTGTAGGAATCATAACCATCATATCAAATCATAATAACTGACTTGACTTTTAAATCACTATGCTATACAATACTGACAGTCTTTACACAAGAAGTCTGTACACAGAAAGAGAATGACATTTATAATATCTTGTTGTGAAATGTTACAGCATGTTTTAAGGTTGCCACAGCAATGTTGCACTATAATTGTAAGCCAGGACTCACTCTTTGTCCTGCAGGTCCTGGTGATCCTGCCTCTCCTGCTTTCCCTGGATCACCCTGCATATTCAGAGAAACTCATTTCATAACAGGAAAACACAAGTTAACGGGTAAACAATCAGATTTATAACAAAACACTACATTCATCTTATGGATTATTTTTTAGTAAACATTTTTCCATGTTAGCTACAATATTAATGCGTCATTTGTCCATTAGAGGCATGTTTGCTTACTGAAATGTCTTCAAAAAATATTAAAACATTTATTACATCCTGGAATAAAGATCTGATCGGTAGCCCTCATCATCCTTCAAACTCTTTGCTCAGAAGGTGTTATGAGATACATTTTAATATACAAAATGACACATGAGTAAAATTAAGAATATAATCTTATGTTTTTTTATATATAAATATATATATTAGAGAATTACACTGAAGCCTTTGGGTCCAGGTAGACCCATGGGTCCTGCTGCACCTCTGGATCCCGTAGACCCAGCTGAACCTGGATTCCCATCATCTCCTGGTGATCCCTAAGGAAAAAGGACGCCGCTCTTCATCAAAAGACGTGACAGAACTCACAAAATTGTTATTTTAAATACATAGTTATTTAGATCTATTCAGGCTAAGCCAGAAGGCTAATTCCGGAAGGATGTGTTACTGCATATATTACCTGTGGCCCTATCTTCCCCTCTGCACCTTGCATTCCCAGAACGCCTGTTAAGCCCTAAAGAGACATGACATATAATATGTGAACACCTTAAATGAAGTGTACTCAATACCATCAGAGATCCTTATTTTGCAAATTAAGCATTTAAGTACCAACCCTTGCTCCCGGAATTCCTGTTTCCCCAGGTCGGCCAGGGTCTCCAGTTGCACCCTTAGGCCCTGATGAGCCTGGGACACCACGTTCACCCTGTGCACCCTGGGAGGATTAGAAAGAGAATATAGTGTAGGTATGGAATGATATTACATAGAAAAAAACTAATCATTTTATAAAAGACATGTGCTGGTGATGATCTGGCATTGTTATCAGCCTTTGAAACTTTATTGGCTGTGTTTCTAACCTTTTGACCAGGCAAACCATCAGCTCCTGGAAAGCCACGGTTACCTGGAGCTCCCTTGAAAAAAAAAAAAAAAAACATTAAATATTATTGTAAAAAACGAAAATGTAAAGAAGTCACTGCAATAATAACTTTGAATATGTAGACTTGCATGTTAGTCATTTACAGTAATATAATGAAACTCACTCTTTCTCCAGCTGGACCCGGGGCTCCAATGGCCCCCGCGTCTCCTCTTGGACCTCGCTTTCCTTCTTCTCCCATCGGTCCCATTTCTCCTTGAACTCCAAGTGCGCCCTACAACAAAAGATATACCATTTCAACTATAAATGTGTTCTGATGACATTGTTTCAAACAATTATGAACAATAATAACAGTGATGCATCCAAATAAAAGGCACTGTCCTGAATGTTGTCAATACTTACAGGCTCTCCTTTAGTTCCAGGTTCTCCTTTAAACCCAGGGGAACCTAAATCCCCCTATGAGATAAATGAAATATATGAATGTGCAAAATATGATGTGTATGATCAACATATCAACCTTAAATATAAACATGGGAGAAAAGCGATTCCCACTATGGTGTTTGTAATTTTCCAATTTGCATTGCGTCATTACCAGTTGGCCCTTGGCTCCAGGAGTCCAGTTGATCCTTGAGGTCCAGGTGGACCAGGCTGTCCAATCTGTCCACCAGGGCCCTGCACACCTGGGATCCCCTATGATGAACAGATGATGATATTGCAAAACTGTCTGTAGCACAATGGTACAGCCTGATTTAAAGGATTAGTTCAGTTCAGAATGAAAATTTCCTGATAATTTACTCACCCCCATGTCATCCAAGATGTTTATGTCTTTCTTTCTTCAGTCAAAAAGAAATTAAGGTTTTTGAGGAAAACATTCCAGGATTTTTTTCCATTAAGTGGACTTCGGTGGGGTTCAACAGGCTGAAGGTCCAAATGTCAGTTTCAGTGCAGCTTCAAAGAGCTCTACACAATCCCAGACGAGGAGAAAGTCAGAAGAGTTTTTTGCCCTACCACGGTACTTCTGCCTACGTCACATGTGACCTTTCCAACATGATTACGTCATGTGTGGCGCATCGCAGAGCAGTGCAAGATGAGCATTTGTGGTTAAAAAGTATATTCTTTTTTGTTTTTTTAGAAAACGACTGATCGTTTCTCTAGAAAAGACACTTATTCCTCGTCTGGGATAGTGTAGAGCTCTTTGAAGCTGCTTTGAAACTGACATTTGGACCTTCAGTTTGGATACCCCAGTGAAGTCCACTATATGGAGAAAAATTCTGGAATGTTTTCCTCAAAATGTTTCCTTTTCAACTGAAGAAAGAAAGACATAAACATCTTGGATGACATGAGAATGAGTAAATTATCAGGAAATTTTAATTCTGATGTGAATTAATCCTTTAAAGGTCCCGTTCTTCGTGATCCCATGTTTCAAACTTTAGTTAGTGTGTAATGTTGTTGTTAGAGTATAAATAAAATCTGTAAAATTTTAAAGCTCAAAGTTCAATGCCAAGCGAGATATTTTATTTAACAGAAGTCGCCTACATCGAACGGCCAGTTTGGACTACATCCCTCTACTTCCTTCTTTAATGACGTCACTAAAACAGTTTTTTGACTAACCTCCGCCCACAGGAATACACAAGAGTTGCGTTTGTAGAGTGTGTTTGTCGCCATGTCGTCGAAACGCTGTTATTTTCATCCCGCAGTCCAATCACCGGGTCTGATTCCGGCTCAAATTGATAGGGTTAAATTAAAGACATGTTTACAATAACACTGAGCGCGTGCATCTCCACGTTATGGTAAGAGGCGTGACTTTTCCGGGCACGGTGCGCTCAGAGCTGTCGAATCACAACACAGGAACCGCTGGCACAATCAGAACTCGTTACGTATTTCTGAAGGAGGGACTTCATAGAACAAGGAAGTCATCAGCCCGTTTTTATGACAGTGGAAACAGCGGTATACAGATAAGTAAATTATGTGAAAAATACTGTGTTTTTTTACACGCGAAACATGAACACATGTTATATTGCACACTATAAACACAATCAAAGCTTCAAAAAACCACGAAAAACGGGACCTTTAAGTGCTGGAGTTCAAATCCCACACCCTAAAAATGATCAATAATAATAGCAATGCTTCCCTTTGCAATGTTATTCTGCATTATAATAAGCACACAATTTGATAAATAGTGCATTAAGTAGTATTCTTGGAGTGTTTAAGGAACTTACTGCTGGTCCTTTAACTCCAGGAGTACCATCTGTTCCTGGTGGTCCCTAGAAATGACATCAATGTTATGGAAATAATTTAATACACAAATCATTAGAAAGTAGATTGTGGGACAGGTGAGACTGCACCTGGTTGCCCTGTGGTCCTGCTGAGCCTTGTCGGCCTGGTTCTCCCCTTGAGCCTTGGGGTCCACTGGTACCTCGTGGGCCTGTGGCTCCTGCCTGACCCTGTATAATATTTTTAAAAATTATGTTTTATTACTCACACTTTTTATACCTGCCATAAATAAAAACTGCAATAATGTAAATTTTAAAGGTGCAGCAGATCAACTGTTCTAAGTATAACCATCAATCAGATTTACCTTCATGCCTGGACCACCAGGAAATCCTGGGGTTCCGGGAATTCCCATTGGGCCCTGTAAATGATATTAGTGTCAGGTTAGATAACACATAATAGAACATACTCCGCATCTTTGAAGATAAAGGCAGTCTTTTGATTGGCTAGACACATGAGAACTGACAGATAAGGGACTGATGCACATACCAGTGTTGTTGTTATATATAGATGAAAACTTAAACATAAAAAACCTTTAAAAAATCTACTAAAATTACTAAAACTTAATCGGAACTTAAATTAAAAACTGAAAATATGAAAATAAAATAAAAAGCAGAAAAGAAAATATATGACTAAATACTAAAATGTTACATAAATAATACTAAAATAACACTGGCACATACCAATGGACCTGGTTTTCCCACATTTCCAGAAAGACCACGTTTTCCCTACAAACAGAAATTTTAAAAAAGCAAATTAAAGCAAACTATTTTATTAAACTCTCACCTCCAAGTCCAAATTTGTAAAACATTAATGGCTGACTTACCACAGGCCCTCCTGGACCGATGCGTCCTCTCTCACCAGGCATACCGATCTGACCCTGCGAAGAACAATATTAGTATCAAAAAAGTGCAGTTGATATGAAACATCGCAATCAGAACTGCAATCAAAAGTGCTCCATACCGGCGGACCCACAAGTCCCATGGTGCCAGGAGACCCCGATTCTCCCTTTTATAATGAAAAGAAAGTGGCATTTACTAATACAGTCAAACTACAGGGACAACAGGTTCAAGAAAATTTTCACATGAATTTGTTGGCTCCAAATATGTGACCTCTGACCTTTGACCCCAAAGCACCTGCTTCTCCTTTTGCACCCAGCAGACCTGGATGACCCTAAAATGGGGATGTGATTTATTGGTTTTACACTGTTTGTGTAATTTGCTTTGTACATTTAATAGTAATAAATACTAATAATAAATATTAAAAAGTAATTCAAAGATCAGTATATTGGAAAGGAAGTTCTAATCTAACCTACCTTTGGACCTTTCATTCCAGGCTGACCTGGTAACCCTGGAAACCCTCTGGAGCCCTATGAAACACATCATCACTGGTAAGGATACACTAAGCATTTAATGTGCAGTATTTATGGAAGTTCCTGTCATCACCACACTCTTTTCTTTTAGCAAGTGCATAGATCTGATGTTTTGATTTGTGTAAGCATTGCACAACACAGTAATTCAGTCTGTGAGCCACTAGTTCACACCATGGCGTCTTGCATTCTGTGTTAATTGCTTCTTAGCTTCCTTGAATTAATTAGTCATTGTTTACATCTGTGTTTAATTTGCCATTGTCTGCCACACTATTTAAGTTCCAGTCTTTGATTTAATTGTTTTCTCTCTCTCTCTCTCTCTCTCTGCTCAGTTGTTCTTCCTTGTGTACTGCTTTGAGTCATCTTGTAATTATTATCAGTTGCACTGTTATTAAAGCGTTTGATTTGTATTTTGAGTCTGTTTGACATTGTGGTCTGGAACTCTTCAACATTGCTTGACAGCCTAAAGATCAGTTACTCACCAGAAAGAACATGTTTTAGTGTTTTAGTCCATTTAGATTAGGAGTCATCACTCAGTAGTGTTCCCAGACATGTGTGGAATTTTATGTCGACTTAAGATTGTGTGAAAAAAAAAAAGATTTTTCAGTCAAATGTTATATTGTTTAAACTTAACTTAAATCAAGATGTCAGGGTTTGGCTGGTTAACATGGCCCAGTTACCCAGCTAACAGGGAACATTCTCAGAACTTGAACATTCTGGAAAGTTTTTGAACAAAAATTCTTCCAGTAACGTTAATAGAATGTCAAAATTTATCTGGTCTTTAATAATGTTCTCAAAATGTTACCACAAAAGCATTATTTATTCATATTTCATGGAAAGTTATTGTTTTTCTGAAATTATTATTATTATTTTTTTTTTAAATGTTAGGCCTACTACTGAGATAATATTCAAAAGTAACATTCCCGTAATGTTGAAGAACAATAAAATGGAATGTCTGCTTAACATTCTCATAACCAATAAAATATCAGTTTAGAACAGTGGTGTCCAATCCTGCTCTTGGAGGGCCAATGTCCTGCAGAGTTTAGCTCCAACCCTAATTAAACACACCTGAACCTAATCAAGATTTTTAGGCATACAGGAAACTTCCAGGCAGGTGTGTTGAGGTAAGTTGGAGCTAAACTCTGCAGGACAATGGCCCTCCAGGATCGAATTTGGACACCCCTGGTGCTGGGTAGCCCATCCTGGGTGATGCCGGCAAACTCTAAGGGCAAAAAGCTTTCTCGGCCATGCAAAAGTAGAAGTACAATATTTATTATGACCCCACCAATTATGCTTAGGAAGGTTGGAGTGGATCATAAAAGTGTGCATGCTTAGAAATCTGCCTTGTTTACACCAGCTGTTAAGTTGCATTTTGGTCGATTGGATCACAAGTCGACGACACTAAATACAGGTGTAAACGGGGTCTAAAACGTTTTGAGCTTGTCCCCTTTTGACCACTTCCAGAGGTAGTCCAAAACGCATTCGACCGGATTGCTTTCGTAGTGTAGACGCTCATGTGGTTCGAACAGCCACGAAAGAAGCCTACTCTCCGCCTACTGACCTAACGCTTAAACATTATGGGAAGTGCGCTAGCCAGACGGGCTGAAGACCCAAGTTGAAAAATGTACCAAGCACAATGTTCTCTCATCTTCCTGATTTCTAACACACACATTCAGCGTTCAGATGGTCTTGCGGCTGTCAGAGCAGAAACGAAAGCTGATGCTCTCCGTATGTTTTTCTGTTGTCTCCGGTCGCGTTCATATGTAAATTGCGCGAGCTTATTTTGTCCATTAAATCGAAAGATCTGAAAAAGCCCATACATTTATCCACCTACAGACCTCCCCATGAAGAAATCAGGGCAGAAGTGGTTGAAAGTGGACAAAAGAGACAGATTAAAACACCAGGTGTAAACGGGAATGTGTCTCTCTCGTCCACTTATGATCCGATGGACCAAAACGAATCTTAATACCAGGTGGTAAACAAGGCCTAAGAGGATGTATTGTATTCCTGCATTCACAAACAGCTAGATGCTGTTCCATTCCTTTGAGCTGCATTTTTAAAAGCTAAACTTCTTTGAACCTGAATCACTGAAGAAAAAAAAAAAAGAGATGGTCTAAGATGTCTGTCTAAGGCAGATTTGGTAATGTCCAGATGATGGAGAATGTGTCCTGTGTGAATAGCCCCTTAATCCTACACTATACTGTATAAAAGGAACATTTCAGCAGCCATGTCTATATAAAATATCTAATATAATATCAAGCACCCCTAAAACAGGACTGAGAACAGCAGCATTGTCTTACTGGAGAGCCAGGGAATCCTTTGTCTCCTGTATTTCCAGGCGGTCCAGGCTCACCCTGTTACAGAGAGGAACAGGATTGTGTTATCATGAGCACAGGAAATCCCATCTTACTTTTGTTCAGTGCATTCAAACTTTGTAACACATCACAGCATTTTTGAGAAGATTGGACTCCATTTTGCTTCACTATGATGTTTAAATAATGCAATCACTGGGCGAATTGTTGGTCTACTCACATCTGGACCAGCTTTTCCTGGAGGACCATCTGGTCCCCTTGGACCAAAAGAGCCCTACAAAGAAAAAAAGTGACATAATTGTTTTTCTTGATCTATATGGCATGGACAGTTTCTCTAATGAATATTACAGGCACATTTAAATAATTTACCAGTAAATGTCAGAATATTTATCATGCGCTTTACGCATTAGTCTTACCATGGGCCCAGGATCACCCGCATCTCCTGGCGCACCTTGTGCTCCTGTTGGCCCCTGAGTGACACAGAGAAAAATAAATTAGGTGAAAACATGCAGTGTGAAAAAAAAACAACATTGAAATGAAGACATTTATTACATGTACACAGCACCAGGCTTGAGAGAACTTACTGGTGGACCTGCCGGGCCTGGATGACCTCTTGGTCCGCTTTCACCCTGAATATATACATTATATCTCTGTTTAGTGGTTCTATATGGCAATCCAGCTAAATATTATAGAAAAGTCTTTATTAAATGTGGAAAGATCCTTACCGGTGCTCCAGAGACCATCCCCGCCACTCCATGCTTTCCATCATGGAATCCAGAGGCCATTTGAGAAGCAAAGTGACTCTGTAAAACATAAATTTTATTTAAATTTGAATTGAAAAAAGTGCAGTCATGACACACTTGTCACCAGAGATTTACAGATCAGCAAGTTCAAGTCACCATGAAATCAAAATTGACAATTCCTGTTTTTTTAATGGAATATTGCATGTATTCGTGCACATCATTAATTTTTTTTAATTCATGTGTCCTTGTAATCTTTAATCAACTTCCACTCCCTTATGCAGTGCCATCTCTTCTCTTCTCTGATGACATGTTTAATGACACGAGGGTGGGACAACCCGTCACTCACATGTGATCAACCAATAGCAAACCACAACCATCCAATGATCCAATCAATTCCCGAATAAAATCAAGATCAACTCTACATTTTTTCTTGTTAGAGAAGTCGTTTCACTCAGATATACGTCTCAATAGAGTGATGCAGGCATGACATGTTTCAAATTCCCAGAATCCCAGAAACGAGTTTTAGCATCATCCTGAAGTCAATGAGTTTTTTGACTTGGTGTTGGAATAAATGCTTGAAACGTGGTCTGCGGTCAACACAAGCTGACAATATTTTCACATTTTATTCTATAATATAAAATACATCAGTAAATCTTTAATTTGTCTTGAAAAAGGCGGTTGATAACAAGTGGCTAAATGGGACTACAGTGGTTGTCAACTAGTATACTTTCACAGCCTTGTTGTGTTTATAATTGCGCTCTTGCAAACTATTATAACTCAAAATTTTGTGGAAAATGTTTTTAAACAAAGACTGGAAGAGTTTTAGTGATGATGACATTGAAGTCATGCTTCAGTGGTGTAGTTCGTTTATAGCCTAACTTTAGCTTTTACCTTTGGCCAATTGTATTATGCTTAAAAATTCATAGAAGTTGTGTTCCTTTGTGAAGATTATCATGATGAACAAAACATGTAAGAATATGTTGCTGTGTTTATTACAGATGACTTATCCAGGCACATCATTGAAAACTTCATCTCCCCTATGTAAACTTAAAGGTGCAGTAAGCGATTTTTGAAAAACGCTGTTGATCGGACCGAGCACCACAACACACTTGTAGCCAATCAGCAGTAGGGGGCGTGTCCACTCATGATGGGGGAGAAGAGAGTGAGCAAAAGGGGGATTTGAAGAAAGACTGTAGAAAGAGAGATGGCCGAGAGACATTACAATAAAGAAAAGGTCAGAGAAATATCACTGGAAAAAGAAGGGTTATGATCAGGCAAGACCCTATTTAATATAAGAAAAGCTTTCCAGCGCTGGAGAGACCTAAGCGGGAAGGCCTGAAAATGGATGTCGAGGTTTCATTGTTTCTGCTCCATACATGAGTAATGCTGGTTTTGAGTGTTATGTCCACAAACTCTTACTTGTATACTCATGCGTACTGAATGTTCATTTTTTGTGCTTCCTTGTCATTCATTTGTCATTATTTTGCTTCGCTTCTGCTATGATAAAGAGACATACACTCATGCATTGCGTTTTCATGCATTTTGTGGAAGGAGCAATGAAGGGAGGGGTGTGTTTGTTTGGACTGATTTCAAATATCAACAGTGTTCAACAATGATTTTGAGAAATCTCATACCTTTAATTCAAAAATATTAATTTCACTTCCCCCAGTCTCCCTTGCAATGACATCTCTTCTCTGATCAAGGTTGCCAGGTTTTCACGATAAAACACACCCAAATGCTGCTCAAATCTAGCCCAATCGTGTTTTGGGGAGTAAAATCCATTTTTTTTGGAGGAGTTCCTCTGGTAAAATTCACATTCCAGGGGCTAAATATCATGATATTTAGGGCTGCTTCAAGCCGCAGACATGAAAAACAACACGCTGCAACAGTGTTAAAGTAGCCCAATTCCGTGAGAAAACCACAGACTTGCCAACCCTGTCTCTGATGACCATTTAGTGAATGGCAAGGATCCAATCAATTCCTGATCTACAAAATCAAGTCCCGGCATATGTTTTTCAGTTTCACTAGGATATATGCTAGACTATCAAAATGTTCATTTCATGCTAACTTTCAATAAATGTTATAAATAATATATAATATTGTGATAAGAACACATTTAGGCAAGTTTTTTAAAAACAGCAGGATCAAGTCTGATTTTGGTCGGCTTGATTGTGTTTTATATAGTCACTAAAATGGAAACATTAAAATCACTAGTACACTAGTAATACAGCATTTTTATAATTTTTGTTTTTTATAAGAAATAAAGGATTTTGTTTTATTTAAAAACCCTTTTTTTTTTTTTAAACAACGATAAGGTACATATTCAGATCAGAGGAACACATTTTACGATTCTAATCACTGACAAATGCAGGACAACAAAACCTGGACAGATAATATTACTCACCCCAGGCAATGCAGTGCCCACAGGACCAGGCTCACCTGGCATGCCTGGGACACCTGGCTCTCCATCAAAACCAGGTGGACCTGGAACACCCTTCACAAAAAAACATTGCATGTCACTATTTTAACTATTTAGGTCCATCATTACACTATGTATTCACTCAAAGTAATTTTGACTAGCCATAACTTACATTGTTCCATGCAATAAGAGAGAAAGTCACTATTTGTACATAACTTGGAGGTGTTTCTGAGGTGAAATAGCCACATAACAGAACACAAATGACTAAAATGGGTATTGGTAAATGTCACATACTCGTCTTCCTTTGCTTCCTGGATATCCTGCTCGGCCGTCTGCTCCTGGGGGACCCTGTTTGATGTGACACACAAGATAATGGACATCACTTTGATTGACATTACAAAGAATAGGGGTTCTGAAGAGAGAGAGCAAAAAAAAAAAAAAAAAAAAGATTGGAGATGTGTGTGTATGTATGTATGTGTGGTCCTGGTATTATATATATATATATATATATATATATATATATATATATATATATAGGGACCAGATTGTGGGGACATTTTTGGTCCCCATGAGGAAAACAGCTAATAAATCATACTAATTGATGTTTTTTGAAAATGTAAACATGCAGAAAGTTTTCTGTAAGGGTTGTGTGTGTGAAAAATATAATTTGTGTGCGTGTGTGTATGTGCGTGTGTGTGCGTGCATCATTTTTTTCACCATTGGTCCTGGACGCCCAGGTACTCCCACGATCTAAAAAAGAAGAAAAACACATTAATTTAAATAATAAAATAATATGAATCTGTATATAATAATTTTAACACTACTGTCATAATCTTATATCTGGCACAAAATATTGCATGGACGTGATGGACAGAAGCATAATCTTATAGACTCACATAAGGAATGTCACCAGGTTCACCTTTTTGGCCCTGAAAAAAACATGCAGGCCTAATCAAAACTTTATATGTATATTAATATGTGATGGAAAAAAAATACAAATAACAAATGTTACTCTGTATGCCTGAAGTATTCACATACCTTAAACGCAATTGTTTCTGCAAAAGAAACACAAAATATAATTAATAATTAATAATTTTGTATTCAAAGTCTAAATTATAATAAAAATAGCCTATTAAATGATAAATAAACGACCCCCCCCCCCCCTCCCCTCCTCTCTTCCCTTTTCGAATCTGATTGGCGTCTGCCCTCTAGCGGCCATCTCGTGTATGACTCACCGATCCTTCCATGCGCACTGGCGAAGGTTTGACAGACAGGGCAGCACTCTCCCTCTGGGATCATGAACTGTTCGCATCCCTTCAGCTCCTCACAGACGATCTCCTCACAGATCACTCGGCCGTTATCACAAACACAAAGCCTGCACGGCTCTGGCTTCCAAATCTCATTTTCGGAATAATTCTGATCACCGTCTTTACAGTTTTTCGTGTCCTCTGTTCAAAGATGAAAAAGAGAACAGACATAAGGATTTTTATATCAGTCATCATACATAAATATTACATTCTTATTAATCACATAAAAAATGAAAAGCTCAATTATTTATTTATTTAAACTGGAAGTATTTTCACTCTTAACTTTTAAAATTGTTGCTCTTTTTATTTATTTATTTATTTATTTATTTATTTATTTATTTAGGGTGATATATAAAAACAGCAGCACAAATTCAATCCGCCAGCAGAGGTCAGTCTAGCGTCAAGAATAATTTTGTTCTTAAAGGAGGGTAAATTCACCCCAAATTGAAAATTCTGTCATTTATTACAGAATATGAGGCCTGCATAGGGAGCAATGACATTTCCTCTCTCAAGAGCCATTAATGTACTAAAAACATATTTAAATCAGTTCATGTGAGTACAGTGGTTCAATATTAATATTATAAAGCGACGAGAATATTTTTGGTGCTCCAAAAAATAAATAAATAAATAAATAAATAAATAAATAAATAACGGGGCATAATGAATCAGTGTGTCGAATCTGCTGTTCGGACCGCCAAAGTCACGTGATTTCAGCCGTTGGCAGTTTGACGCACGATCCGAATCATGATTCGATACACCGATTCATTGTGCTCCGAAGCTTCCTGAAGCAGTGTTTTGAAATCGGCCATCACTATTAAGTCGATTTTTTTGTTTTTGTTTTTTGGCGCACCAAAAATATTCTCATCACTTTATAATATTAATATTGAACCACTGTACTCACATGAACCGATTTAAATATGTTTTTAGTACCTTTATGGATCTTGAGAGAGGAAATGTCATTGCTCCCTATGAAGGCCTCTCGGAGCCATCGGATTTAAACTAAAATATCTTAATTTGTGTTCTGAAGATGAACGAAGGTCTTGAGGGTAAGTAATAAATTTTCATTTTTGGGTGAACTAACCCTTTAATGCTAATTTTGATATTTTCGTCATAAAATTCCATCCTTATGCTTGGTTATACTTACTGCTAAGATTGTGGTAAAAAAAAAAAAAAAAAAAAAAAAGAAAATCACAAATATTCCTTCATATGTTTTAAGGTACACTGAAAGCTAACAGTCCTTACAAAAACTTGGCATGCTAACCACAATACCCAGCACGTAGTTGCTAGTGCTACAAACATCGTTTCTAAAACAGTCGTAACGTGGTACCACTACTCTCATCAAGGAAAAAAAGGTAAGAAATAAAAGAGAAATCACAAAGACTGTTAACAATTTGTATTTCTCAAAACACATATATGAGATATCATTCAGGTAACGTTGACATGTGTAGTATTTTAAAATCATGCTTACATCAGCTTTAATTATTTATGTTACAATAGTAATAATAACTAAGAATTGTAATGAAACTACTTTATGGTAATCTATGCTTACCATTCTAATATTTTTAAATGAACTGCCTTCTCAGATGCTTGCTAGGCACATACTATATCCAAGTATAAGAAATTAAAGCCGCAAGAATAGACACACCATGTATGTTAACATTGCAAGAGACAATAATTTACTATGACTCGTATATGAAACATCAAAGCTGTTCAGAAGGCACTGTTAGTGCTGAGGAGGTGCCTAGAATGGATAACATTTTTAATTCCTTCATTTATTTCACATTGTGGCAACAGTCAGTGGCACACGTTGTCTGTCTATATCAACTTTACATCCCCTCAGATGGAGCCTCATGATAAAGCACTGGCCCCATTGGCCTGGTCCATAATCTGTCCTTGACAAGGACATCTAAGTAACTATAATTATAAGTCAAAGTATAAAGTACAATGTTTTAGACTCAATGAGAACTAGAGCAATGCCACCATTCATCCAATTCTGTTTGCCCTCATTTAGCTGGTGATCACATCATACGCCACACCCTGTAATTGAGGTCTGCAGCTGGAGACCTTCAGCCATTTTTCACTCAGCCTATTGATGCACCTTTTATGTACCACATCAAGACTACGTTCCACAAATAGAAAAGAAAAAAAAGAAATCCACCTTTTTCAATGTCAAATTATGGGACTGGTCTGCCTATATAGAACATTTACTCTGCGTTCCTACCATTTCTGCTTACATTATGGCTAAATCTGAAATCACCTCCTAAACCCTGAATCACTATTCCCTATGTTAGTCCACTAATACAGTTCATTTGAAGGAGTGAATGAAAACGAGTGAGCTAATTCAGACAGGTGTTGATTGTACATCGGCTGTACACTTGTTATTGCGGTGCAATATGGGATAGAATGAGTGCACTCAATAACATCGACTATGGTTTCGGACACCACACTGTAAAAGTTCACAATACTTAAAACATTTAAATTTGTTGTGACAAGTGGGGTGGGGCTGAAAGCCGTGGAAACGGAGTGCTTATGTAAATTAACATATAGTTAATTTACATAAACATCATATTCAGATCTTGGTTAAACATTCAATAGCAAATAACACATGCTATTATAACTATCAAAGAGACTGTCATTATATACTTGCATGTATATAATCAAACAACATGCAGTATATGTGGTCTTAAAAGATTAGTTCACTTTCAAATGAAAATTAGCCCAAGCTTTACTCACCCTCAAGCCATCCTAACTGTATATGACTTTCTTCTTTATGATGAACACAATTGGGGAAATATTAATAAATATCCTGATGCATCCGAGCTTTATAATGGCAGTGAGCGGGATCAACAAGTATGAGCTGAAGAAAGTGTCTCCATCCACATCCATCCATCATAAACATACTCTACACAGCTCTGGGGATTAATAAATGCCTTCTGAAGTGAAGCGATGTGTTTGTTTAAAAAAAAATCCATATTTAACAAGTTAAGAAGTAAAATATCTAGCTTCTGCCAGACTGTCTTCTGTATTCAAGTTATGAAGAAAGTGTAAACAGGTGTCGCGTTAAGTTTTTTCCATAAGTTGAATAGGGAAGGCAGGACGTAGCGTAAGCTAGATATTTTACTTCATAACTTGTTAAATATGTTTTTGTTTTTTTACACAAACGCATCGCTTCGCTTCAGAAGGAACCCCCCAGAGCTGTGTTTATGATGGATAGATGTTGATGGATGCACTTTCTTCAGCTCATACTCGTTGATCCCGCTCACTGCCATTATAAAGATGCGTCAGGATATTTAACGAGTTTGTTTGCCCATATAGTCTTTAGGGTATTAGGTTAGCTAATTTGGCTTGCTGTCCATTGAGGAGGGGCTCGATGAAGCATCTTCAACTCGAGCTCTGATACAACCCCCCCAGTGAATAAATATAGGATATGATTACATAGGGCAAGGTACCTGAGATGAAGGTGGAGTTTGGGCAGGTGGAGGGATGCTGAAACAGCTGAGACTGAAGAGAGGTAAGCAGCTGCTTATATACTCTGGCTGTTGATTGGAAGATTAGATGGGCTTGCTCCTCCCTAAATTACGTTTAGGAACTTCACTTATTAATATATCTCCGATTGTATTCATCAGAAAGAAGAAAGTCATATACACCTAGGATGGCTTGAGGGTGAGTAAATGGTAACCCTACTAAACTAACATAACAGAACCCCCTGTAAATATCAACATAACACAACATTAAACACTAACTTATGTCTTTCTATGTTAATCTTGTGCAAAAACACACAAAATAACAATCACTTGACCCTTCGCAAAGACCCGCCCCCCCTTAGTTACTGTTGCTTTGTCCGACAATCCATGGCACTGTCACGCCACATAGAGTGAAAAATACATCGCGGAGCAAAGAGGACACTGACAAGACAGAGCAGGTTACTTTTGATATGAAACAAAGTCCCAGCTTTCAAACTGTGTAATTTTTTAAGAAATTTCGAACAATAAAAACCATTTTGTGGCTTTTTAATGTGTCATGACAGATTGCTGTAGCGCCTCAGCTCAAGGGGCTCGTGAACCGATCATCTCTTCCTACTAATTAATTTAATGCATCAAATAAACATGAATGAACATGAGAAGGAATGTTGTTTCAACCGCGGAAAGACGTCAATACACACCATTTTTCAAGTTCAAGACCACCAAGGTTAATCTTCTAACTCCCCTGACTGCTTTCTTGGACAAAATGGCGGGTTAAGCGTTATGATTGGTTAGATCACTTATCAATCAAACTCCTGGCAAAGGGTAAATTTTAACATTTATTTATACAGCAAAACATGAAGCAAAACATGCTGGGAATTAGAAATCTGCTGCAACTCAACTCAATCATATCAAGTTCAGCTTACTACAATGAAATTTTGAGTTCACGCAACTTTTTTCTATTATGTACAATGAACTTTCATTATTATTTGAGTGAAACAAACTCATTTCATTTCTTTAATTTCACTGTTCGTTTTTACAGTGCACTATAAATGGCTGTCCCCTCAAATAATGTCCTATTTGAGGGTATAGGGGGCGATTTCGGAATCAGCCTGTCTATATTGTCAGACACAACCACCACCAAAAATCTATGTTCCTACAGGCTAATTTGCATGTGTACATACTTTTCTTTTTTTTTTAACTGTTAAACTTAAGTTCAAAACATAATACAAAACTGAATAAGACAGCAATTTGCCATTTTTACAGTAATACCATAATTAAATATATTCCAAATCTAAAAATGCTAAAATAAAAAAAAGACTACTATCAAAACAATTAGGTGTAGCCGAATACATATTTATAGTCTTTCGATTTCATTAACATCTATACAAAAGGGAAAAATTTCATACTGTAATGTAAACATGGACCATTTAACATACTGCAGTGAATTTTAAACAGTAGAGAGGTGTCTTTTTGTTTTGTACAGAAATTTTACAAAAGAAAACATTGTATAATGCTACCTGTTGTTAGTGTTTTAGGTCACTGTTTTATGAATGACAAAGTGTGTTTGCTTTGCTAGTGTTATGGAAGAATGGCTTGATTTGAGTGTTTTGGTAGTCTTTTGGTAGTGTGAAATTTACTGCTATGCCAAGCTGAAAGTTGATAAGGAGTAGTAGCAGTTGTAAAAATACTGTTTCACATAATTGTAATGGATTATAAATGACCTAATATATAAGCAGCCAGAGTAATGACCACAGTTTTATAAACACACCCAAGGAGAAGATGCCTAACTAAATCCTCTCATGTTGTCTGTGTTGTGTTTGTCTGTGGCTCTGAGCGACAGCTCCAGGCTGTGATAATTCTTGATTAAATGCTGTAGCGTGACAGAGACGGCAGACAGAGTAAATGCTGGTTCTGTTGCTCAAAGTCTGTCGCATCAGAGTCTATCCTGATGGCTGGCTTCTAGCATGGCTTCCACTGCTGTAATCAGCAATAATGTGTATGACTATCCGAAAGCCTTTAATACAGTGCTCTAGTGCAACAACACAGTGGAAGTGCAGACAGCTTTATGCATGGTAAGAATTATTTGTTGCCCCTACTTTCATCAAAGGCGTTTGTGACAGCTGTAATTGTTTCTGTAAAGGCCCAAATTATGTCATAAAGACATTCCAAGCAATTAAGAAGACGAAGTGAAATTTCTCTGCACTTTACTTTTCAAAATAAGAGACTTTGTGAGAGAAATAACTGAAGTGAACTAAATATTTAAAATATAAATGTATAACTTTTTAGATAGACAGACAGATAGACAGCTAAAAGTCGTCATCTTAAATGCTTTTAAACTAGGAAATAAATTTGTGACCATGTAACCATGCTAAAGACCTGAAGTAATATATATTATTTTCAGTCTTGTCAATGGCATTGGAGCAGTAAAAATACTACCAGAAGGACACCTGCTGCTACTCAGCTGTATGAAACTGGCCTTCTTAAAGCACGATTCTGAAAAGACAGTAAGTACCAATTTAGTGGAAAAGCACATGCGTTATTTTAGGGAAACCACAGCAGCCTCTATTATAGGTTAGACTGTGGGCAACTTTTATTTCTGTCGAAGTGAAAAGGCACGCCCTCTGTCTGAAGTTTTTAACCAAAATATCCTCTTTGGAATGTACATTTCTTTAATATATACTCATGTATAGAACGGACATTGCATTTGTCATACAACGTTTCTTTACAAGTCCTGTATTGCAGATCCTGTGATTGACATAATATCCTCCCCCTCATAAAACATTACAAGCTGGCTCTCATGACGTGTCCCCATATGGGATAATTACTAAGAGAGGGTCACACACCTTGTTTTATGTACATTAAACTAGGGTTGGAGTGTGACAGCATGAATTCACCGTGCAAAATTTTTTATTTCAATATAATTTTAGACTCGATTCTTGCTGAGCTACCCAACAATACTGATCAATAACTGAACTGACCTGTAACCTAAATGAGTGTGAAAACATCATAGTTGGATTTCAGGCAAACGCATTCGCCACATGATTGGGTGTGTCTAGCATCTCTTTTGGAAAGAACTTTGACCACAATTGGTGGCCTGCTTTGGTCCGTGAAAACCTCACATCATTACATGCAAGGCCATGAAATTATAACTCCGATAGAGCTGAGAAAGCAGAAGATCAGGGTAATTCAGCTTGCAAGTTCACAATGAAATTAGGAATCAAAATTGTGCTAGTAAGGAATGATAATGTTCAGGTAAAATCGACTTTGAACCCAGCTAACAGGGAACGTTTTCAGAATGTTCTAGCGAAGTTATGAACAAACGTTCTTTTAGAAACGTATAGAACGTTCGTTCAATATGATCTGGTCTTTAATCATTTTCTCAAAACGTCAGCACAATAATGTTATTTATATGTCATTCATGGAAGGTTGTTTTCTGAAACGTTTTAGATTTTTTTTTTTTTTTTTTAATGTTACTGCTTGTTTCAGAATGTTCAGAGAACATTCAAACGTAAGGTTCCTAAATGTTTCTTAACGTTCAAATAACCAAGAAATCATTTTAAAAAATTTCTTTTTGATAGTTCAAAAAACAGTCAGAAATAACGTTTTCATAACTTAATATGAACATTAGCAAAACATTCTTAGGACATATTTTTGTTAGTGGAATGCTTTCTTCACAGCAACTTTAACTTCCTTCAGCAATATGGCTATTCCATCATCTCATTATTTTTATTGCTGTTCATAACATAAACGGGACTGAAACATCTTCTCTGTGATGTTTCCCACATCCATTATTATTGCTTACGTTTAATAGTATGAATTATGAGTAGTTCAATCATGTTGTTCCACACCGGTATGACTTTCTTTCCTCAATGGAACACTAAAAGAGTTGTTAGGCACAATGACAGACTCATCATTGACTTCCAGTGCTTCTTTTTTCCATGATGAAGGTGAATAGGGACTGAGTCACTGTAAATGAGGCTGACTAAATGATGACAGTTTTAATTTTGGGTTCTAATACCACTGTAAGCATTAAGTTATTCCTAAACTATATGGTAAGACAATTGGATCTTACTTAAATTGTCAAACAAACTAACATAAAGTGTCCCACTTTACCTGCACTCATGCTACTTTTATAATTAACATGAATTTACTGCAATAATACACAAATGGGGCTTTATTATTTACCCAACAGTGGAAGAAATTTTGTTCAGTCATTTTAAATCTGAATGAAGCACCTTAAAAACTCTTCAGTCTAAATGTTTTTCATTTAAATTCAAACTTTTGTATTTTTAAACTCTCCATAATAATCTTACACTGTCCACAGATGCATGAAAAATCAGAGTGCCGTGATAAAAATGACATGAGAGAGCTGTTCTTCTCCCAGATATTGAAGTAAAAGGTGAGAAAAGCCATCGTGTTTTAGTGTATGATGCAAAACAGGTAAGTGTGAAACTTATTTCACCATTTTCAAGCACTTCTTACATATTTATCTCAAATACTAGAGTTATACATACTGATATACAGAGACACACAGAGTATCAGTCTTCAACTTAACCTATCAGGTTAGTAAAGTGTGAGACAGGTTACTCACCGGTCTTAACATCCTGGCACGTAATCAATAACACCTGGGCCAAACAGAACCCCAGCCATACAGGTATCCTGAGGTGATGAACTGCGGTCATTTTCACGACTGGGGGGCACAAGCCTTGCCTGTGCCTGCCACAGGAGGTAGACTGTTAAAAAATCACAGCTTCACCATGCGCTCCACAAGACGCCCACTGTACCCAAGAGCGCAGCTGCCAGCCTCTGCGCAGACGCTCCCTGTATGAAAACTCCAGGCAGCCTGTGCACCCCCGCCCTGTGGTTCTCCAGCCTCTCATCTAGCTGGAGCAAAAATAACTCGAGCCTCCAGTCTTCTTTAAGATGATGCACACTTATGAAGAACATGAAGCAGAATGCATCATGTATCACTGTCATAACACTACAAAGCTCAGCATCACACAGCAGACACCAGTAGATTTAATTATAGGACAACTATGTGCAGTGGCTTTACTTTATTTCTTAGATGTGTAGAATAGGTAAAAACACAATCATTTTGTGTGTAGATTCTGTAGTGGATCATAAGCTATCCTATTTGGCCATCACTGTATAAAGCTTGACATGCTTACAAAAACATTTTAAACATTTTTCAAAGGAATAGTGGTAAGAGGCTATTTTTATACCCTGGTATCAATTAGAAGATTAGATGGGCATACTCCTCCCGAAATTACGTTTAATAACTTCATAGTGGCATTAATGTGTCACTTATATGTTGCACCTGAATGCATAAGGTATTAAACATGATCATTTGCTAAGCTAATGAACATAAATAAGTCAACACTCTCATTAATATTCATGAGTTAAAACATGAGATATTCCTATCCGTCTTTCACTTTGTATTGCCAGGAGGTGCAGATGAAGGTCATGATCATAAAATCATGAAAATATATATATGTAAATGTAATTTAAATATTATATAGTCCATATGTGAAGGAGGTTTTAGTTTTTACTTTATAAAAAAGTTTATGCTTTAAAAAAAAAAAACTTTTTAATTCAGCAAGTATACATGAAATTGATCAAAAGTGACAATATAATGTTACAAAAGATTTCTGTTTCAAATAAATGCTGTTCTTTTCACCATTCTAATCCTGAAAAAGTTGTATCAGTGTTTCCACAAAAATATTAAACAGCCACAACTGTTTTCATCATACATTGATAATAATAAGAAAGGTTTCTTGAGCAGCAAATCAGAATGATTTCTGAAGGATCATGTGACTGAAGACTGGGGAAATGATCAGTTTTGTCATCACAGGAATAAAATGCATTTTAAACTGTATTAAAATATAGCTATTTTAAATTGTAATAATAATATTTCACTGTTTTTACTATATTTTTGATTAAAAAATGCAGCCTTGGTGGCCATAAGAGACTTCTTTAAAAAAATCTTACCCCAAACTGTAAGTGTGCATACATACATAAAATAACCATGTGAGCGTGCCTCAATATTAAAGCCATTTGAATTTAATCGCATGGACAAAAAGCACTTTTAATTTTTCAAAATATTGTCTTTTGTGTTCCAAAGAAGAAAGAAGGTCATACAGGTTTGGAACGACAAGAGTAAATGATTTTTGAGTGAACTTCTCTACCTCTAACAACGAAACTTTGGTGGGTGGGGGTTCATTTTGAAACTAGTACAGGATTGGCCATTCATACTCGGCCTGCCTAATCTTTCTACATCTGAGAAGGCAAATTACTTCTAGACAAATATAGGTTGTTAGACTGTTTCCCCTCTATTCATGTCCTACAGTTGTTTGTACAATTCTAAATGAAGAAGTTTATTCCCATTGCAAACACTCTCCCACCTTATCGTCATAATTGCCTGACTAACACAGTGACCTCAGGATGTTCTTGGCTGGCCTCACAAAGTATTACTGTACATGTGTACAGACTGTGTTATAGAAACTATAAACAACTCTTTACAAAAGCTCTTTTTCCCCATTAATGTTTTAGCAGTGTGCATTCAACAGTAACGGACCTCAGTTCTTTCTGGACATAAAGAGGAGCCACATGAGGTCATGAGTGAGTGAGTCTTTCCGTAAATACACTATAGCCAAATGAGCCTTGTACACTGCAGAGAAGAAATATTCTAATAAATTACTTTATGTGGACTCACAGGTTCACTTCCCTTTCACAGTAGAAAGTATCCACAGTTTTGTTAGTGTAGGCAAAGGGATCTTGGTTCAGTTACGAGGTAAGAAACACCTTTAACCATGGTTTATTTCACCATCTATGTGAATTACTGCAACACCAGCATTTAACTTGTCCTAAAAATGGACATTACACATTATCACAGATTGTAAAATTTCTGGCCCATCTTAAACATAACAGACCATAAACTAAGTTCAACTCAAAGCAGAAGTTGCTGTGTTATTCTGGTAAAACAAAACATATGATTTATCTCTTACATATGTTGTTTCTGTTCTATTTTAAAACATTTATTACTTCTCTTGCTAAAGCTGACCTAGTCAGTATGTAACAAGAAATAACCAAAACTAAACAAAACTAATGGCAAAAATGTACAATAAGGTGTAAGGTCCCATTTTGTAATGTTAGTTCTGTCATGACAACTCTCGGAGGCCTTTTTTACTGTCATGTTTGGTCTTGGCAGAATAGATATGCTACTGCCAATGTATACACAACACGCTGCTGTGAGCAAGTAAGACATGCTGCTGCTGTACAATATAGCATACATGAATTACCCATAGCAGATCAATACAGGTGGAGCTGGGGAAGATGGAGGGATTCTGAAAGCTTTCTGCACTGCTAAGGCAAATGCTACCCAAGTATTTTAAAGATTGAGCAAGCAAGCTTATTGGCTACAGATACAGCAGGAACCAATCAGCTGTGCCCTATAGATAACAATGTGATTACGAGCAGGTTGAGTTAAAGGACCTATTAGCCTACGCCATCTAGAGTTTCATGACAGAACTTTGTATTTTATGCATTAACTAACAATGAGCAATACAATTGTTAAGGTATTTATTAGGTTAAGTAATAAAAATACAACTGTTTTTTGTTTATTTTAGCTCAGGTTCATTAAATAATATTAACATACAACTTTTGATTTTAGTTCTGTATTATAAATGTTGAAATTAACATGAACTAAAATGAATAAATGCTTTAGAATTAGGCTATTTTTCATTGTAAGTTAATGTTTACTAATATAGATTTATTATGAAGTGTTACCAGTAAAATAAAGTGTTGCTCATATAATTAACAACAAATATTCTTCATGTAAACTAGTTTGACCTTATTATGCTATACAAAAGAAGGTCATCAGATCATCTGTCCAACGTATAAACTAAAACCTCATTAAAAGCAATGTAAACTAGTTGATTACAGAACAATTAAGCTAATTACATTCTGTTTACAAATAAAATCAAGCAATAATGAACAAGCAGTAATAAGGTCATTATACTCACTATAAACTCTAGTTTGGAGGGAGTTACTTATAACAGATGTGATGGTGTCAGGTCTATTTATTTGAACCCCATAAGACACTACACATATGGCAGAGGACATCCTGATCAGCTTACAACCACTTTATTATTTATGATGTGGTTGGACAAACCCAAGCAGCACCTCCGCAGTCTCATTTAGCTTTGAACAGGTAGTGATGTTGCCACAGCCAGTACCGAGTCAAATTCGAACTACTGTGAATGAACATACAAAGTAACGATATGCTCAAGCTGCGGTGAACTACAGTCATGTTTGCGGCAGCAACTAAGAACTTTGTGAAGCAGGTAGGGGACACTGGACGGCTGGTCCATGTGCCCAGTCTAAGTGAAGCGGACCGATATCAACCCCTCAGCCTGGTGACGAGGAAGAGAAGACGCCATTTCTGGAAGAAGACCAAATATGCCACTACCCCCTTCTCACTGAAAGACATACTCGTGGGAGAGAAAGAGATCACAGCAGGTGAGAAAGATTTCATAATTTGAAATAAATTCAAATAACTTGATGAGTATAGATGAACAAACACTTGGTTATCTCATGCCTTCAGTCAAACATTCGTGAAGAATTTTATGTGCATCTTTGCGTAATTTGAACTTACAAAATGCATAAAAACACTTATTACATACTGTATTTTGAAATTGTTTCGCATTTTATGCGTTATAAATGAAGGTATTTTTTTAATTAAGGGATAGTTTACCCAAAAACGAAAATTCTGTCATCATTTACTCACCATTTACTCAAGTTCTTCCAAACCTGTATGAATTTCTTTCTTCTGCTGAACACAAAATAAGATATTTTGGAGAATATGGGTAACCATACAGCTGATGGGCCCCACTGACTTTCATAGTATGGGGGAAAAAATACTGTTTGGTTACCAGCATTCTTCAAAATATATTCTTTTGTGTTCTTAAGCTGAAGAAAGAAATTCATACATGTTTGGAACATCTTGAGGGTGAGTAAATGATGACAGAATTTTCATTTTTGGGTGAACTATCCCTTTAAGTGTATACTGTAAGTGATATCAAAGGAGTTTATTTCTGTCTGGTTGACAGGGGTCTCCTCATATCAGCTCCTGAACTATGAAGACAAGTCTGATGTTTCACTAAATGGGCGTTTGGGCAACCATCTGATCCACGAGGTGGGAGTAAACGTGAGTGGTTCAGACTCAGTGGCGGTAAAGGCCTCCTTTGGAATTGTGACCAAGCATGAGGTGGAGGTTCCTACATTACTGAGGGAGCTCAATGCAAGGTAAAGGACATTGTGTATATGTTTTTATACAGTTAGACAGTTCCAGCAAAGAAATTTTTCATTTGTTCTCCCACAAAATGATCACATTCCCCCCAAAAAACTTTGCATTTGCTCGCAAAAATTTGGGTTCATTTGCAAAAAATTGCATTCCCTGGTCTCCTGAGAAACTTTGTGTTTGCTTGCAAAACGTTTGCATTTCTCCAAAAAATTTTCATTCGTTCATAAAACTTTTTGCGTTTTCTCGCAAAATTATTGTGTTCCCCATTGCCTGCAAAACTTCTGGGTTCATTCGCAAAACTCTTTCATTCCTCCCAAAAAAAATTAATTAGTTCACAAAACTTTCATGCTCTCTCACAAAATTATTGCTTTCCCTGAGAAACTTTGACTTTGCTCTCAAGACTTTGTCATGTGCAAAACTTTTGCATTTCCTCGACTCCAGAGAAACTTTGTTTCTTCACAAAACGTTTGCATTTTCTCTAAAAATTATTGCATTCCCAGAAAAACTTTGCATTTGCTTTCAAAACCTTTTGGGTTCATTACTCAAAACTTTTGCATTCCTCCAAAAAAATTTCATTTGTTCACAAAACTGTTGCGTTCTCTCGCAAAATTATTGCATTTCCCCAAGAAACTGACTTCGCTCTCAAAAATGTTGGGTTCACTCACAAAACTTATGTGTTCCCCTGAGAAATGTACCTTTGCTCGCAAAACTTTTGTGTTTGCTCACAAACCTAATGCGTTCCCCTGAGAAACTTCACTCACAAAAGCATTGAAATTAAGTTTTTTAATTGGGTCTCAAATTTAAGTTACTGGTGTAAGTTATTTCGGCACGGCTCTGATTACCTGTGGCCATGCTAATATTCGGAACAGCAGCACTCTCGCTCATGTACTTCTTAAATTAAATTAATCAATATATTCTCACATTCATTTTCTTGCAAATCTTTCTGTCTAATCTCCTCTCATTTATTTCTAAATATCAGGAAAGTGGACTTGGATCACTGTTTGATCCGTCAGTCCAAAGAGAGTGGACGCACGATCCTGTGCGTTGTCATGGAGAGTATCCGCACCACACGACAGTGTTCCCTCACCGTCCACGCTGGAGTCCGTGGAACTACCATGAGGGTAAACAAATGCTATTGTGCCCCCAGGCCAAACAATATATGTAGCTGTGAAATCTGATGTTCTCTAATGCTTTCTATCATCCCACACAGTTCCAGATAGACGATGGTCGAAATCCTAAAGGGCGAGATAAAGCCATTGTTATTCCAGCCCACACGACCATAGCATTCAGTGTGCTCGAGCTATATGTGCGTCTCGATGGACGTCTTGGTAAGCATTAAATGACTGCATAATTCCAATAATGTGTTCTGACAGTATCATTCTATGTGCACTATTGCTCAAAAGTTTGGGGTCAGTAAGATTTCTTTAAAAAAAATTTAAAGGTGCAATAGTTGATTCTCTATAGAAATGTTTTTTGGTTGAAAGTCTCCTCATATTCTGATGGCAATCACTACGTTAAATGGTCTTAAATGAATTTTTAGAAATATATATCGTCTGTGGAAGGCGTAGGACCCTAAAATGTTCGAATGAAATAATACAATGTCCCATCTGCCTGTCAACGTATGATTTTACATACCATCGCGCACCCTTCAGGCTATGCAGAGTTTATACAGACAAACGTCAGTCACTAGCACCGCAAACAAACAGCAGCCACCTTTTACAGTTCCTACCGAATCAAAACAACGAGCTTATGCTGTGTTCACGCCATAACTACCGTAATTAAGAGATGGCAACCCTTGACGTTATAACCGGAGCTGTTCTGTCAGATTCAGAATTATGCATATCCATGTCAACACCGAAATGAATCTGCAGCAGTCGGGAACAAGCTCTCATGTTTTTTGCATTCATTATTATTGTAATGTTATGTGCTTTGTGACATGAAGTAGTTTTTATCTCTTGTGATGCTTTGTCGAGAGCAGAGCAGCTGTCAGTGTTTTGGAGGAGGCGTGGCTTTGGACAGCGATTTGCAGGGATCGTATGCTTTCAATACTAGCAGGCTAACGTTAGCATTTCCCAGATCACCAACTGCACCTTTAATACTTCTATTCAGCAAGGATACATTAAATTGATCAAAAATTACACTAAAGACATTTATACAAAACCCCTAAAGGGATATGGTGGTGGAAAAATATGGGATAGGAGGAAAAAATATATTTTGATGCTTTTGTGTTCTCTCTCAAAAGTTTTGAGTTCCCTCAAGAAACTTTGCATTCACGCAAACTCAACATTTCTTGGTGGAACGCAAACATTTTGCGAGTGACTGAAAAGTTTCTCAGAGAATGCAAAACATTTGCGAGGGAAATCATTGACAAATAATTTTTCCTCCCATCTTATTGTTTTTTCATCACTATGTCCCTTTAGGGGCTCCGTACATTTAGAATGTTACAAAAGATTTCTATTTAAAATACATTCATTTCTTTTGAACTTTATATTCATTAAAAATCCTGAAAAAATGTATCACAGTTTCCACAAAAAGCACTACTGTTTTCAACACTGGTTATGTTTCTTGAGCACCAAATCAACATATGATTTCTGAAGTTTAATGTGAAACTAAAGAATGGAGTAATTCAGCTTTGCCATCAAAAGAATAAATGACATTTTTAATCAAATGAATGCAGCCTTCAAAAACATTTTAAAATATTACAGACGGCAAACTTTTAAGTTTTGAGTTATACTGTATATGAAGCTCATCCATGTATTTTTTTTTTTTTTTTTTGGTAACACTTTATTTTACAGTGCCGTAGTTACACATTACTACATGTACTTACTATAGTAATAACAGTAAATTATGCATAATTACTAGTAACTAACCCTAAACCAAACCCTAACCCTAACTGTAACTCATAGTAAGTACATGTAGTTAATTAATAGTATTTATTTGAGGAATTACAATGTAACTATGGCACTGTGAAATAAAGTGTAACTTTTTTTTATATAGATTTAAACATTTTCGGAAATTAGTTGATTTTCATATTCAAGTCTCCATCTATTTTTTATTTTTTTTATTTAACTAATGGCCTTTGATGTAACTTTGGTCAGACATATGTGTAGCACCGGAGTCAATGGGAGGGTTTGAGAGGGAACAGATACGTGACCAGCTCGGGGGATACATTGGCCGCTTTTCCTTTGGAAGACTCAGGAGATTCCTGTCGGGAATCATCTATGGGAATCCTTTCAGAGCAGGTGAGATCATTTCTGTTGTCAAATGTAAGTGTAATTTTTAAAATATTATTGAAGAAATGTTCTAAATATGACTCTTGATTTATGCTTGCTGTAGATGACAGGACGTTTGAAGAGCTCACTCACTCTGATATGTACATGGACGATGTCGTGACGGACTACTACGAGAAGGCTGCCAGCATGACTGACCTGTCCACGGCCTACCTGCGGGATGAGAAGCACATACGTGTAAATCTACTCAACCATAACATACCTAAAGGGCCGTGCGCCCTGTGTGGCATGGGGCATCAGAAGCGCGAGACTGTCTATGGCTGCCTGGAATGCTCTTCGGGGGGACACAAATACGTCCGCCTCCACGCTGTACCATGTTTTGACCTCTGGCACAAAACCTTGAGGTGAGAAAGGGCTTGGAGGAACTCCCAGGGTGATTTTAATGCAGCCCTTGTGCAATATGACCACAAGATGTAAAACCATCATCTTTAATTTTGGCAAAAACACATTTTAAGAAAGCAAGAATGTTCTTTGCTCATTGACATTGTAAACCAATGATTTCAACAAATTCTAAAGAGTTTGACTTCAATCTGATGATTTATTAGGTGATTGGTTTAATGGTTTATATTTTCCTTGTTTTGTCACAAATTCAGCTGTTTGAATGAGTATATTATTATATCCGTTGCATCTTAGTTGTTAAATAATAATTAGGTCACACTTTACATTACACTCCTAAAAATAAAGGTTCTTTATAGCCATCTATGTTCCATGTAGAACCTTTAACATCCATGGAACCTTTCCATTGCACTAAAGGTTCTTTATAATGGAAAGAAGTTCTTTAAGGGGAGTTTACACAACACCATTTGAAGTGAAAAATAGAAAATATTATGCATTTTGGCCATTCATTTACATGACAATGGCATTTTGGGAGCCTGAAAACATTTCAAACTTTTGAAATGGGTTTCAAAGCGCAAGTTTTTGAAAACAATACTGTTAGTGTCTCTGTGTAAACTAAAAAAACGTACATTCATGAAAACAGCAAAGCCACTTGAAGGCAACCCTAGCCGGAAAAAGTGTGACTCTGTTTTTTAATGGATGTCAATGGAGGAGAGGCTTCACTAAGCTGAATAAACTGCTTTCGTGAGGAAATATCATATAATTTAATGAATCAACAGCCCATCGGCTAATCTTCAACATTTTTGCTCTTACGAAATTCAATGACGTCAAGACTGTAATGTAATTGGTTATCAAGGCACAATCATAGTTAGCTGTTACGATTTCTCACGTTCTTCCCACGGACCCTCGTATCTCCCAATAATAAGACCACCTCTGGAAAACGGTGACGTCATGCACGCGTATTGCATGGTCAGTCTATAGTGGTGGAACTATGATGTCACTTTGTAGGCCAGTCGGCAGTTAGCATAATCCCCCAATATTTTTTTCCCATAGGCTTTTGGATGATAAAATAAGCTCTGTGATAGACAAAAGTGTATGATACTTACACGTTTTGTCCAGTAAGATCATTTTCACAGATGAACACAACTTTTATGAAGCCTATTTTGAAGCCTATATGCAGTTGCCAGAAGTAAAAAGCTAAACGCAGGTTATAAACAAACTACACCACAGTCGCACAATTTCAACATTGCCACTTCTAAGCTTCTGACAACTCTTTCAGTTTTTATATAAAAACATTTTCCCTGAAAGTTTGAGTTAGAATAGTTTATAAGAGCACAGTTATAAGCATAACAAAGCTGTAAAAGCAGACCGAGCTTACCTATTTGGCGTGATGACGTTTAATATCGCCGACAGCCTATGTAGTCCCATTTAGCCACTTGTTAGCAACCGCCTTTTTCAAGACATGTAACAGCTTAAAAAATCACGGGTAGGTTAATACTGATGTATTTTGTCGTATAATAAAATGTAAAAGTATATCGAGTTTGTGTTAACCATGGATCTTATTTCAGCCATTTAACCAAAAACCCTTTGGGAGGATGGAACCAGAAGTGCTAAAATGCTAACTCGCTTCCGGGTTTTGGCCTATAAAAATGCGTCATAGTTCGTAGCCCCGCCCCTTTTCAGCGCTCTTTTGACTTCCAGTTTGTATTTTCCATCTTACTTATTTATGAATTAACTGCTCGTTTTAAAATCTTCCCTGTCTACTGACATTTGTTAAGACATCTGCTTTAAACATAACAATGCTCATGATAACTGTTGTTAACTCTACATTAAGTAAATCCACTTCACCAGCTAATTACTCTTTGACAGCGATGCCATAGAAATATACAGGGCTACCGCAAAATCGGAAGTTCAAAGACAAAATTCTAAAGATGGCTGTGCACACGTTTCTCTGCCGCATAAGGTCTATAGAGGGTGGGCTTTCTTACAAAGTGACATCGCCAACTACTGGCCTGGCATGCATAATACAATGTTTTTAGTCATCTTCACGTATCTTCACGATCTTTTTGAGAATGTTGCCACTCAATTGTGAAAAACGCTTTAATTTTTAGTACACCTTTGTTGTGTAAACGTACCCTAAGATTATTAGAAAGTTCTTCACAATAAAAATAAAAAATGGTTCTTTTAAGAACTTTTAACTGAAAGGTTCTTTGGGGAACCAAAAATGGCTGCAGAAATGCCATTTTGGAACCTTTATTTATAAGAGTGAATGTGTCTTTAACTACTGTATGTACTTACATAAAAAAAAAATATAATAATAATAATTGTTAGGTACAATGTACTATTTAATTGTAATTGTAATGTTGTGTTAATGTTGTATTGCAAAACCCTTTCGCTGCTGTTGAGGTGGGATACGGGTAAGTTTATGAACAGGCTGTGTACATAATAACTGCATTGTATCAAATGATTAATTTATATGTTAGTACATAGTAGTTACAGATACTTAATATAAAGTGGGACCAATAATTACTATCTATACTGAAAAATTGTGTGTTTCCTAATGGGAAAACAGTAAAATACACATAATTCAGTATATTAATAATACAAACTGAAATAGACTGATCTTAGACACAAAACTTGGTGCTAAATTATGTATTGCATTGTTTACAATTTGTCCATAATGTTCATTTATATCAGTTTTGAAATGGCTCTTCTTACTGTACCCAGATACAAGTGGGCAAGATAAGAGATACATTAGGGCAGATATTTGTTTCATCACGTGAAGACCAGCTGCTGTGTTTTCCGAACACACTGGGCCGTCTAAATAATTCAGGCTTATCAATAAATTAGCCCGTAGGTCACGTGATGACAGAGCAGGAAGTGCATCACTGACAGTTGTCTCCTGTGAACAGTACACCATGGAACTGTTTCCAGATAGTGTGTGAAGTGAGGGCAAGGAGAGTGCAAGGTTACATTTGTGTGCTTATTTGACACCTGTTGGCCCTACTGATTAGAATAGTGTAATGGATGGAAAAATATAGGCCTACCTTAAACTTGTTGACTGTATAGAATGTCGAGAGCGCATATTAAAAGACTGCCTGAAATATTTTCCATCTCTGTTCACAATGTTTACAATAAAAATAGATTTTAAATGTTAAGTGAATATTACAATATTCAATAAATATAAATGAAAAGTTTGGTGTCAGTATGATTAACTGTTTTCTGTTCTCATACATTTTAAAATGTAATTTATTCCAGTGATGTCAAAGCTGTATTTTCAGCATCATTACTCCAGTCTTCAGTGTCACATGATCCTTCAGAAATCATTCTAATATACTGATTTGGCTCAAGTAATGTTTATCAATGTTGAAAACAGTTGCTTAGTAATTTAGTCTTAGTAAAAGTCTAAAGAGCAGAATTTGCTTGAAATAGGAATCTTTTTGTGAAAATGTAAGTCAATTTAATGCATCCATGCAGAACAAAAGTACTACATAATTAAGTTTCAATGACACTGCATTAACTCAATATATGTAACTAAACAAATTTATTTTGCTGCATATGGTGCTTTAATTACCAATTAACCAGATAAAACATTAATAAACTATATGGAGATCTTCTGAAATATGTTGCAGTTGTTTCAACTTCTTGTGACAGGAATTTGACCTTAGTTGCTGTATTAGAGAGTGTGACTAAGACAGAAGACATGTTTTCTTTTTCACATCTTTATTACTTACAAAAATAATGACCAACATTCTGCATTAATGACAAAAACGGTTCATTTGCAGTGGGCCTTTTCATTTTCTATATTAAAGCTCGCATCAGAACTCACCCTCTGCCAATCGAAACACTCTCCATTCTCACAAACAATTCCACTTCAGGATATGCACTCAAGCTCAACCTAAACCAGAAGAGCCACATACAAACAAATAAATATAGACCTTTTTTCTTCTTTTTCACTTCAAGTCGGAATTAAAGCACTTTTTGATCCTGTATTACTGGATGAGAGAGGAATATTGCAGAAATGAACCACTGAAATGTCCGTTTGGCACAACTTCACTGCTCCACATTTCCAGTTCAATAAGAATGTCTAATACAGCCACTGGGATTATGAATATAGCAATTAGAATCAGAAAAATGAGACCAATGCATCTCCCTTCCCATCATCCAGCTCTGGTTTTTACTTGTGTTAAGCTCTGTTGCATCCTTACACACAGAAAACTATAAAACAAGCATGTCAGGTGTGAAGCCATAACACTCAACATTTCTATTTTACGGCTTTTAAATATGAGATGCACTCGGATCAAGGCACTTGGAGGCCAGGACTGTGTAGAGACACAAAAGAAACAAAACCGATCCACTTAATACTGTTGCTTTCAGTGCAAGTACCATCATCATCATCATCATGCACATTAAAACTTGCTAGTAAGATGCTCTGAGACTAATGGGTACGATTGTTGGTTTTAAAACACACAAGTCTTGACATACTAAGCTGATATAACTGCATCTCAAACAAAATAAATATATTTATTATTCCTTATTAATCCAAATATAATGTAAAAAGAGATATGTTTATGCTAAAACATCCCCACGCTAAGAAACTGACAGCTTACTGAAAAAAAGGTCCATTTTGTTTTACCCCCCCATTGTAACTAAACATGGGAACATCAACAGCTACTTCTGTGAGTTGGGAACTGCTCACAGTATAACCTGTAGGGGGCGATAAGACTACATTCTTGGAATGAGAACAATTCCGGCCTCTCAACAACTGCTAATGAGGCTTCCACCTGCACAAATCTATTCACACCCCAGTCCAGTGTTCTGCTCCTTGAACCACATTTGCGTTTCTAGTGTTTGGATTAATACAGCAGGGGTTGGTTATTTGTGCAAACAAACCCAGTCGGGAACCAGTAATCCACTGTCTGTTAATAGAATTGGGTGGAATTTTGCAACAGGCCAATATAAAGTTAAAAGTCTCTTGAAAAGAGCAGGAGGGACAGACGTATGGTGGTCCTGTGCTTTGGTCAATCTGATTCAGTCAGTACGACATTCCCAACACTCCTACTGCAGCAGCTTTTGGTTGAGGATCTCCCAGATCATAACTTTCCTGAAATATGGCATATGATTCTAGAGAGAATAAACAGTAAATCAAAATTCTGCAATAATTATATTACATATATATATAATTATATTATATTATATTATATATATAAGCAGTACCTGTCTGAATGTGAGATTTCGTCCTCTGGAGATATAATCAGCATATTTGCATACGAACACACCACAATCACTACCATTCTTCTGCTGCGGGATCTCCTACAAACAATAATTAAAACTGAGCTTAAAGTGCAAGTTTTATTCCTACCTCAGAATGAAACTCTTCTACAGCTGTCAAATTAAACTTTGGAACTTTGAATATAGGTCGCATTTGAACGCAAAATCAGTGCTTTGCACACATCTAGAACCAAAAACAGACTCTATACATTTTATCTGCTTACAGTATAACTCAGTGGCGTTTCATTTATATTTTGCGCCCTCTTGTGGACTGATGAGACAACTTGGATAAGAAGTATGGTGATTACTGATGTCTTATTAAATTCATTAATTTCTCAGCCTGTTTGACAGTCTTAGGGTGTGTTCACACTTGTAGTTTGGTTCTCTGGATTCTTTTGGACCGGACCAAAAAAAAAAAAAAAAAAAAAAAAAAAGCCACGGAACTTACCGAACATCCGAAACAACGAAAAAAAGTGCTGGGCTAAACGTGCTTATTGTACATGTGCATACATTTGATGGTGTTTTTACCAGCTGAGAACTCACGAAGAGCTTATAGAATGTATAAAGGAGTCAAAACAGCAAACAAATGAAGATCTGCTGCAAAGGAGATGGCTTTTCCGATGTCTGTACTGAATTGTGATTGGCAACGTAGCTCCTATGAGAAGAACCAGGTATGCTTGAGCATTCTGTCCTTTTTAGGGTCGCATCTTATGACAACACGGCCTGTTTTTGGTTTGTTTAGATGTCTTTAGTCCATGTTGTGTTCATATGTCAGTCGAAACGCAACAGTTCGTTTGGAAGCAGACCGAGACCCACCTTTTCAGGGGTCCCTGTCCACTTGTTTGGTGCGACCAGGTTTCAAACGGCAGCGTTCAAACTTATTCAAATAAGCCGCACTAACAGCAATTGCACCAATCAAACCAAGCTTGCCAAGTGTGAACACACCCTTACACTCTTCTTATAGGATTTTATGAACAACTTGTGTAAATATACAACTGCTTACAGAAGGACGTAAACTGCTCAAGGTCCACTTTGACATGTCCAAATCTTTTCCCTTCTTCACCTTGAACTCCTCTTTCAGATAAAGCCTAGTAGACAGATGCAGTCATTAGGTTAATATAAAATGAGTAGTCACCTGTAAAAACAAACTTAAACATAGATACATTTAACCTCATCAGCGCAAACAGCACAATTACACAAAACTTCTAATTTTAGCTGCAAACCGCTTGTCTTAAAATATAAATGCAGTGGGATATCATTATTAAGTATGTTGCTCCACAACATTATCACTTACAGAATCATGTTGCAGATGTCATCATGCCGTTGACCCATGGAGTCGTACGATAGTACAGACTTTGATTTGAAGTCAACAACCTACCGAGGAAAAAGGAGGAACCTTTACACAAAGTCATCACACAGACACAAATTAAATAAAAGCTAATAAAATATTCAAATCAATCCTGTAACACTATTCATCAGGCACCAAACAATGAAAGCTTGTGTCATTTTTGTGTTTTTGTGTCAACAGACTGCTACTGTTAATATAAGGGTTTTTAATGTTTGAATCCATAACACTTATAGTTAATTACTCACAGCAAGGGACCAGTGAACACCCAGGTGAAGGGGGACCAGAATGATGTCATACAGGAAGAGGTCTACAGCCTTAGTCCAGCGCCGTACTGAAGCATGTCCACCACCATGCAACTTGGGAAAAAGGAAGGTACTGAAAGAATAGACCCTTTTGCCTCCTACTTCCTGCTCACTACGGGACATCACGAGATTCATGTAGAAGTTGATCACCTGAGAGCGAAAGGGTTACATGTTCTATCAAAGGTAGTGTTTCTTAAGAACTTTCACATTATGTGTATCAATTAGAGAGGTCAGACTTGACCATTATGTTTAAGAGTATGACAGACAAAAATTATGAAAACAATTATTTTCATGTTACAGCCAATAACCGATAAATGACTGAAATTCGATACTATTTTGCCTAAAAGAAAAAAAAAGAAATAGAAAAAAACCCCCACTAAAAATACTATTAAATGCTACAAATACATTTAAATGCACAGTATGAAAAAATTATATTGATTCTGAAAATTGCTAAAGATTACATTTAACAAATTTAGTACAGTTTAATCAAATTACTACCATTTTTAAAGTTTAACTTTTGGCGAACATTAGACGGTGAAAGTATTGCAAAAAGGGGGGGAGGTGGAATGCAGAACCAAATATACAATATCAGCTGATAACCGATATGGTACCAATATACCGTGCATTCTTAATTAAAGTCTTTTGAAATGACGCTACCTCATCATTGAGCCAGCTTCCTTCTTGCAGGGTTGCCAGGTCCCTCTGTGTGATACGCAGTTTGAAAGCACTGCACAGAACCAGGTTTGGATCACTTTGAGCAAGAGCAGCACTCACTTCCTGCTGCATCTCCTGTTCCATAGACAACAATGACATTTAAACAAGAAGCAAATGAACAAATGTGACAATGAAACATAACTGGAAACAATTGAGACAATTACATGCACATCATTGTTCAGTAAAGGTCTTTATTTTGAAAAAGAGGTTTACTCTTCACAGATATTGGAATATCCCTGTTTACATGGCGGGTGCACACTGTGCGATTTATAATAGTCCTTTACGATTGTTGCTTGTCAGACCGTACGAACATGATCCTCATCTCACACGGTGGGATCTCAGCTGTGCTATATGTCAGTGTAGGACAGTCAAGACACGTTAAAAACGGACACGCACATGAAAACTTGTCCGGAGTTTTACATCATCAACCCACACACATTCGGTGACAGTGAGCTGCATTACACGTTGCGGGACTGAAATGGTGGCTAATAAAGAAATCTCTACCGTTAATTTTGATAATGGCTTGTCTTGAAAAACGAAGACAATTTGACATTCGTCGTAGGAGAAGTTACACTGCAGGACTGTGCGCCAAATCACTGCCAGAATTTCGTTGGAGGTAAAATTTGATCGCAACGGTCATTAATCGGCTGTCGGTGAACATGTCAAACTAGCGATCAAAGACTACAGATTTTTGCCTAGGATTATAGGAATCTTTTAGGATTCTCAAAATTTGTCTCAGACGACCAAATCATGGCCAAAAATCGCACAGTGTGCACCAGCCTTAATTGGACTTGCTTACTTTTGTTTGTACATGCATAGATTCAAAATTGTATTCTGTTTAAAGGATATTTTAGAATATTTGGACTCTTAGAAACTTGAATTTATAGCAAATCAGGTTAACACGTGACATTTATAATCAGAATATCATCAAATTCCAATTAATACAGAAATATGTTTGCACATTCACAATATTTCTTGAACACTTAAAAAAAAAAGCAACAACCAGACAGAGTGCGGTATAATAACACTTATAAAGGGTGGGATTTTTATAAGACACTAACCTTGGTCAGTCTGGGAAACTCCTCCTCAGTGCGCCTTACTGTATCTGTAATCACTTCAGATCTGGATGGTAGCAAGGGTCCTGCAGCTGTGTCTTTCTCCTTGAGATTCAACCTGGCTTCAACCTCAGCTGACAGATCCACATCTACAGGCTAGAGAGAGGGTGAGGAAAACAGAACTACACTTAGAAATCAGACTATAAGAAGCCATTAAATACCATATGAAATGTGGTCAAATTACAGCTTCATAACACTATTTTCAAAAAACATTAATCTTACATTTTAAAAAATTACTTCTAAACCTCCAAATTTCATTTGTAGACAGCAACACTTGCATGACATGAACTAAAATCATTTATCTTCCAATCATTAGTTTTTGATTTAATATTGAAAGCAAAAAAATTTGAAAACAGCGCCAAGAATTCGGTTTTATTTTGTTTGATTTACTTATTTATGCATTCAGGGGTAGTAAATGAATAAAGAGCTTGAATATTCAATCTCTACATGCGAACAGGAATGAAACTGATTGGTCAGCCAGACATTAAACCGTGCCGACATCCGTTGTTCCTCAATTCTGCTCAGAATAATAGTCATTTGCTGCTTTAAGAATTCGTACAACTGCAGCAGCGGATGACTATTAATCTGTTGCATGAAACTCAACTCGTTTATTCACTTTCTACTTTTGTAATTGCTGAGTGTTTATTGTTTCGCTGAATTACACCCATATTCTGTGCATCATAGAGTGTGGGAATATTAAGGAATTAGAAAAGAAAGATTATATGTTACTTTTTTTTTTCAATCTCCCCTTTAATCATGTAAAAATTTTAAACCTTTACAACTAGGGCTGCCCACTAATAGTCCACTAACCGTCAGTCTACAAGACGAGGCTTAGTCGATTAAAAATGGTATTAGTCGGTTTGTTGCAGAAAAAAATACCTCCACATGAAGTGGCGAAATCACGCAGTCTGTGTTGGACAGATCTTTAACGGCAGGATATCCAAACATTCGCCTATTATTCATCTACTTATTTAAAACATGCAAGTAGTAGCAACTTTACAAGTCCGCCCACTCTAACATTAACCTAGATAAATGTGCGCTATTAATTGCCGCATATCCAACCAAATGTTTGTGTGGAGAGTGCTCTTACTGCATGACATGGAGGCATTGGTGCGATCACTTGCATTTAACTTAAAAACACTCCATTTTTGTTCATTCAGATAAGAATAATCCAACATTCAAAACTGCAAATGGTTTGCTTTTATTTCTGTAAACTCACAATAACAACAAATATTCTCCAATTATGTAATCCATATGAAACTTGCATATAGTCAGCATCGTCGACTGTATATAAAAACGAAAAACAAAAAAGGCTTTCAATATTAATAGAAGCTTTCGGCTCCTGCTTTCAATATTAAATCACAAAACAAATGATCGGAATATACGCAGATTCACTGAACACTTACGATTTTTCTTGCAGTTTGATTATCCAAGGCTCCTTGCTTGACATCATTTCCTGGTGTGCTGTGATTAACATCTATTTTTCTATAGCATATTTAAAAATAAAAGAAATTTGAATCAATAAATGTAGATGTGCATCTATTTATCAATAATATTTATGCATCATATTTAAGTGTTACCTGTCTTTAGTCTGCATCAGTGACACTGGATCCCGCCACACAGACATGTTAGGGGTGGCTGAAGGCAAACAGAAAATTTGATTCGAATGTAAAAAGTATCATGGAAGCTCTTCATCAAAAGGTTATACTAGATCATAATTAATCTCACCTCTTATTGGGGCAGGTCTGCTCATGTCAGTAGTGCGATTGAGGGAGGCATGTCCATTGGCCTTATGCCCATCAAGGGAGAAATTTGTGCTAAAAGATTTAAATAAACATAGTGTTAACTTCCTCCAGCAAAGCTACAATGATTTCAAAAGTGTTCTAAGGACTTACATTGGAGGCTTCATCCGTCCAAACGGCAATGGTTTGCTTTTTGAGTATTTCTCAGACGCCATCTCTACTAGCTTCCTGTAATGCTCCCGATCGCTCTCTCTCAATGCCTACTCAAAACAGAGATGCTTAGGAAATCAAAGACATCGACTCACCAAGCTTCACAGTACATTAAAAAATGAGTTTTCCTACCTCCTCCACGGTCAGGCAAGGTTTGTGTGTGCGGCTCGGGAGCTCCATCTCAGCCGGTCTTGTGTTCAGCCCGTGGGTGGTGCAAGACGGCACTAGCTTCAGGGATCGGCGCATCTCCCTGCCTCTGTCCTGGCTTGCCTTGTATAGCATTGCTCCACTGCTAAAGAAGATAAATGCAGAGACAGTTACAGAACAAATCATTTTAGTAACATCAACAATCCAGAATAAGTTTTACAGTTACGAAGCAGAAGTATGTATCTCAAGCCTTATTTTGATACTTTTGTTAGCATATGGCAAGTAAAGTTCATCTGATTATTAATGTTTGAAATGAAGGCTCCTTGATTAATTTGTAAAAATTACTTTTAGAGAAGTAATTTCTTCTATCATTCACACACACGCACTTTGCAGGCAATTCACACACTGTTTAATGGCAGCAATGTACACAATAGTAAATAAACAAGCAAAGATGCTGCGGTTAGTAATTTTCCTTCAAAACACTGATAGAGATGTTATGACGGAGAAAAAACCCCCACCTCATTTTACAATAAATTGTGTGCATACCCAACTTTCATGAATGCTTCTTATTGTTTCCATAATGCATGATTATTCATAATTACTGAGTGTTTATTGTTTGGCTGAATCATACCCATATTCTGTGCATCACAGAATAAGGGAATATTGAGGAATTAGAAAAGAAAGATTTTATGTTGCTCTATATATATATATATATATATATATATATATATACACACACACTACAGTCCAAAAGTTTGGAACCACTAAGATTTTTAATGTTTTTAAAAGAAGTTTCGTCTGCTCACCAAGGCTACATTTATTTAATTAAAAATACAGTAAAAAACAGTAATATTGTGAAATATTATTACAATTTAAAATAACTGTGTACTATTTAAATATATTTGACAAAGTAATTTATTCCTGTGATGCAAAGCTGAATTTTCAGCATCGTTACTCCAGTCTTCAGTGTCACATGATCCTTCAGAAATCATTCTAATATGCTGATTTGCTGCTCAATAAACATTTATGATTATTTTCAATGTTGAAAACAGTTGTGTACTTTTTTTTTTTCAGGATTCCTTGATGAATAGAAAGTTCAAAAGAACAGCATTTATCTGAAATACAAAGCTTCTGTAGCATTATACACTACCGTTCAAAAGTTTGGGGTCAGTAAGAATTTTTATTTTTATTTTTTTGAAAAGAAATTAAAGAAATGAATACTTTTATTCAGCAAGGATGCATTAAATCAATCAAAAGTGGCAGTAAAGACATTTATAATGTTACAAAAGATTAGATTTCAGATAAACACTGTTCTTTTGAACTTTCTATTTATCAAATAATCCTGAAAAAAAATATTGTACACAAATATTTTGTACAATTGTACACATTAAATGTTTCTTGAGCAGCAGATCAGCATATTAGAATGATTTCTGAAGGATCATGTGACACTGAAGACTGGAGTAATGATGCTGAAAATTCAGCTTTGCCATCACAGGAATAAATTACTTTGTGAAATATATTCAAATAGAAAACAGTTATTTTAAATTGTAATAATATTTCACAATATTACTGTTTTTTACTGTATTTTTAATTAAATAAATGTAGCCTTGGTGAGCAGACGAAACTTCTTTTAAAAACATTAAAAATCTTAGTGGTTCCAAACTTTTGGACTGTACTGTGTATATATATATATATATATATAAATATAGAAGTTGTCAATTTCCCCTTTAATTATGTAAAAATTTTAAACCATTACAACTAGGGCTGCCCCCTAATAGTTGACTAACCGTCAGTCGATGAAACGAGCCTTAGTCGATTTAAAAAAAAAAAAAAAAGGTGTTAGTTAGTTGCAGTCTGTGACTGACAGATCTTTAACGGCAGGATATCCAAACATTCACTTACCATTCAACAACTTATGAGTTGAAACATTCAAGTAGTAGCAACTTTACAAATCTGCTCTAACATTAACCTAGATAAATGTGTGCTATTAATTGCCGCATATCCAAGCACTCTTACTGCATCGGTGCGATCACTTGCATTTTACTTAAAATACTCCATTTTTGTCCATTCAGACAAGAATAATCCAACATTCGAAACTATAAGTGGTTTGCTTTTATTTCTGTAAACTCACAATCACAACAAACTTTGTGCTGTTGTAAAATAACGAAAACAAACAGGATTTGCTTTCTGCCATCTCAGTCTCAAGTGAAATTGAGAGTGTCACAAAATTGAACCGAAACTTAGCGTATACTTGCGTCACAGACATGAGAATATATCTACGGAAAGCTTGAAATGTCTACTTTTAAATTAACCAATTCAATCTAAAACAAATATTCTCCAATTATGTAATCCATATGAAACTTGCATATAGTCAGCATTGTCGACTTCATATCTACAGCCAAAAACACACAAAACACTAGATATCAATAAATCATTAAAATGTTCAGACAGTTTCCTTCTGTTTTTTTTTCACACCACATTCATAAACGTTACGTTTACTGCAAGCTTTACGCCTGCGTTTGAGCGCTGATTCAAGGCTCATTATTATGATTTATATGGTTTATTAATATAAATACACGATTAGTCGACAAATCGCTTAAATGAACGACCACTAGTCGACTAGAAAGATCTTTAGTCGAGGGCAGCCCTAATTACAACTTGATATTCATTACATCAAGAAAGATAAACATTAAAATGGTGGCAGATAAAAACACAATTTGAGAAGACTAAGAAACAATTTAATCAAATTTTTGACTAAATGATACTTACTCAGGTTTACGTAAAGCCTGGACATTGTGGTGGACATTGGCTGCTGTTCTTTCTTTATTTTTAAGTCCCATTTCAATCTGTTTATCTAAATAGAGATAGGCTACATTGAAATCATTACAAAACTGACAAGTATGAAATGCGCTTTATGTGCACTACCATTTAAATGTTTGGGGTCAGTATGATTTTATTAATGTTTATGAAAAAAAGCATGTTACACTCACCATTTGTTTTACAATTTAAACTGTTTTCTATTTTAATATATTTTAAAATGCAATTCATTCATGTGTTGCCAAAGCTAAATTTTCAGCATCATTACTCCAGTCTTCAGTGTCACACGATCCTTCAGAAATCATTCTAATATGCACATTTCTATTATGAATGTTGGCTAATGCATTCAAAAGAACAGGAAAAAACAAAAATACTACTGATCCCAAACATGTGAACTGTAGTGCATGCCTGTCAAATTTTCCACCAGATCACAGAGACATGCTGATAGGTCACACTCACCCATTCCGTCACTCTCAGTCCATGAACTCAGGCTGTTGCTGTATATGTCATCAATACCCATAAAGGCAACCCTGCCAACCTGAGCCACCAGCAAGCACAAGAAACAAGACAATGTGCAGAATTCATGAAAGCAAGGCTGTACAACAAACAACGCATGTGTTTGCATATGCTTAGTGGTGATTATATGAACATACCTGCGTAAAGGCTTTCTGCTTTTCATGTTCTGCCTTCCTGCGGTGTCTCGACCGGAACAGCCCAGCAATTCCTGCAAAAGTCTTCTTGACAACCCTGATGATCACATCTGTTGACAGAAACAATGATATATTTTCTTTTTTTCCTTTATTTAACCAGATAAAACTTTCTGAGATTAAAAATCTCTGGCCAAGATGCGCAGCACAGCATTCTTTATTTAAAAAAAAAAAAAACACAACACAGTAAAGACACATCATCAGTAAAAATCAAAAACATTTACAAATAATTTCTTCCTTTAACAGCTCGCTAATAAAAGATTTAAAAGTCTTCATCGACACCGGGGTCTGTAATTTCAAGTCATTTTGTAAGAAGTTCCAATCACTGGGTGCCGCATACCTAAAGGCTTGTTTTCCAAATTCAGTTCGTATAGATGGAACTGAAAGGATGTACAAATCTTGTGAACGCAAAAAATAAGCTCCAAAAGATTTATGTTGGGTAAGGGAGCAAAGATATGGAGGCAACTGGCCCAAGATAGATTTATAAATAAAAAGGTACCAGTGCTTACGTCTGCGTGTTGATAATGACCAACCAACTCTATTATACAGCTCACAATGGTGAGAGTTATAGTCACAATTTAATATAAACCTAAGTGCACCATGATATAAAATATCCAAAGAATTTAAACGTTTGGAAGTTGCTGATTTATACAAAATATCTCCGTAATCAAGGACAGGCATAAAACTAGCGGAAACTAATCTTTTTGCTTCAAAAGAGAAGCAGGATTTATTTCTAAAATAAAATCCCAGTTTTATTTTTTGATTTTGATCAATATGAGATTTAAAATATAAGGAGTCATCCAGCATAAAACTGAGATACTTATATTCTGTCACTACCTCTATTATAGTGCCCTGTAGGGTTTTAAGATTTGGTTGATTTGCCACTTGCTTCTTTGATCTTGAGAAGAACATTGCTTTAGTTTTAGTCTCGTTCAAAGTCAGGCTTAAATCACCAAGCCTTTGCTGCACATCATCAAAAGCATGTTATAGCAAGGACACAGCGTGATACAATTTAGGAGCACTACAGTAAATCACAGTGTCGTCGGCATAAAAATGAAACTTAGCGTTACTAATATTAAATGGTTAGTTCACCCAAAAATGAAAATTCTGTCATTTATTACTCACCCTCATGCCGTTCCACACCCGTAAGACCTTCGTTAATCTTTGGAACACAAATTAAGATATTTTAGTTGAAATCCGATGGCTCCATGAGGCCTGCATAGGAGCAATGACATTTCTTCTCTCAAGATCCATTAATGTACTAAAAACATATTTAAATCAGTTCATGTGAGTACAGTGGTTCAATATTAATATTATAAAGCGACGAGAATATTTTTGGAGCGCCAAAAAAACAAAATAACGACTTATTTAGTGATGGCCGATTTCAAAACACTGCTTCATGAAGCATCGGAGTATAAATGAATCAGCGTATCGAATCATGATTCAGATCGCGTGTCAAACTGCCAACGGCTGAAATCACGTGACTTTGGCGGTCCGAACAGCAGATTCGACACGCTGATTCATTTGTGCTTCGAAGCTTCCTGAGGCGGTGTTTTGAAATTGGCCATTACTATACAAGTCGTTATTTTGTTTTTTTTGGTGCACCAAAAATATTCTCTTCGCTTTATAATATTAATATTGAACCACTGAACTCACATGAACCGATTTAAATATGATTTAAAAACCGATTTTTAGTACCTTTATGGATCTTGAGAGAGGAAATGTTATTGCTGGCTATGCAGGCCTCGCTGAGCCATCATATTTCATCAAAAATATCTTAATTTGTGTTCCAAAGATTAACGAAGGTCTTATGGGTGTGGAACGCATTGAGGGTGATTAATTAATGACCGAATTTTCATTTTTGGGTGAACTAACCCTTAAATGTCAAGATCATTAATATAAATAAAAAGTAAAGACCCCCTTTTAGTAGGTAAATGAGAAATGTTCAGTGGAGTTGTATCAGGCACTGTTGTTTACATGGAAGATCTCATCTAAATATTTACCATGTCTTGCTCTTTTGACCTCTGGATATTCTGTCACACCATCAGCAGAGTACACACTGAAACCCAGAAGAACACAAAACACTTCAGGATTAAGAAGAAAATCCACTTGGCCTTAGTAAAGAACATGCATATTTATTCATATACATATAACACTTCACATCATATAGTGCAGTTACCAAAATGACAACAAAAACTGTAATAAGACCAATTACAACAAACAGTACATTAATTAAGTTGTTTGTTGTAAATAGATTGTTTACATTGGACTGATTCCTGTCCTTAAAGACAAATGCTAATACTACACTGCCTATTGTTCATGTACACAAAGACACAAAATGACAAAAACAAAGCACTGTGTGTTCACAAAAACAGAAAACAAAACAAATTCGGTTCATTCAGAAATGAGGAATACAAATGACTAATACTACACCTCTGATAGTTTCGTTTGGCGGGCCTGCTGTTCTCCTGCCGCTGCGCGTCTCGTGCTACACCGTTACCGCGCTCACTAGGCCAGGCTGCGGATTTCTCACCAGAAAAGGGCACGAACAGCGATGATAATCCGTCAACTATCCATTCATACATCACAAACCACCACGATGAATAAGACTCTGTTTGGTTTATTAGTGCCAGGTCTCTATACTGAAGACTTTGTAACAGAGAAATTGACCCACTCGCGTTTCAATAGCCTTCCGTAGCAGTTACGCTTACTGCGTCACTGATTTGTCAACTGCGACACCCCCACACTACCAACGGCTCTGGGCCCTCCCACTCTCCACCGAGACTGGCGTTCCATCACACCGCCAGTTATGGCGCTACAGAGCCGCCTTCTTCTTCTTCTTCTTCTTCTTCTTCTTCTTCTTCTTCTTCTTCGTTAGTTTTTTGGCGCGTTGCATCCTGTGTGCATATCGCCGTCTACTTTTGCTGTTATGCAGTCATGATTTTATTTTTATTAAATTTCTTCCTTGTTTTTGCTCTTATCTAATTTTTCACATATACTTATATATCTAATTAAATATTTATTGATGCTCTATCCTATTCCTTCTTCCCAGGACCCACCTGGTGCTGCGTGTTCAGCTCCTCCAGACTAAATCCGTGGTCTCCTAAGATCCAGTACGTTATAGACTACTAGAGCATCCGTGTTCTATATTTAAATCCTTTCACTTAGCCCAGTAGTGTATATATATATTTTATTAATATCCTGTGTCCAACTCTATTAAAATCATAGCCTAACAAATATTCTAAATCCTTATTTACCTTTCCTTTTTTGTTTAAAAATGATATTAATTCCTTCCTTTCTTCATCATACCTTTTACAATCATATATTACATGCTCCACTGTTTCTTTCTCCCCACAATTCTCACACAGACCAGTCTCATGTATTCCAGTTATAAACAATAAAGCATTCAATCCCATATGTCCAAGTCTCATTATAGTAATTATTACCTCTTCTTTCCTATTCTACCACTTATATTTCTTTTAGTATTTACCTTTTTTTTTTAAAAAATAGGCCTATTACATAAATGCCTTCCCTTATTATCAGTATTCCATTTTTCCTGCCATTCTTTATTAATATTTTCCTTAATAATGGTTTTAACTTCACTTTTACTTAAAGGAACATTAAAATCTATGACTTCCCTTTTTAAAGCATTTTTTGCTAATTCATCAGAAGATTCATTACCAGCTATTCCTACATGTGCTGGCACCCAGCAGAATCCAACTACCACACCTTTTCTTTGAATCCGCCATAATAATGTAAATATTTCACACATCAGATCTTCTCTAGAAGAAGGATGAGTTGATAGCATTGTTAAAACTGAAGCAGAGTCAGAGCATATCACTACTCTGTCTGGATCTACTTCCTCTACCAATGTTAATCCTATTATAATAAATCTGGAATTTATATTCCTACTCCTGTAATACCCGTTTTGGGGTCTTTGGATCCATCCATATAAATGTGCATACTTGCATAAAATCTTTCCTGAATATACTTATTTACATTATATTTAATCTTACCCATTCCCTTTTCTTCTCTAGTATCTCTAAATCAATTTTGCAACAGAGCCTTCGAAGGTTCAAAGAATATACACTAACAAGAATCAATTTAATTTTCAAAGAATGTGGTGGTCTTAATTTTCTACTTACCTGTGATTTTAAATGCAACAAACTCCCAATTAAGTTGTCTAATTTTCACAAACAAGCTTTGAATGCCTGGAAATTAGTCTACAAACATAATTTCTCTCCCCATTCCTGTGTAATTTGGAATAACCAATATATATTATTCAAAACTTCTTATTCTATTAGGGAAATATCATATACATAAAGCAAAATGTATATCAACTGTACCAAATGGTAGACTATTTTCCACTGATTTGAAGATTTTTTATGACTCTCTAACATCAATACAGAACAATCAAAAAGCTGTTAAGACATCTAAGCTGTTGAAAAGGATACTAGAAACGTGATTGAGCATCACATGTCTCAAAGCAGAAGAAAAATATCGAGTGGATGTGCTTTTACCTGTTAAATATTATATATCTGTTAAACCTTGTTTACAGCAGAGAAGGTGTGTGTAGTATTTTAAACATCACCATCATTACTTGACATGACATACCCTCACTCACCCAGACTTATGGGCTTAAGCTTTGTGTTGCGCAAGATTACACACTGTACTGCCTGTATGACTTTGACAAGTAACCTTACCCTAGTATGACTGCACTGCACTGTAAAGACAGGATTGTATTTTAAAAGTGTGTTGCATGGCAGAACAGCGACGAAAACTACATACCAGTGACTTTAACATTTTTATTAAACCGAGTAACACAATTGAAGCTCTTTTAAAATATCACTGTAATAACATTTAATAAATCCTTAAATTATTAGGCTATAACGAAATTAAAAACACAATAAAATGCCTGCCATATTGAAAACTTTAAATTAAATCTAAAAACATTTATGTCAATGTGTAATCTGTTTTTGAAGATGAAGCAGGATCCGTCTGCACTTGGCAATTTGGCTGGAAAAAGGGAGGAAATAAGATGTTAAACTTCTAATATCTTTAAAAAAAAATAATATAAATTGTAATATAATAATATAGATAAAGAGAAAGGGAGATTACTTTATGTTTACCTCAGAGTCCAAGTGGAGTTCTGGAGTTTGCATCAATTCCCATTCTTCAAGGCAAAACAAGTTAACATGAGTATATGATTCACGATGACTGACAAGTGAATGTTTTAAACCAAAAGTACCACAAAATACCCATACATATTGAGGCTAATTTTAAAACGGTGTAGTGATTTTTGTTTTTGGCAAAAACATTTGTACTGTACATCCAGTATGTGAAACATCTGGTATTGTAAGACCCTATATATGTATGAACAACATATGTAAACAACATGTAAATGATGAAGTTGAGTTAAGGTCCTGCAGGGGCCAGTTGCATAAACTAAATCACTATTTTAAGACTGAGTATAAAGAAGTAGTCTGACCAACTAGCAGTTAGCCAAGGAGTAATCAGTCTTATTTTTCGAATTCAAATAGACAAATCTATGGTTTATGTAACTCACTTTACTGACGATATGACCAGTCTTAAAAAAATAAGACTAGTCTAAGCAGTTAATGAAACCGACCAACCAGCTTATAGAGACAAGACTTACAAGCAACTGTTCCCAAAGAATTTCTGATCCATTTTAATATGTATTTATTTTATTATTATTCATAGTTACACTGTTGACTCTTACGTGTTTAAGGGAGGCAGAGTTACAGGACCAATCACATGCTGCACTGCTGGCTGATAAGTCCCGCCTTGTCCTGCTGACATTGTAGAGGGCCAAACAGAGTAGCCAATTGGAGGGAGAGGTGGTCCATGGGAGCCGTAGTGATGGTGATGATGAACAGCCCCTCCTCTCACTGTTGAATAAAGTTCCTAAACAACATCAAATTAGCATTGTAACTTACTACGACATTGAGAAATTAACACATATCAACTTTATGTATGTTGAACACAATAAGTTACCTGCCCTGAATGTGAGGCTGTGTGAGGAGTGATATGATTGGGATTTCCTCCTGGGGACACAGCCATTGGTGGAAGAGCCTTCAGCATCATATTGTGCATGATGATCTGATGCATCTGAGCATTCTGCATGAGCATCAACTCCACCATATCTGTCGTCATAAGAACAATAAAGTGAAGATCTCATGGCCTATAGCTAAATCTTGAACTGTTGTTTTAACTTCATTTAGTTTGTTCTTATTGGCTATTAATGTTTCAGGCATGCAACTTGAATCACCACCTACACTACTGTTGAAAAGTTTGGGTCAGTAAGATTTTTTTATGCATTTTAAAGAAGAGTCTTCTGTTCACCAAGACTGAAGACATTTTTTTCTGTAATGTCAAAGCTCATTTTCAGCGGACATTGCTCCAGTTTTCAATGTCACATGAAATCATTCAGAAATCATTGTGATATGCTGATTTGGTGCTTAAGAATCATTTCATATTATTACTTGAAAATGGTTGTGCTGCCTGATGAAGTATGGAAAGTATAGACTCAGTGCAATACAGATGAACTATTGTTCTATTGTGTATTTTAATATTGACTGTTGTATTAGTCTGTCTGTGTTGTCTTATTGTGTTATGTATACAGTTTTTTCTTCTTTTTTTTTCTTTCTATGTGTAACATCTACCTGCCAGGGGGTCTGCAGATGGAAATTAATCTAAGGCTATAATCTGGCATATTTACATTTGTCTTAATGTTCATTAATATGCATTGTTCCCCCATTTTTCTTAAATAAATAAATAAATAAAATTCTGTGCAGTTTTGAGATAATGAGCTTCAAAGTTTTTGCATTCCATACTCCTTTGTAGATGGAACCTTTTTGTTTTCTAAAAAAGTCCCCAAATTTACACAACTTAAAAAAAATCACATCACATAATGTAAATAAATTGTCACAGAATAAGAATATGCGAATAACTCAATTTTGACAAAAAATGTCAGACAGAACCTTTCAATTACAAGGTGACGATTTATTTGAAATAGAAATCTTTTGGAACGTTATAAATTGTCTTTACTGTCACATTTGACCATTTTAATGCGTCCTTGCTAAATAAAACTATCAATTTCTTTCAAAAAATCGTTCTGACCCCAAACTTTTAAATGGTAGTGTATTTGTTAAAGAATAATCTGAAGCAAAATATATTTTCTCTCTCATAAGTTGCTTTTTGTTGGGAAGTACCTGTAAGCAAGTTTAAATGGCCTATAGTCATACTTATTATCAGTGTTGGGAAAAGTTACTTTTAAAAGTAATGCATTACAGTATTGTGTTACTCCCTAAAAAAGTAACTAATTGCATTAGTTACTTTTTATGGAAAGTAATGTGTTACATTACTTTTGCGTTATTTTCTTATGGGCTGTTTGTTTGTTTGTTTTTATAACAACAAAAAAGTTCTATTTTTGGCAAATGTAAAGACCCTTTCAGACCAAAAGTGAAATGAAGAAGCCTCAGGCTGAAGGAAATGCAAATTCATGACTGTACAGTAGAGGGCGCAGCTCAAACAAACAAGCCTTTCAGCTGCTGCCATTCTGGAATACAGAAGAATAGGATGCAGGAGAAGAAGTAAATGAGTAAATGCTTAGTCCAGAACTACAATAACCATCATGTTCACACAGCGCACACAACGCCTCTGAACTTACTCCCGATTTCTCTCAACACGGGGACATGAGAGCTGTCAGTCAATAAATTTGAAAACAAAGTAACTTGCGTTACTTATTTAAAAAAGTAACTCAGATATTTTGTTGTAAATTTAAAAGTAATGTTACTTTACTAGTTACTTGAAAAAAGTAATCTGAAAATGTAACTCGCATTACTTGTAATGCATTACCCCCAACACTGCTTATTATTACTTAGTTACTTTTATTAGTTACTTTTTGGCTTAGTACATTTACATTTATTAATTTAGCAGATGCTTCTATCCAAAGCGACTTACAAATAAGTATACAATAACTGTTGTTATAGTATACAAGGCTACAAGGCTTAGTATACAATAACTTCTGTTTTTTCTGTATTTGATGTATAGGTTTACCTTCTTTAATACTTCCAGATCTGTAGGGAAAGGTTTGTGGGGGTGGGATTTGTGCTATGAGAGGCTGTTGCTGTGGTAACTGCTGGATAATGGTGGCTGGCTGCTGAGGAACCTTGTGGAAGGAGAAATATAAGTTATTAGAGAAGGGCCAGCAATATATCATTGTTATAGACACACACACACAAAAATCATTTATATGTACTTGTATAGTTTAGAACAGGTATTTAAATGAACTGGAATAGTAAATGTAGATATTCTGTGCAGGATCGGGCCAGTATAAGATGCTAGAAATAGAATATAACAGCTGGAGGGTAAGAAAAGGTTTCATACGGTGTGTTGAATGATTTGAGGGGGTTGAGGGACAGGAGGAGGAAGAGGAGCAGGTGGTGCACTTTGGTAGACATGGATGGGAGGCACAGGCTGGAGTGGCCCAAGAAGAGGTTCATAATGATATTGCCTATGAGATCCACCCCATGTGTGTGGCCTTCCCAGATCCTCCATCATATGCTGTTCCTGTTACATACACATAAACATACCCAAATGCACACTTATATTTGTGATTTAAGTGATAAAATGTTTCTAACTACTATTTACATGACACTTTGTTCAAGATGAGAGGCTGTACATTGCAGAGCCAATGTGTGGAGCTTGACTTTTCAGCTCTTTAAACACGTCTTTATTACCTTTCTGGGCCTTGAAAGTCGTAATTGTGTTGCAGTCTATCGGAGGCCAGAAAGCTCTCGGATTTCATCAAAAATACCTTAATTTGTGTTATGAAGAGAAATGAAGGTCTTACCGGTTTGGAGCAACATGAGGGTTGATGACAGAAATTTAATTTTTGGGTGAACTAACCCTTTAAGTTCCACCCATTAGTTACTTGTTAAATTGAACACCACTTGTTCAAGATCTTGATAATTTAACAGAAACCCTTCTTATAGTGTGAAAAATAATCACTTTAGTATCATCTCTGTGAAACATTATACCCTCAGTCTCTGTAGGAGGTTTCTCTTCCGTCTCAGAGCGCTGTGTAATGCATCTGCCTGACCATCATAACTTCCTGCGGAATCAAAAAACAAGGAATTAAGTCATGTTGTATTCTGTATTTTCAACGTCCTCATCTGCTTTTGTTTTTATTCCTTGATAGGTTTAATGTAGGCTTAGAATAAACTACTGAGATAATTAATAAACAGGCATTCTGTCTGGCAACATTTTATTTTTTTCAGGTCAGAATTTTAGTAAGAGAGACAAAGCACAAATCATTTCAATCATGTAATATAGTACCTAAATTAATCTCAAAACTCTAAAAATACAATAATGCAGTGCACAAAAACATACTTGTGGAAAGTGCTGAACCCTCTCGTTCAGTGTTGTCATTTCTCTCATTCTCCAGTCTCTAAAGAGGAACAAACAAATGATAATGAAGCCTCATAGTCTCTTCGTAAACAAGATAGTCTCATGATAGAATGTTGTCAACAGGAAAGAAAGAAAATGATGTCAGTAATGTATAACTGATAAATATTTATCACATAAAAACCAACTTACCTTTTCCAGCATTTTCAATCTCAGCCTTGTCATTTGGTCAAACACTGGATCTGCCATTTTAAAAACACCTTTTAAATAAGTTTATTTAGTTATTGTCCATGCTTGCTGTCGAAAGGTGTCCGTTGTCAAAAACATTTCTGTGTTCTTTGCCCAACCCTCACGTTGCTAAGTTACAAATCCAGACAGAGGCTCTTTTGTTTATGGTATGGTAGACCAATAGTAGACTACTCTAAAATAATAAATAAATACATAGGCTAAATGGAAGAACATATTGCAGTATTAAACAAACTAGTTTGAATTTGCATTTAACCCTAGATTGCATAAATCAAAAAAACCTACATGAATGCTTATAGGGGGTCAAAATGAACCATTGGAACACTGTAAAACATTTCAGCTGGTTAAACTTAGAAATGAAAGTTCACCTGTTGCCTTAAAAATGTGAGTTAACTCAACTAAACATAAGTTAACTCAACTTGAAAATAACCTTTGTTTCAACTCACAAATAGTCCAGACAATGCATTACTTTAAGTTTAATTTTTAATTTAAAATAATGCATTGTCTTGACTATTCGGGAGTTGAAACAAAGGTTATTTTCAAGTTGAATTAACTCACATTTTTAGGGCAGCAGGTGAACTTTCATTTCTAAGTTTAACCAGCTCAAAATGTTTTACAGTGAATTAATGGCTTTCTTCAAGAAAATAGGTGTCCTATTAATGAAATCATTTAAAATGATTAATGATACACTAATGTTTTATTATATAAAATTTGTCAATTTTCCTTGCATATATGCATCACAAAAGATGAAATTTATTCTTTTTAAAATGCAGTTGTACTTTTTCTAAACTCTAAACTAATTTAGATCTGCTGTAAAGTATATTCTAGTCTGAACCTTCACTCCCCACATGTTTTCACAGACCATGTGAAAATGATCTTTTCAGAAACACAGAACATTTCATGTAAGATTTGCACATTTCAAAACACAACTTTTGGGCAGAGTTTGCACCTCTTCCTTTGTATATGTGTGTGTTTTAAGCATTTATAAATGTATAGCATTAAGTTTTATTTGTAGTCTTTCATACAACATTTTCAATATGTCATAATTAATAGAGATAATACATATAATATTACCTGGAATTTTTGGAATATTTTTATACCTTTATACTCAAAATAAAAGGTAATTACATTTGTTTGTTTTTTTTTATTATTCCATATTTATAATATTATATTATCAAAAGTGTATTATATAGCATTTACAATTTATGAGACTGGGCCTTATTTTATCAAGATGATATAAAGAGTAAAAAATAACAAAAACTTTTGTTATGTCGTTTCCGAATTCATCCTTTGTTACTGGTTACTGGTTGATCTTATTCACCCGGGCTTTTACCCGCGTCTCTCATTTGTCAATCGGATTCGAGAGTACCATAACAAATACACAACCTACGGAGGATGTCGTTTCTCACTATCATGCTCCACAATAGGCTCTAGAAGTTGTCAATCAAGGGGTCATGCTTGAAAACGCATTTTAATTGGCCACTCGGGCCCAATGCATTTAAAGGAGGGCGTTTTAAAAAGAGCAGGTGCATTTCTGCAACAACAAATGTCATTGGCTGCCAAGTTCACGTCCTTTGTTCTAATAGGTTCTCGCAGACTGTCAATCCGATAAGGGCGGGGATAAACACACTTCGCGGCCATGTTGAAAATTACATTGACAGTTACTCCTTAGGAAAATCTCTCAACTCTCAAAACATTGCGAAAAATTCGTTTGGAGAGTTTTATAGAAACACAGTTTTAGTCTGCTTGGCGTCCGCTTGAGCGTTTCTTTCATTCCCATGAAACTCCTTGATCCAGGAGATGGATCAGGATGAAAGGCAGAGAAAATTAGAGGCCGGACGAGCAAAGGTAAGTGCTAGCATTAGCAGTAACTTTACACAGGCTTGTTTTGAATTTGAATGCTCCTTTAATATTCTTTATGCCTGTAATTACATCAGCTATTACATTGAATTAACATTAGGTGTTTTTTTCTATCCTTTTATTTCGGCTACCCAGAGAAATCGCAGTCAATCCTATTCTTGTTCTTGTACAGTGTCTTATTACAAAACTTGTTGGAACTAATCAGGCCGGATTTATTTGTCTGCACATCAGTGCCTAACTGAGCCACAGTGCTGAATATTATAGAAATATCTTATTATTTAGTGATAATGGACAAAATTGGGATTAAACACTGTACCTCGTTCATTTGCAATGGTTCCCAAATTCAGAACGATATTCCTCAGCTCGAAGGTTTGTTAAACGTGTTAAAATACAGATTTGGGTATTTATTTAGTTTGCATTTGGGGTAAAAAGTACAAGTTTTGTATGCGAATTGTTTGTCTTTCTAGCGGAAACTTATTTTATTTGCTTTTAGTATGTTTCATGTTGCAAATAAAGTTATATTTGCTGTTGAATATGAGGGGAAAGTGATACAGCTCTGTCTCTAGGCAGGATCAGTGCAGCTCACAGGTATCTACAGTATATATTTAGCTCCAGAGCTTTTATGGGAACTGTGCTTTATCTGCATTGAGAGGAAAACCCCGAGATGAAGTGACAGATCTTTTCATTTGTTAGGCCTTTATGTTCCTGCTTTTAAAGGTCAAACGCTTCAAATAATGTGAACCACCCGATACTGGCTGCATTTCTGAATAATTTCTGATTGTTGAATGACACTTTTCAATCAACAGAAGAATCCAGCCTGTTATTTATTAAGAGACCTGTAGGAGGCACAATACGATTAAAATATCAACACTGCAAAGGATGCATTTCAGGACTCGTAAAATTGAAATTGTCATAATTTGCTCACCCTTATGTTGTTTCACTTCCATATTGTATTTATTTTATGTGGAACATGCACATTTGTACTTTAATTGTATGGGGGAAAGTCCTCAGTCTTTTGTGTTCCATTAAAGAAAGTCATTACTGATTTTGCAGCATGAGTAATGACAGAATTCACAAATATCATAATTTGAAGCAACATTTTTGGTCACAAAAGAGCTTGTATTTTTCATTAAAAGTTTATTATTAAAATTGACATGAAACCTTACTGGTTTGTCTGTATTATTCAACTCATTCTCACTTCCAAACGACCAAGCAATTTCATCAAATCCTCTTCTATGTTATCCAGCTATAATATCCCTGTAGTGACTTGGCTGTTTCTGCACCATTTGCAACAAACTTGAATACATCATGATAAAATTCAAATTATTTGGTTGTTGGTGTATGTTTACACATTCATAATCACTGTAAGATGCCCTGTCAGAGGTGAGTGCTGCATTGTCAAGCGCATTATCTGGCCTCAATCTCTCTTGCATTGGCTTTGGGTCATCATTGGATCCATACTGTCCAGCTTTCAGTTTCATTTGTAACTTTATCCACATTAAAGGCATTAATGTTCAAGTATTTAACAGTTGATTATGGGATGTGTCTGGACTGTTGTGTGTTTGTAGATTCATTAAGCTCAAATATTAAACTGTTGTAGATTGGCTTGCAGGTTGCCATGGCGTTTGTTAAAAAACGTTTAACTGATAGTATTAATTGGTCAAAATTCTAACTGTCGGTTAACGGTTAACCAGTTAATTATGAGCGTCCCTACTTGCAAGTGAACAATTTAGGACAAAAGTATTGTGATTTCCCTACTGTAGTGTAAAGAAAAATAATATATACTTTCATTATATTTATCAATATTTTCATTTATATTTATTATACAGTGCTTTTTTTTTTCTTTTTTTGTTTGTATATATATATATATATAATTTAATTTTTTTTTTTTTTTTTTTTTTTTTTTATTATAAATGTTTAGCATCCTAAAACACCAGGGTGAATGTAATGCAGGCTGACACAGTGTATCACAACCTTTAAAATCCAGGTACAACTATACTTTTTACTCTGTTCAATTTGTACACTGATCATTGGTTGTAACTCTTAAATTTGAACTAAAAATGCACCAAATCAGACCATTTTAACTTTAAAATGTACATTTTCTTATGGGGGACCATGCCCCCAGACCCCTCTAGAAGTACTGAGGTCCAACCCCATAGTCTCACAAAATCCTGTGGGAAACATTGGACCTATAATGTTTAATCAATGTCATAACTGGACCTTCCATTGAAAATTAGACTAATTCTGGTCCATTTAAAAGATATTATTATATATTTTTTAAACGCACATATAAGTATATTTAATATAAATAATATTTCAGATGTGCATTTTGGTGAATGTTACAGAGAATGTCCTGAATATTGAATGTAAGCCGCCGTTCCAGAAACTGTTTGTGGCTTGTCGTCCCCCAGGCTCTCTTCATATCAACATCTTATGTGATTTGACATTCAGTGGGCGAAACACAAACTGATTCCCTACATGTTTATGAAAGCAGGTCAAAAGTAATCCAGCGGAATAGCCTGCTCTTGTGATTTTTCAGGTGTATTCATACTCAGATCTGGGTTAGAGGTTTAGTCCAGAGGGTAGGTCCACACAGTATGTACGTTTATGTGAATGGTTTGCGTGTATTCGCTCCTCCTCTTCCTTTTTCATTTGGTTCTCAATGATTTCTACAGGGAACAACTCTTCACTTTGCGGTCTTGGTTCTCATAGTTGTAGACCTGCCCAGAAATCATAAGGCATTCTGTTTGGTTGATGGATTGCTGTCATGTGACTGTAATTTAACAGCCTTAGGGGTTATGCTGATGTTTTGTTCATAGAAGCACCATTGTAATATTTGGTCCAGCAGGACTCATTTCAGCTTGCTTTAATTTGGAATAAGCTTCTTAAGGCAGTTGTGAGAAACGTCTCTTGCAGAATTGTGCGTATTTCAGGCGTCACCACGTTTCCATGCTTGAGGATCAGGGATTCTTCAAAAAAGGAAGAGGATGATAGTTTTTAGAAGATGAAGAGCTCATCATTTTTCCTGCATTAAACATCATCTATTTGGATATCATACTTTTTTTTTTTTTTTTTTTTTTTTTTAAACCTGGTTTTCTTGCTGTTGTCTTTCACATTATGGATTAAATCATCCCTTAAGATGAATTTGCCTTATTTTGTTTGTTCTAATTATGAGACATTAGACATGCAGGAGATGCATCCATTTGATGTTTGACATGGCTCATATTTCAAGCTCACCAAAATGCTGATTCTATGTTCTTGCTATCTCATCCTGATGTACGTTTCCCTCTACCTGTCCCTCAACCTCTGGCGCAGCTTGCTCACTTTAGACAGCGTCGGGCGAAAAGCGACAGTTCGAGCACGCAGAAAAAGACGGCGAAGAGGAAGGGCCCGACTGGCCAGACAAATGACCTGTCAGCGCAAGAGCGCCACCTAGAGGAACCACAGACAGACGATTGTCATGGAGAGATCAGCAAGGGATACTTGGAGGTTTGTTTCTTATTTTAAGTGTTTTTGAATTCACAAAATTGTCCTGTTTCTTTGTTACAGCTTACAAATTATTTAATACAAAACGATCACAAAATATCAACAAAAAAAACTTCTGCGACTTTGTGAAGCTAAGTCAGATGCATCAACGCAAACCAAAAAAATAAATAAATTCCAGAGTATCTGAACATTAGAAATGAGCTTCTAAATTGTTTTAACAAGATTCCTTGAAGAAAAAAAACACACACACAAAAACACAATGGTTGTAGAAAATATGGCACAAAACTTTACTGAAATATATGTAGGCATTGGGGGGGAAATATGACCCCTTTAAGAAATGGGTCAGTTGATGATTTCATTTTATTGAATTTAATGGCTAATCTGCTTGACAATATTAATGTAAAGTCTTTCACCATTCAGTTGTTGCATGTCATTTAATGTACATGTGTATGTATATAGCATGTGCAAGTTGCACAATTTGCACAAGCATAGGTAAATTTCAAGTCTATAGAATGTATATTTATTCTCCCTCCCCATCTGACAAAAAATAGGTCAGTTAACATAACATGGCTGGGGGGCATGTAGTCATGGTAACACAAACTGTGGAAAATATGCATGTTTGTCTGAACATTTAGGCATCACTCAGACTTGACGGCACAGACAGCAGTGTTTCAGATGTCCATCAGTGCAGCAGAGAGGCTGATGAAACCAATGCCCAGGAAAAGAGCTCCTCCTCTGGGTCTCTGGCAGAGTCAGAGCTGCCCGATCAGGCTGAAGGCGAACTTTCAGAAATGATTATAGTTGCACATACTGGCAAAGAACAACTGAAGGTAAACCTTAACACACAAAACAGTCCAATACACTTGAAGTTATGTTGTTTTCCCATGCTTCCTATGCACATGTAGTATGTTTGCCTATCCCATTAGATCAGCAGCTGAACAGACACTTTAGCGCAAAAAAAACAAAACAACATTTATTTATTTGGCAGTATTTATTTGTTTACTTGGCAGTTTTTTTAAAATGCATTTTCATTTTTTTTTTTGTAGTACATACACTACATTTCCCCCCATTTTTGTCAATTTTTGTGTGAGGAACATAATTAACACACTTTTCTCAGATATTGCTGTTGAATAGTTTACTCAATCTAAAGGAAGATTTCAGTGTGGTGTACAGCCATTATCCTGAAATAGAAACAAGAGTCTCTCCAAACTGGGTTACATCTGTCCGTTTGACTGGATTAATTTGTGGTCATGGTTATGAACACATCTAGAAACCTGAGGCAGAGTACTGTTTTCTAGAGCGTACTGTTTAAAATAATTGGTTTGCATTTCTGATGGTGCAGAGGGAAAGAAACAACCAATTAGATTTCACAGATGAGGTTAAACGTATCCACATTCCATGTGTTCATTGCACTCATGGATTTAAGGATTATGATTTATTGCTCCAGTCATGTTTTGACTTACTATGTACTCTTCCTGAGGAAGCCTCAATTTTTAGGTGCCAAAAAGTGTTTGCACTTATTCTGCAAAACTTATTGTTTGCTGGAGTCCAAATTAGAAATACTTTTGTTTTTAACTTAACTTAAAGAATAATGTTAAAATTGCTTAATTCTTCACTCAGCAATTGCAGGCTGCAGTAGAGAAACGGAATGAGATCATATCACAGCTTAGTAAGAACCTGCAGGTGGCGCTGCAGAGCAGAGACCAGGTACAATTGGAGGCGCAGCAGCTCACGGATCAGATTCAGGCACTACAACAGCAACTACAGCAGGTAAAGTTCAAGCATTAATGGGGACTTATTTTTACAAGAATTAATATAAGTCTCAGGTGTCCCTAGAATGTGTCAAAACATGAATACCCCACAGATCACTTATTATACCATGTTGTAAATGTCCTTTTTTTTTTTTTTTTCTTTTTTTTTTTTTTTTAACGGAATCAAAAACAAGCTGTTTTCGTGCATGTATCTTTAAATGCAAATGAGCTGCTGCTCCCCACCCCTCTTTCAAGAAGAGGGTGGAGCCTTTACAGCTCGTGCCTTGATACTCTGCCAAAAAACTAACAGAGCATCTGTTTGGGTTTGATTATCATCTCTATTGTGGTCACACTCACGTGAGATTGTAGTTCTTAGTCATCATGACAGTTTATTATTTGCATGCGTTATTAAAGCCATATCAGTTTATACTTCTGATATATGGTCATATGGCTGGCTGTCAGATGGCACGTCGTGTGAGTATTAAACAAATTTCTCTTTCACGTCTTAATATTGTGCTTAAACTGTCAAATACACACAAGGTTATGTCAAAAGCAGTTAAAGTTCACATAAAAGTCTATGTCTGTGAATGTAAACAGCAGGGAAAGAAATTGCATGTGTTTATTAATATATAATAAATGTAATATGCAATACCTACTGCTGTATAAGCTGTTAATATGAGTCAAACAACAAAAGAAAAACATGAAATCACTCACTGCTCAGGATTTAATATTTTTAGTAGCTTTAGTAAGAATACATTTCTTACTTGAATGCTGCTGTTAAATGCTTTTGCAAGCAGATAAACATGGAGCTCACTCAGGGGAGGAGCTAAGCTAATATGGCATATTCTGTCGCCAGTCTTGGGCAGAGCCAGTTCCAATGTGACATTGGAGTACATTCCTGAATGGCTCATTTCATTGTTTCAGATTTATGAGGAAAATAACAAACAGACTGGATAGATTTTTATCCAGTACACACACTGTGGAGACACAATTATGTGTAAAAATGAATTTTGCATAATGGGTCCCCTTTAAAAAGAAAACGAACAAAAAAAAAAAAAAAACATCCATTAGTGTATCTCACTCCTGCTCCTAGAGTCCACAACACTGATTTATTCAGATACACCGGATTCCGGATTACTGGAGTGCTTTAGAAGTGGTTTAAGCGTAAAATGTGTATTTTTGGGGTTGGAAAGAACCAAATGAAGAAATGCTAGTTTTTCTTTGGCATGAAACATGTTCACTAGTGTTGACTTCTACCAGCAATACATCTAATCCCCTGAATATGGAGGGTCTAATATGACTGTTTGGTGTCCTCAATGGCTAAATGAACAAACCATAAGTTGTTAGTCCCCAATGTGCAACAAATCAATAATTTTTTTTCTTCACGATAAAACACAACAGTGTAGGAGTCTAAACAAATGAATGTAATGCTCTTTGCAGGCTAAAGAATATCTACGTAGCAAAAGTCAAGGGTGTGTGGATCTGACCCAGGCTGCTCAGAATCAGCTTCACGAACAGTTGGAGGAGACACAACAGGTCAGGCAGTTTGTATCCTTTTAACAGTTAAGCTTGTCTATTATACAAATATGCATTTGTGTTAATAACATGTTTCATTTGTTTAAAAGGTGACTAAGGAGCAACAGTGCCTCTTGGTCCAAAAAGAAGTTGAGATCACAGATCTGCAACAGAAATTGTGTGTCATGGAAAAATCCCTCTCTCAGCTTCAGCATGCCTTTACCCAGAGAAGTGCTGATCAAACAGATCTAAGGCTTGACCATCACGGTGATTTGGATCTATCCACTGTGAGCCCTCTACTCCCAGATGACAGTCTTGACTCAAACTCTGAAGCTTTACTGCGAAGCCTTAGAGCTGAGCTAGAGGAAGAGCGTAAGAACAGCCAGCGAGCTCAAGAACAAATAGAAGCTTTTCAGAAGAGGGTACAGAGTCTGGAAAATGAGAAGACCCAGATGGAAGCTCATCTGGCTGCGTTTGCTGAAACACAAGCCCAGGAAGCCCAGAATTATAAAGCAGAAAAAGATGAACTCAACCAAGAAATGGCCAGGTTAGATAACCTTGTCAAGGAACTTCAAAATCGTCTTCATGAAGAGGAGGAGACAGGGCACCATATGCGTTCCAAATATGAAGCTGATATTTCCAATTATGATCTCAGGCTTCAGACTTTAGAGGAGGAAAGGGAATTGAATGTAGCTCAGCTTACCGAAGCTCACGAGGCTGCCCTTAGGCGTCTGCAGGAGGAGCATTCTGACGAGATCAATCGTATCAAGGAGCTTCTGAACCAGGCCCAAAGTCAACATTCTGATTCTCATCAGAACGTTTCCAAAGACAATGGTGCAGATATACCCTGGAACATGATCTCCAAAGAGCACTACAATGAGGAGACGGCCATTGAGTGTGTTGCCAGAGACAACTATAGTTTTGATGTCTCTGCAGGGGGTTTCCAGGATGTTCTGATGGAACGATACTTGGCTTCGGAAGGGCCTCAAGAAAGTTCATTACTTGAAGGGAGTCTGGAGGAACGCAGCCTGATGGAGAACTCTGAGACGTCCAGGTTTGAGCTAGACAGTGAGGTCTTATTTCATGCTTCAGATTACCCTAACAATGTCACATCTGATGGTGATAAGTCAGAGCCAGGACCGTCCGTAGTTTCTGGCGTTGATGTGCACCAACCAGATGAAATGTCCTTCACTGATGCCCAGTGGCAAAACTCAACCTCAGCCATTGAAGAGCTGAATGAGAGTACAGGCACTGTGGACTTGGCTAAAGAGCTTCTGATCCAGCAGTGCAGAGACCTGTCAGAGCAGTTAGAGGATCGGGAACGGCAGCTCGAGGTTCTTCAAGAAGAGGTTCGGCACTCTGCGGAAGAGGTCGAGGAGGCACGGGAGCGTTGGAGCAAAGCTTCGGAGGAGCTTGAGGAAGCTAAGTGGGAGCTGGAGATGGAACGCGAGAAAAGAATTCAGTACGAGGAAGTTATCAGCCAGAAAACGAATGAAGACAACCTCAAGAACAAACTAAGTGATCTGCAGGTTCAAGACAATGCGAGGATAATGCCCGACAACACTGATTCCAATAAGACCTCAATCCCTTTGTCTACAGAGGAGTTGCTAAAGGAACTAAGGGAAGAAAAGGCCCAATTGGTGCTAAAGCTCAAGCTTCAGGAGCAGCTAGTAAAGGATGTCCATGAGCAGAAAGCAGCAGGTGACTCTGTAAGTAGTGAGTTTTCGTCTTTGCAAGCTCAGAGAGATGAATTTCAACTTCAGCTGGAGCAGCAAAGGGAAAAACACCAAGCTACTTCAGTGCTGCTTGGTCAAAGGACCTTACAGCTGGATCAAGCCAATAGAGAGCTTCAGCAGCTCAAAGCTGAAGTAGAGGAGAAAGCTGGACGGTTGCAAGACTTGGAAGAAGAGAAGACAGACCTAGAGTCTAAACTAGTGTGCCTTAAAGAGAACCTCACCAACATGGAAGAGGAGAAAGCTACCCTTGAAAGACGTCTTCAAGTTTTGGAGGACCAAGCAAAGAGCATGGAGAAGGTTCTAGAATCAGAACTGAAGAACTTTGAGGTTTGAATCTTAATTGCTCTTAAAATATGCAATATATTGAATGTTTAAACTACAGTGTTGCTGGTTAAAAGCCGCCGAGTAATAAGAACAAACAAATGCATACCTTTTGTGTTTTTTCAAAATGTGAAAAACCTGGAATATTTTATGTATTTGACATGAATGTGATCCTCCAAGTAACTCATACCTGTATCTTTAGCACCAACTTGAATCAAAGAATGCAGAGCTCAAGGAAGTAAGGGAAGCACAAGAGAAGGCAGAAGAGGAATACATGGAAAAGGAGAGTGCCTTAAGGAAAGAACTCCTCACAGTCAAACAGGATCTAGAGGAAAGACAAAAACAACATGAGGAGGAGCAGAGAACCCTGGAAGAGAAACACCAGAAAGAGGTGAGGTTTAGGTTGTTACAGTGACTAGGAGAGAATGTCCATTTAAAAAAATAGGTAAAAAATAGTTGGCATTAAGATATGGTGATGCCCCCCTTTAAACCTTTAACCCCCTCCACACCTCTGACTACCAAATAATATCACAAAAAATTGACAATTTTAAGTTTTTTTTATTTATTTATTTGTATAAATCAAAACCTACAGTGAAATACACCTGCAATTGTTTCACTTTATTGCTGTTAAATATAACAATAAGAGAGAATAGATCAGGACTTTTAAAAAATATCTTGGTGATGCTGCTTTGTATGAACAATATATTGAGCATTGAGCTCTTTTCACGGCGACCTCACAAGCACAGCTTTTTGTATGTCTTCTTCCCGGAACGTGGCAGGGGAGCGTTGAGCTCACAATAGCAGCTTGTGATGGCGTCTGCTGAAGAGGTGCTGTTCTACAGCGAGGGTCTTCTATATCGTGCTTGTTCAGATTGTGATTCAAATGGTGAATTGCTGTTTGGTGCTGCTTTATAAAGGCAGAAAGCCAACTGACATTCACACACTCAAACGCCTTTGCCACCGCTGTTTTCTTTTTTGTTTTCTTTTCTGTGGATCTCCCACACCCCCCTTACAGTGGGATCAAATGGAATTGCGTGAAATGCTGTGCATTCATAACCATTGAACTCTTATGTTTCCCTACCTCCAGGTTAAATACTTGAATGTTCGATTTGAGCGTGAACTTTCTGAGCAATCTGCTCATCTGGAAGATGAGCAGAAAAGACAGATCAGCTTGATCAAACAGGTTAAACAACTTACTATTTATCTATTTATCTATTTATTCTAGCCATGTTTATTTCACCCTTTCATACGAGACTTGTCCTTTAAGGCATACATATGTCTTTGTCAACTTTGCTGTACTAGGTCTATGAACGGGAGCATGAGAGGGAGTTGACGAAGCTGGCAGCTCAACAAAGCGAGGAAATTGGCAGACTTAAAGATGAGCTTGTCAGGGAGCTTCAAGACGGGCTGGAGGCTGCACACCAGGCAGAACTACTCCAAACACAAGTACCTTTTTGATCTCATTTGATTTTGTAATCTCGGGGGATGTTTTGAAATGTAATGCTGACATGCTGCAAATTGTTCAAAAGTTTGGGGTCAGTAAAAGAAGGTTTTTTTTTTTTTTTTTTTTTTTTTTTTTTTAAAGGTTTTTATTCAGCAAGTGTGCATAAAATTGATCAAGTGGTGGTAAAGTCAAAAACATTTGAAAAATCTTACCAACCCCAACCTTTTGAACAATGATGTGCATTTTTTAATGGTATATGAAACGGAATGCAGTATGCAGCTACTTAAATTAGTCTTTCATGTAAACATCATGGAAATGTAAAAAAGATGTAAATGCATTTTTCTTGGCCAGTTGCCTACAGCTCTTCAGCAGCATGAGCACAGGAATTCAACAGCTGTCAACGTGTGCTGAATTCTTAATAGCAGAACGGCAGTGTGCTATTCTAAACATACTCATACCCTCAATTCCACTCATCAGCTAAAATGTTGGTTGATTTTACTCCTTGTAATCAGAGCCAGCACAAGCTAGAGCTTGAAGCCTTGCGTCTCAGCCTGACCAACTTGCACACAGCCCAGCTGGAGCTTTCTCAAACCAACATGCAGAAAGATAAGGAGGTGGCCCTCAGTGAGCTGCAGACCATGTTACGAGAGAAATGGGCACAGGAGAGCGCCATGCTGCAGACACGCCAACAGTTTGAGCTGGAAAGAATCCGGGAGCAGAACCAAGAGCAGGAGCAACGAAACCAGCGTCTGCACCAACAAGAGATGGGTGAGGGTTTGGCCTGTAGTTTCTTTAAAAGATTCTTCTTTTTAGTTTTACACTAGTACTTTGACAGTGCAGTGGGATCTATGTTTGTTGGCTGAAGTATGTGTCTGAGTGTATATGTTCTTTCACTGTATAGATAATCTGAGTCAGGAGTGGGAGAGGAGAGTTTTGGAAGAGAAAAGCTCTGTGGAACAGTTGCAGGCCTGTAAACTGGAGGTGAACTGTTTCTCTTTTGATGGGCTAACATCTTAAGCCACAATATTTTTGTGGGTCAACAGGCCAGTGTAGTGCAATATTTTTTTTTTTTTTTTTAATTTTTTTTTCTGCAGGACCTAAAAGGCAAGTTGCTTTTGGAGGCTGAAGAGGCAAAAACTGAACTTCAGAGTAGATTAAATGATGCCCATCATAAACTGAGTGATGCCCAAGCTGCCCTCACCGAGGCTGAAGCAGCTCTGTCTGAGACGCAATGTAGGCTAGAAGAACTGCAGCTTTCCAGAGATCAAGACATCAAGAGTCTGGAGAAAGAGCTCAACCAGGCCTTGACTGACAGAGATGCTGCTGCACGTGAGTGTCATTTAAACCATTTTGTTCATTTAGGCATATAGGAATACAGCAATTGCTCTCTGATCCGCATCAAAATAATCGGTTGTAGATCGCCTTAGGGAGAGAGACTCTGGCTGATTGAAAACAAACTCTGAAGCGGTTTGATTGATTGGTGAAAAACTAATGCAACCCAACGGGCCAACAAACCAAGTTGTATCATAATTCATAATGGGAAATGCGTTACGTAAAAAGCAGCAGTGTCTGATTCTGTGATTCAGAACGTTAATTATCACAGTTGAAACCCAAAGAGCACCACTTCATGTTAAAATGGCGTGTAGTTGCTCTTCTCTGAAACGGGAGCTTTGCAAGAGCTCTGTCGTGTGTGTGTGTGTACAGCTACAGATAAAGCCACAATAAATCAGCCCATGTAGCTGACTAATAGTGCCATCTATCAAGATGTATTGAGCAGAACCACAGCAAATAAACAGGTGCACTCTGACCATTAAGAGGACAGTTTTAAAATGTGACTTGCAATAATGCATTTTGGTATGCTTTGAAATGTTACCTTGAACCGTGAACCGAACCAAGAAGAAAATGCAACATTGTAACAGATTAAGTCCCTGTTTTGGAACCAAGCTAAACGTTCCGCATCTCTGAGAACACCCTAAGTTCCCATCCTTTCACCTTCAGGTGCAGTTGAGGAGTTGGTTGCGTGTCACAAGGCAGCACTGCAGGAGCAACAGGAACGTGCCCGAGCCTTGGAACAGAGAGAAAAAGAGCTGACGCAAGAGGTACCATTCACAACTTGCATTTGTTGCAACATAATTGCAATGCAAATGTTTTCTTTTCGTTTGGTACTGAGGCAACATCTTTGTGAAAGGTTGATCGTCTGCAGTCAGAAAGGGAGGAACTGAAGGCCAGTTCAGAGCAGGAGATCTCAAACCTCTGGTCCCAACTGGAGTGCATGAGAACCAACAGACAGGAGCTCGGAGGCAAGCTGGGCTATTTCCCTTTTGAGACTTTTCTGCTTTTGAATATCTCTATGGGCTTAGGCTGCTGTATTGTTTTACACATTTATTATTTATAATAGAACAGTTTTATTTTCTTCTGAACTGATGTTTGTGTTTTCAGCCAAGTTCCTGCTATTCAGTGCTGATGTGAATTAAAAGGAATTTGAATTTTGTATCTATAGAGCTGAAAGAGCAGCTGTTAGCACGCTCATCACGGGTTGATGACATTGAGCGACTGAAACAAGAATTTGCTCAGCAGCGGCAGGAAATCAAAGAACAGAATGAGGCAGAGCTGGAAAACCTCCGCACCTATTTCGAGCAGAGACTCAGAGTCACAGAAGAGGGTCATCGGGAAGAAATCGCACTCCTGCAGCTGCGCCTCGTAGAGGGAGCCCTGGAGGACTCTATACTGAAGACTGGAAATGAGAGGTTTGCTTGCATTTCTTGGGGTTGGGGTCATACGCTTGTGTTCAAGGCTACATTTTAGTATTGATAGTGATTTTGTAATTTGAAATCTTTGGCTTCAGCTTACATTTACGTATTGGAAACTATATTGGGCATAATTTACACCTGGTATGATCACCTGAGATGTTGACTATATCAAGTGTAAACATGGCAACTTCTATGCTAAGCAATATACGAATGGGGAATAATACAACATTATTTGGCATGCAGGCCAAAATTGGTCCTTTGTTTTGGCCCGCCATGCCATTTCACAAGAGGGGTATTTGCCATTTAAAGTATTTTATTTTTATTATTTCTACAGAATGTACAGAATTAGTGAATTTAATTAACTATATATATATATATATATATATATATATATATATATATATATATATATATATATATATGATGATAACATTTTACATACAAAAATTTGAAACTGCATCCAAGGACATAACACAGGGTAGCACAATATATTGTGTTTTGTAGCTTTCTCTCAGAAGGGAAGAGTGAAGACGACAGGAGTGATGCTATGGCTGAGATCACAAGACAACTGGAGAAACACAAGGTGAATTGTGTTGTAGATGGTTATGTTGTTGAGTTTTAGTGATAACCAGGGTTCGTACGCCATGAAAAACCTGAAAGTCATGGAATAATAAAATATCAATTTCCAGGCCTGGAAAAGTTTTGGAAAAATAAACCCAGAAAGTTTTGGAATAGTCATGGAAATTTGTTTCAAAATAATTAATAATATAATATAATATAATATAATATAATATAATATAATATAATATAATATAATATAATATAATATAATATAATATAATATAATATAATATAATATAATATAATATAATATAATATAATATAATATAATATAATAATATATGTTTAAGTGTTTCATTTTGTAGCGTTGAGCATTATAACCAATCACACACGTTTCTGTTGAGATTATGAATGTGATGGCCAATCAGTGACGTTCAGATCAGTCATCGCCGAAACAAAGAATTTTGTTCAGTGCATGCGCTCTCTGACTGAATTCTGACTGAAACTCGTGAATTATCCCATCATTCTCCCACCTTGTAGTTAAAGATGGCTTTTGTTAATGATAAAATTTTATTGGTAACAGTCTATATAGTATTCTGAAACTTAAATTTAAGTATTTGACATAAAAGATGACACAGGTAATCATAAAAATTGCACTTATGAAAAAAAGCCCTTAAAATCAATTGCAAGGGGCCACTTAATGGTAAAGTTCGTTTCTGACTCTGGCCTGGGTTTAACGTCTGGCAGATACAGCTTGTATTTTGGTGTAAATTGCAAATGACTACCATTTACCAATTTATTAGTAATAGAATGAGTTGGGGATGAACAAATGCGTGTGCATGCATGTCACTGTTCTTTGAGTACTTAACTGTGTGTTTTTGTACAGGAGGAGCTGGATTCCCTTCGGCTGCAGTTAGAGGAGAGACACCAGCAGGAACTGGAGCAACTGCGGTCCAGCATGACTCTGGTTTATAAAGAAGAACTGCTCCAAGCTCGCACTGAGCTCACTGACCGATACTACAAAGATATCGACCAGCTCAACACCAAACACGCCCATGAACTAGAGCAGCTCCGTGCCAAACTCTCAGACAACCATATCAAAGGTGAAGCTTTGTTCAGTGTGTTCCAAACTGTTTGTCTTTTTTGAAAACCATAGCAACCGCTCAGAACACCTCAGCAACCACGCTTGCACACTTAGGAAAACACCTAGCATTGTGGCAGCAATTACATGTGGAACACCATGTTTTCTTCAGAAAAAATACTCTACCGTTGAAAAGTTTGGGGTCAGTACTCTATATAATTTTTTTTTTTTTGAAAGAAATCAATACTTTTATTTAGCAAGAATGCATTAAATTGATCAGAAGTGACAGTAAAGACATTGTATAATGCTACAGAGATTTCCATTTATAAATAAAATGAATAGAAACTCCAAAACAACAGCATTTATTATTTCCATTTGTCAAAGAATCCTGAAAAAATATATATTATAACTTCCACAGAAATATCAAGCAGCACTGTTTAAAAAGTGATAATACGAAAAGTAACTTTATTATGAAATCAGCATGTTAGAATGATTTTTGAAGGATCATGTGAGACTGGAGTAATGATGCTGAAAATTCAGCTTTGACATCACAGGGATAAATAACATTTTAAAATATATTACAGTAGAAATGGTTATTTTAAATTGTAATATTTCACAACATTAGAGACTTCTTTCAAAAACATCTTACCAACCCCAATCATTTCAACGTATGAATTTAAAAAAAAAAAATTTCCTCTTTCTCATCAGAAATAAACAGGTTGCGGCTGCAGTCTGCACAGGACGTAGCGAGGCAGGTGGAGGCTGAGGTGAAGGAGAGGACTCAGCAGCACCAGGCCAAAGTGAGCCAGCTGGAAACCCAGCTATCTCAGCTCTCCCAAAAGCACTCAGAGGAACTGGAGAAAGTGACAGAGCAACATCGTGAGCAGCTCAGACAGATGGAGGAGACAGTAAGTGTACACATAAGAGCAGGCCTTTATACTTGGGGACAAAAGGGCTTTGGTGGAGATTGTAGCCAAAGGCTGGTACCAAGCACTGTCATAAGGTGGAGAAATAGTGGTCATGCTGTAGACAGATGAAACTCATGCTGTTTTTTGTGGAGACCCTTTAGCAATACTGTAATATCATTATCAGTGGTGTCTTTATGAATACGGTTCTTTTTTTTTATTTTTTATGCTGTGTTCTCTTCCTTTTAAAGCATCAGAAAGATGTTGCTGAAGAGTTGAGGGTGCGCCTTGAGGAGGCACAGAAGGCAGAGAGGAATCGTGTGAGTGAGGAGTTCACTAAAGAGCAGGCCCGACTGAGGGAGCAACTCCAATTGCAGGCTGAGGAGCATTTGGCTTCCCAGAGAGTGCAGCTTCAGAGATCCGCACTTGAAGAGAAAGGGGAGTTGGAGCAGAGGCTTCTGGAGGCCCAAAAGCTCCTGGATGTGGAAAGGCAGAGCCTTCAAGCACTGCAGAAGAGTCTGGAGTGTGAAGAGAACCCTCAGGTGGTGGCGTTGAAGCAGAAACTTCAGGCTCAATACGACAGAGAGATGTGCACTGCAAAGAGTGCCATGGCAGCAGAGGTAAAAGAACTGAACGCTCTACTTCAAGATCAGATGGAGAGCAAGCTACAAGAGGCCCTCTGCAGGTCAGAGACTGCATTACACTGAAACTGCATACAATGTTAATAGTATTGGCAAATGCAGCCCAGAGCTGCTTAAAAATTAAACCTCAAGTCCTAATACTATTATCTATACTCTTAGTATTGCTTTTTTTTTTTTTTTTTAATGACCTAGGGCTACACGATATGGAAAAAGTATAATTGAGAATTAGGGGTGTAATGGTACATTATTATATCACAATATAAAAATAACTATGTATCATTGATGTAAATATGATTTGCAATATAGTTTTATCTCAGTTTACTATATTATAAGGTATAATCCACTCAATAATGTAAATTCTGTCATCATGTACCCTCATGTCAATTCAAACCTATAAGATTTTTAACTTCCAAACAGAAATGAAGATATTTATGAATCCTGAGAGATTACTGTCCCTTCATTTAAAGTCCATTCCTCTAAAATTTAAAAGATTCAAAAAATGTCTTAAAGGCACTGTAAAAATAATTGAATGGTCTAATCCAAATCCATGAGTGTCTGAAGAGACACGATGACTATAAATGATGATTGGTTTTACAATGACACCCAAAGGCTTCTGTAGTAAACACGGACATTTAAATGCTTGCGTGAAATGCAAAAACATGAGTGAGTAAATGTAGAAATTTAAAAATGACAATAACAATTAAATTTTTACTATTATAACAGAACATTGCACAACAAAATTGAGAATGTAGTAAATGTGCTCATTATCATCTGTATGTCATACATGTAGGCACCAAGAAGAGCAGAAACAACTGGAAGAGAAGTTTACCCTTCAGAGAGATGCTGCCATGGGTCAACAGAGAGAACAGCATGCCGTGGAGCTGCAGGCCCAGAAAACACTCCTGGACCAGCGAGCTGCACAATTAGAGCATCTTGAAAAGGAGTGTCAAGATCTCAAAATACACCACCGGGAGGAACTGGAGTCCCTGAGGACCAATCACAAGACAGCCTTAGAGACCTTGGAGATGGAACTTACAAATAAACACAAGGCGGAGCTCGACAAATTAGAGGCTGTCCTTCAGGAGACCAACCTGGCACAGCTTGAAGCTCAAGAGGCGGAGCTTCAGGCACGACACAAACAAGAGAGGGAGGAGCTTGAGGAGAGGCTGTTGGCAAACATGGATACACTGGAGAGCACATACTTGAAGGAAATTCAGGCTGTACGGGATGAGAAGGAAGGAGAACTGCGTGACCTTCAAGAACACTATACTCGAGAGATTGAGAGGGTGAGAAAGGAGGAGCAAACCATCAGAGAGGACTTCAGGAGTGAGCTTGTTAAGGTCCATATGGATAATTTCAGCGCCATGACAAGAGAGTTGCATCAAGCCCATCAGGTGAGCACTGTAATGGAGGGATAGATTTTGTGAGCATTTTTGATGCAAGTTTAGTTCATTTGCTATGTAAAGTTTATTGCAGAAGCAACACGTGTGTTAACTTGCTCATGCAGGCGGAGATGTCTGAAGCGGTCTCCTCTGAGAGGGCTGCTCTGGATGATGAGCATCGACGTGCTCTGGAAGCTCTTCAGCAGCAAGTAGTTGCTTTAGAGAAGCAGCATAGCGCCGCCCTTCTGGAGATCACCGATATTGCCACTGCAGAGAAAAAGCAACATGAGCAAGAACTGGATGAGCTGGCCACTAAACATCAGCAACAGCTACAGGTATATGTGTTCAGGAAGACAAGAGTATGTCATTTCGTTTAGAGGCGTTTAGCCTTCAGTGTGGATTTAGCATAGTTGAGTCTTGTTTTGAACTAAGATGATAAGAGCTTCTTACCTTAACTCTCCTCTCTCCCTCTTTGTACCTCAGGAGTTAAGGGGAGTGTCTGCCAGGGAGTTGGAGGCTCTGCGTAGGGAATTAGAAGAAGCAGCGTCAAGGCAACGCCTCCACTACCTGGAGGAGGCTGAACTTCTCAAATGCAAGTCTGAGGAGCAGTTGCAACAGAAAATTGCACAGTTAAAGGTGAGGAGGAGGAGATGTTGGTGTTTTAGAGTAGCCATATTCTACACTACTATTTCCCCTCATAAGTGCATGTTTATTGGTCAGGGTTTCTTACGCCAAAAACGATGGTAGGTTTTTGTTCTTAAATGTTTTTATATTTTTGTGTTTGTTTCATATACATCTCTCTGACCCTTTTAAGTAGGTTGGCAGGGTCCCCTGAAGTCTTAATGTCTTAAAAGACGACCCCCCCCCCCCACCTTTATTATAGTAGTACATTAAACTAAATGAAAATGAGAAATGTTGCCTTGAAAACTAGCTGAAATAAGTTTAACCTTTTTTTTTTTTTTTTTTAAATAAACTTTTTTTATTATTATTATTGTTTTAATTTGTTAATAATATCCCTGTATTAAATTGACATGTAAAATCAACATTGTTTAATAACAAATATTAAAACAAAAGGGAGCACATGATACTTGGTAATTTAATTCATTTGAGGGCTTTAAAGTTCATACATGCTAAATTAGTAATTTGGGGTTTGGGTAATGTTCATGAGAAATGGTAAGCTACTTCTCTACACTTAAAAACTTTAAAAGGCATTAACTATAAACATTGGCACAAAATTAGGCCTAAGAAAGAGTATGGCTCGTTTTACTTGCAAGCGTGCTTCTCACTCCAACTTATGAAATCAGTATTTATTTATCATATTAAATGTAACTTGAACAAGTTGCAAAAAAATGTTTTATAATTTGCAATATTTTTCCTTCCACATGTCCTTGTCATTATTGCTGTGACTATTGTTCGGTATGATATTTGTGTATGTTACTCACAGCTTTTATAAACAATAGCTGAGCTTATTGGGGGAGGGAGTTAACATCTGGAGTGGGGGACGATCCACTCTAAGCTCAAATTATTTCTAATCCCCACCCTGTACTGTACATTTATAGCTTCCATCATTCACAGTAAACCTTTTCTCTGGATCCGACGCTGTCAGACTTTTGCATTTGACCTTGTAGAGCTGTTCTCTAGCTCAAATCTGTCAGCACGGGGCCTTTCTGACATTTTTATACTGGTTGGTTTGTCAGTTGGCCACTTTCCCATTGGAGCTTTAGAGATCCTCTGTCAGTATTAATCCTACAGATGGGAGGAAGTGTAGGGACACGTGAGTGGTGGCTGACTGAATGAGGATTTGAGGTTTGTGTGGGGCTTATTTTTTGGTCAATGATCACTTTGTTTTTGTTCTTTATAGAGATCACAGGGTATATTCATCGGTTACATTCAGAACGTTTGGCTTATGTTTGTTTTGATTGGAGAATGTGAAGCTGAAGAGTGATATGGGAGTCATCGCTTCTCTGCCTGTTTCTGCAGCGTTACCCATGACGTTTATGTGTGTGTTTTAGGAGGAGAGTGACCAGGAAAAGGCTGTTGCTCTTGAGGAGCTGGAAAAGACTTTAAGACAGCAACATGAGCAAACCGAACTCGCCTACAGTGACAAGATGAGCCAACTTACTGCACAACTACAGCAGCTGGACACTGTGGTGTCACAGGTACAACACCCAATCAGTCAGCTGGTCATACAGCCACAGCAAATAAGCAGTCGGCTCAGTGTAGCATTACTATTTATTTTACTATTTAACCTTGAAGTAAACAATCAGCAGTTGTTGAAGTTTTTCACCCTTGAAGTTTTTCAGTGTTCTTTTAATTTGTATATAAAGTCTGGAATACACTACACAAATTGTGCACAGATTTTTGCCCTGATTTGCAGTCTGGGTGAGAGAGCTAGCTGACAGATTTCACAGAAAATCTAGTAGTGTATGATGGATGCACACTCTGATTATCCATCCAGTCAGAGTATATTTGATATCTTTTGATATTTTGAGCTGATTTTAGAACACATTGTTTTCATCTGTCATACTTCTAGCAACAAGGTGCATGTTTTTGCGTGTGTTTGCTGTTTTTGGAACAACTTAAAGTCTAGTAGTGTATTATCAGTCATTTAGTGTATGATGCCCAGCTTTTCTCTGCAACCATTTACAAATTCAACAAGCGTATGATGCCTAGTATGGAAGTAAAACAATGACAAATGTATTCTCCAAAAAAGCACGTTATATTGCATTAACAGTGCTTGCATTTTAATGCATTGTATTTTCAGGGCTTGCATTTTTAGGGTCTATATTTAAGCTGTGAATATTTCAACTTAAAACATTTCACACACATTTTCATTATAAAAAAATTGCCTTCCAGGCTTCACTTCTAAAATAATCAGTCTGTTTAAAAATACAACCTATAATATTTAACAGGCAATTTTTGGTCCATTTTATCTTGCTTTAAAAATTTGCTGATTCAAATTCAGCAGAATATTCAACATTGCACATCCAGGAACTGCAGGAATAGCAGTAGAGATACAAATGTAATCTCCATCTGTTGTTAGTCGGCTCACCAGCAGGTGGTGTTAATCATAGCAGGGCTTATTGCTAAAGATTGGTTTAAATTTTTATTTGCCCTGCCAAAATTTTCACTGGCCCCACCAAAAACGTAATAAGTTGAAATAGTTATTGTTTCATTGTGTTTGACCCATGCAACCTTAAGAAATAAGGTTATGACTCCAAATTTCAGATACCAGTGAAATTTTACAATTCTCGATTCTACTTTTGATATCACAGCAAAAACTACTAGCCTAACTTAAAGAAGTAAACAGTCAGTAATAAAATAAGAACAAATAATGGCAATAGCACAAGTATATACATTAGATAGAAAAAAGACAATGTTTTTCAGGCGGCATATGAACAGGGCGTCCGAAGCGGCTTTGTGGACATGCACTTCAGATGTGTATGCGCACAAAACTTCTCACACAGTGCAGGAGTACTGAATTGAGTTCTCTTTTGCGTCTTTTTGCGCTTGAATATTTAAGCAGGCAGGGATTAAAAACCCATGCAAATGATAAACTTTTGTTATGACGTAGTACTGGTCTGATTGTCCAGAGTGTTGTTCATGCTCGCCCTTGGCCTTCGGGCAGTCCTTATTGTCAGTCCCTGCAGAGGGAGGTTTTACAGAATCTAGACTTTATTCATCTGTCTTTCCAGACAGATGAGTCGCTATTTTAAGGTGTTTTGGATGCTGGTACACAACATTAATCTGTACATAAGAAGTGGTGGGTGGAAATGATAACAAAGGGCCTAGTTGGTAGAGCTGGTTGTTATGGTTACATCTTTGCGGGCCTTTTGGCTGGTGAAATGCACCACACGTTCTTACAGGAGCCTTATTTAAATGCGTACTACATTGTCTCTTTTGTGGCTGTTTCCCCCCCTCGTTTTCCTCTTTTTGGCTTTGGATCCTTCAGGCTTAAACGGGACATGCTGTTCATTCTGTAGAACTTCAGGACTATCCACAGACAAACGTTGTTTCTAAATAGCAGCAAGCTTATTTTATGATGCTTCAAGACGTTAACCTCTTCCTCCTTTGTTAGTTGCGTTGACACCTCAGGCAGTCACTTTCTTGCCTGTTTGATGACTGGTTTCCTGTCTGTGGTATCTCTCTTGCCTCTTCCTCAGCTGCGAGCGGAGGTGAACGGGCTGCAGGTGGAGCTAGAGGGCAAGCGGGCAGAGATGGACACGCTGGAGACGATCCTGCAACGCAGAGACCGGGAGAACCAGGAAGGAGACAATCTACTGGCCATGCTCAGAGCAGACCTCAACACAGCCACACAGGAAAGGTCAGCTGACCCACAGAGATGCGGAAAGAGGGATTTTGGAGAAACTGTAACTGACAGTCTGCATGCTGTTTTTGGTGAACATCCTTGTTTTCATGCTTTTTGTTGATCAATTAAACATTTTATTTTGTCCCTATCAGACAAGACACGCAAACAGCACGTGACAAACTACAGCGGATGCTCATAGAGATGCTTCGGATCACTATGGCAACAGAAGAGCACATCAGCCACAAATTAGGGGCTTGTGAGTCAGGTGGTCGGTCTGGAGACAAAACACCCAGCTCTATGACAGCTAGGAGTAGCCGAGATTCACATGAAACGGGTACGTTTCTGTGGGTTTGCAGAATGAAAACTCTGTATTGATCAGATTCCAAAATAATTTTTCCAAAAACTTTACTTTTTACTTGATTA